>NC_053025.1:488650620-488988562 GCF_003073215.2 Triticum urartu
AAGCTTTGATCTATATGTTGTCATCAATTACCAAAAAGGGGGAGATTGAAAGTGCAACTATCCCTAGGTGGTTTTGGTAATTCATAACAACATATAGCTCATTGAGCTAATACTATTCCAAGATAATTATTTCAGGAAAGCTCAATGATTGGCATGGCATGGATGTGAAAGTGGAACCCTCAAAATGCTAAGGACAATGGATTGGCTCAAGCTCAAAAGCTCAAGACTCTTCATTTTATATTTTAGTGATCCAAGATCACATTGAGTCCATAGGAAAAGCCAATACTATTAAGGAGGGATGAGGTGTTGCTTAATGAGCCTCTTGCTTCATGTGCTTAGTGATATGCTCCAAAACCCTCAACTACTTTCCCATATCCACATATGACCTAAACTCTAAGACAAACTCGGTCCTACCGATTCTTCCTATCCGGCGCCACCGAGTTTCACTTGTCATTAGCCACTGCCAAACCCTAGCAATTTGGTTCTACCGATAAGGATCTCGGTCCCACCGAGATGGGGTTGCAAACTCTCTGTTTCCCTTTCGTAACTTTTCGGTCCCACCGAAAGAGCGAATCGGTCCCACCGAGATTGCAATGTAAACTCAGTGTTTCCCCTTTGTAACTTTTCGGTCTCACCGAGTTCCACTCGGTCTCACCGAAAGAGCAAATCGGTCCCACCGAGTTTGCCTGACCAACTCTCTGGTTAGCTAATTACCAAATTCGGTCTCACCGAGTTTGTGTAATCGGTCTCACCGAGATTACGTTATGCCCAAACCCTAACCATATCGGTCTCACCGAGTTTGTGTAATCTTCTTTCCACCAAATCCAAATCCTATGAGAGAGAGTTGAGTGTTGGGGAGACTATCATTTGAAGCACAAGAGCAAGGAATTCATTACCTACACACCATTTGTTAGTTCTTGGAGAGTGGTGTCTCCTAGATTGGCTAGGTGTCACTTGGGAGCCTCCGACAAGATTGTGGAGTTGAACCAAGGAGTTTGTAAGGGCAAGGAGATCGCCTACTTCGTGAAGATCTACCGCTAGTGAGGCAAGTCCTTCGTGGGCGATGGCCATGGTGGGATAGACAAGGTTGCTTCTTCGTGGACCCTTTGTGGGTGGTTGCTTCTTCGTGGACCCTTCGTGGGTGGAGCCCTGTGTGGACTCGCGCAACCGTTGCCCTTGGGTGGAGCCCTGTGTGGACTCGCACAACCGTTACCCTTCGTGGGTTGAAGTCTCCATCAACGTGGATGTAGGATAGCACCACCTATCCGAACCACGGGAAAAACATCTGTGTCTCCAATAGCGTTTGAATTCTCCAAACCCTTCCCTTTACATTCTCACAAGTTGCATGCTTTACTTTCCACTGCCTATAAACTCTTTGCATGCTTGCTTGAATTATGTGATGATTGCTTGACTTGTCCTAAATTAGCTAAAATCTGCCAAGAACTAAAATTGGGAAAAGGTTAAGTTTTTATTTGGTCAAGTAGTCTAATCACCCCCCCTCTAGACATACTTTCGATCCTACAGTACCATATTGATTCACTTGATGTATGTTTTGGCACTCAACTCACGGATTCCCGAGGTGACATTGGGGTAATCTACGCATAGGGGTCGATGCATGTTCCTATCTTTGTTTCTCCAATAGAATTCCTGGGGCACTCTTTGAAAGTTCTTTCTGTTGCATTGAGTATTATGAGTCTGAAATTATTTGGTGTTCTTTTAGTACGAACTCTTGGATAGATCGATCGGAAAGAATAGCTTCGAGGTGGTTTCGCACCCTACAAATGATTTCTTCGAACTTTGGAGTGATTCTTCATCGCACGCCGAGGGATGGTTATATGGTCCAATTATATTAGCATTATTGAGAGGTTGCACTTGCAAAAGTACGAACCCTAAGCCTCATTTTCAAGCATTGTTGTACCATTTGTGCTCTGTTTGCTACCTTGTTGTTTCTTATTGTTCCTATTACAAAAATCAATATCTACTATTGTCAGGACCCTGATCCTAAGTCACACCAATCTAGCATGTAACACTTCATATCACTTTGCGGCCTCACGCACGGTATTCCCACGGGTGCCACCTTACCTGGCCCGGGACCGTTTGCGCCTTTTGGCTCACGTATATGATAGTGTCGCTAGCATCCATATGACAGAGAACCTGGGCCGGCATGACTAGTCGTGAACCCAAAGTGGCACTAACTTATGGGGACAGGCATACATGAATCAACATCGAGCATGTCGGTCAGCAGCGTGCGAATCCGGGCTGTAGCACTGGGCTAACAGGACTCTGGTGAACCGGGCTGTAGCAGGCTAGGCAGGACTCCGGATGTCACCGGGTGACATTTCCCCTAAGGGACAGACACAAGAACGAAGTGATTCACATGCTGGCCAGTCAAGTGTTCCGGAGCAGTAGTGCTGGGCTAGCAGGACTCCGGTGAACCGGGCTGTAGCGGACTACTATGGCTCATGGAAGCACAAGACTACATTTCCCCATAAGAGAGGCTACCAAGGATAAACAACTAGGTTGTCGGATCCCACACATAGAAAGCATTACAATCATACACACAATATGCTCGATATGTGTAAACACAACATGGCATCACAACATAACTCTACGACTCAAGTATTTATTCATTAGGCTCCGAGGAGCCAAGCATTACAAACATGGGTCTCATGACCCCAACATACAGAGCATACAAGCAATAAGCACATGTGGAAGCTTAACTTGTCTGAGTACAGACAACTACAACTGAATAAGGCTGAGAAGCCTGACTATCTACAAGACCCTGCCGAGGGCACAAGATCATAGCTAACGTAACAAGCTAAACGTCGAAGTCCACGCGGAACTACTAGTCAGACCAACGTCTCTCTGCAAAGACATAAAATAGGCAAACGTGAGTACAAATGTACCCAGCAAGACTTACATCAGAACTAACTACGTATGCATCATTATTAACAAAGGGGTGGTGGAGTTTAACTGCAGCAAGCCAGCTTTGACTCGGTGGCTATCCTAAACTATGACTGCAAGTAACTCTTTTGAGGTGGCGCGCACGAGTCCACATATTCACCATATCAATACACCACTATGGATCCGCTCCCGTCTCCCTACGAGAAGGCCATCCATAGCACTCACGCTTATCTTGCGAGTTTTAGGGTATCCACTTTCACTTGTCTATGAACTGTACAGGCAACCCAGAAGTCCTTTACCGCGGACACGGCTATTAGAATAGATCATTTATAACCCTGCAGGGGTGTACTCCTTCACACACGCTCTCGCCACTTACCACCATGTACACGTCGTGGATCTCGGCAACCTTCAAGCGGAAGCCTGGTGAGGGAGTCGGCCACGACCTGACTAACGCAAGTCTCTAGTCTAGGTTTATCCCCTATTCGGGTTCCATCCGCGAGGAGATCCGGCCGGAGTTTCGCTCACAGCCCAAACGATGTGTGCAGGGTTCCCGAGACACCAAACGGGCGCCTGGTACACCGTGCCATGGTGTATCTACCGCATCATAGCCCACCCCTAGGGTCAGCGCTACGCACGGCCACCAACACATATCCTACAAACACCAGAAACTAGTTGCAACACCTAGACAGAGGGCAAGGGCAGTTAATAAGTCGAGAGGGTCCATTGGTTTTGGGCCCAATGCATGGTAGTAGCTGTTCATGGATCACAAACACAGAACTCAATTCCTGAGAACGGTTTCAATGAGACAACCCACCATGTACTCCTACATGGCCTCTCACCGCTACCTTTACCAAATCATGTTCACACACTTAGCTCTCAACAGTAGGACATGTTCACACACCTCCGATTCATCATCGATGAATCAGACCTGACACAACCCTAAGAAATAGCAGGCACGACAAACAAGCATGAATGAGTAGGCACATCAGGGCTCAAACGACTCATACTCATGCTAGTGGGTTTCATCTATTTACCGTGGCAATGACAGGTCATGCAGAGGAAAGGGGTTCAGCTACCGCAGCATGTAACAGTTGAAACGGTGTTGTCCTGATGCAGTAAAAGAGAGCGGGAGCAAGAGAGTGGGATTGTATCGGAATGAACAAGGGGGTTTTGCTTGCCTGGAACTTCTGAATATAGTATAGCTCTTCATCGGTGTCATTGATCACGTCATCGGAACACGTCTATCGGGAGGGAACAACCACCGACAAACAAAGGAGAAACACAATCAATGACATGCAACAATATGATGCATGAATGTGACATGGCAATATGCTGTTGATTGGCCTAATGCAACTAGGAAAAAGTTAAATGGAGTTGGTTTGAACACTAGGTTCAAATTCAAACTCCATATGTGCTTTCTTAAACGCCATTTAATTGAATTGTCCTAAATAGAGGACATAAGTTGATCTAACATGCATGAAAATGGTACAGATGGATAGATTGGATTTTTATGATCATTTTTCATATATAATTTGTTTGATTTGGAGCTACGGTTGATTTTCTATGATTTTTAGAAGTTTTGGCTATTTTTTGAAATAAATAAATCATTTCTGATTTATTTAAAATCTAGAAAATATTTACTACATCAGCATTACATCATGCTGACCTCAGCAGGTCAACAGGGGCTGGTCCGGGTCAAACCTGACCTGTGGGTCCCACTGGCCAGTCTCATAGAGCAGGCTAGGGTCACAGACATGTGGGTCCGGTCAACGGCAACGTCAGCACGGTCAACTCTAGTGCGTGGGTCCCGCTAGGTTATAAACTAATTAAGCATAAATAGAACAGGGTTATTTAGGGCTTGGGTCCCACTAGTCAGTGGCTCTAGGGGTGATTAGTGGTCTGATTAGTCGCTAATTAAGACGGACCCGTCACCATCGCCGACGTCGTAACGCCGGCAACGAAATCCACGACGGGTGTGCACCGGAGTGGCTCGGGTTTCACCTACAGGAGGCTGCTTGGGCCGCGAGCGGTCCCGTTGGAAAGCTGGCACTCGGCCGCATCCAACGGAGGTGGAGGGAGGCCCTGGGGTTGCCGAACTTGGGCACGGCGATGAGGTCAAGCGGCGGTGGGGCTCGGGTTCCATGGGCGTAGGGTTGCAGCTCGAGGGCGAGCAAACGGGGGTGCTTGGCAGCACCTAAAGGTCATCAAAAGCACGCCGGAGCATCTAGTAGGAGCGGAGGGGCTCCGGGCACGGAGCTCGCCGGCCATGGCGGACTGCGGCTTCGGGTGCTCGCGGGGCAACGGCTACGATGCAGGATAGAGCACGAGGGAGGAGGGGAAACGAATTAGAGCTCATAGTGCGTCGAACGGAGAGCTAAGCAGGCTCGGGGATGCTTCAGAGATGGCGAATCGTTGGCGGCGATCCACGGGCCGAAGGTTGAAGATGATGGCCTATGCGAGGTTGCGTTGTGTCTGGCATCACGTGGCTTGGTCGAGAGGAAGAGGCATCACAGAGGAGCCTCTGGGCTGTACTGGGAGGTGTAGGCTGGCCGGTGGACATGCGGACGGCGGACGGCGGCGACGAGCTCCGCTCGGGCATGTGCGGGAAGAGAGCAGAGGAGGGGGAGGGAGAGCAGCAAGTGAGGAGGAGGGGGAGAGGTCTCTAGGCGTCTTCGTAGCGCGTTTAGAAGAGCCGGGCGTCGCGGTAGAAGCAGGAGCTGGCGCTCGCGCAGCGACCACGTGCCCCTGCTCCTACTTTTTTTTGAGACAATGCCCCTGCTCCTACTGGCAGGAGGTAGACGGCACGGTGAGGAGGTGGGTTGGGCCCTCTACAGTGTTGGGCCGCAGCTGGGCCGCTAGGTGGGCTGCGTCAGGTAAGTTAGGTGGGTCTCTCTCTCTCCTTTATTTTCTGTTTTTTGTTTTCTATTTCTTTCTGTAACTTTAGGGCTTTAATTAAAATACCACCACTATCTCAAAAATCATGAAACTTCTCAATGCCACTGTTTGGATTATTTCCATCAGTAAACATTTTAGTTCATGAGTATTTGGACATTTAAATTATTATATAGCATTTAGATGCCCAAATGCAAATAAAGTATGATTTAATTCAGTGACCAAATGTTGTCCTAGAAAAATGTGAACCATTTTTGTCAGAGGTTCTAGACCAAGGCAAAGATGTTGAACATTTTTAAGGGCATTTCAGGTTCATTGAAAATATATTTATTTTGATCCTAGTTGTATTTCATTTGGTGCTAGGGTTTGAATGCCCAGTACATCCCTATTTCAAGTTTAACTAAAATTTAAACATGATGTAACACCAGATACTAGCACTAGGCATTACTAGAACTAGGGATGTGACAACTCACCCCCACCAAACAAGAATCTCATCCCGAGATTCAAGCGTAGGGTAAGATGAAGGGGAAACGCAAACTAACACAGTCTTCACGATTCAGGTTGCACTTTGTAAGAACGTTGATTCGTCACCATCTTTGTCTCGTTGCCTTGCTCTGAGAACTCCAACCAACATGGCATCGAGAGGAAAATGAAAACTCCAGAAGGATCGATCTTCTCGAAGATCGAACAACCGATGATCAACTCACGGAATGAGACATTGAAACATCTCTCGAGCTGAGACATGAAACATACATCCAGAGGGATGGAGTGTAACAGATGACGGAGGTTCACTAGGTAGACAACAATTCCACACCTGAGAGGGTGGTGAACGGTGGTTAATGTAGCGAGGATTTGAGTTGCCATGATACCATAATGAGACACCCTAGATAAGGATGACTCGTAGAATTATCCCTTAAGTGGCAAAGGGAATTACTTTTGATATCTAGATTATCAAAACTTTATACCAGCCTAAGGAAAATCACCATCGATCATTTGTGGGAGTTCGAAAGAATTTACAAACCCAGACTAGGATGGATGATGTGGACTACCTTATTGAAGACAACGCAATGGATGATTTTTGCTTATCATCGGAAATGGATGGAACCCGTGGTAGGATGGCACAACGGCGGTGCAAGATGGGAATAAAAGGCAAATGTTGGAATGATTCTAGTAACTGGGGAGAAACCCAACAGTAGAGAGTGAGCCCACTGTTTGGAAACGTTATAACATAACCGAGGAAACCGAGAGCACAAGGATCCTTAAGGAGCAACTTCTAGAATAAGTCGCATGAAATCCTCATGGAGAAGATAGTAAAATAGTTCAATCAAGATACTACAATGATAGATCTTCCGGCTAGGTGTGTCGGCCAGAACATCAACCTTGTCGGGGCCTACATCATAGGTCTTGGAAAAGTTCCAACCATCATATCTGCCTGAGATTCAGATGTGGTTGGTAACAGGATATTTTAGACAACATGTCTGGAAAAGAAAGTTTGCAACACAAACCAATGAGATGACGTTGCGAGATTCTCGGGAAATGAACTATGGTAGCATGCTCCAAAACATGAGTTGGTTCTACTAAACACATGTGAACATGTTGTCCCAAACAAGCATGACCACATAGTAGTCTTACAATGAAACACTACCGAGTCCTAGTTGGGAACCATCATCAAGGATATCGAAGTCCTTGCATAAGTCATATGATTAGCTCTTATGAAGAAACTTCTTTTCCCTGAACAAATCAGCTAGTGGCTTGGTGTGATAGGGAATACATATGGAATGGAGGTAATTAATCTACCAAACCACAGAATACTTCGCACATGCATGAATGACTTGGGACGATTCCAGGGGAAGCAAAACTAATATTTCTCGAATTCACAGTGGCAACTTACATCAAATGCATGTGAATCAAAGGAAGTCACTTCTTTCATCCAAACATATACTTCATGAACGGGGCATGAAGAAAATGCTTACACAAGTTTCCAACACTAGCTGGATGTTCAACACAAATCATGGAGGAGACAAAATGCTGCTGATGGGCTCAACAGTGACTCGTCGGAATTTCCATATCACTGGACATCCACTATTATGTGAACAATGTGATAGTATTGGTCAGACCAAAAGATGTAATGGTGTATGCTCGAGGAGTCAATCACGAGTAGACAACATTATGAATATCATTGGTTCTGATTTGATTTGAGGATAGCCCACACTCAAATCAAGGTTGGACAAGATGATAGATTCAAGAACTGATCACGAGGATCAATCGATGAAGATATCATCTTTCTTCAACACACACACACAACACAAGGATATCCCTTCCGGAATGAACTAAGTGGGAAAATCTTTCATCTTCCAACTCTGCAAGTTGTTGTTTAGCTCATCCGACTAGTTCAGGGTATCGAACACAGAATCTTGGAGAATGGGTGGTCTGGAGGAAAACCCATATGATCACGAACTCAACATAGTGGTCAGGTGACAACCTGGTAATACTTCCGGGAAGATATCCGAAAAATCACGAACCACCGATATGACTCTAAGCTCGAGAATAATATTGCTCTTCAGGGCAAGACGATATGATCGAAAGAGTGAGGGATTGACACAATCCCAACTCATGGATCGAAGAGTGCACCAGAAATAAGGACTAGGTAGCACGATCAATCTTAGGATGATGATTTAATAATCAACACTCTAAGAATGAGAATATTATCCATTTACTACAAAGCAACGAGTTGCTCGGAGTATTGTTTTCACACATCACAATTCACTTGTCGGCATTTCGGTTACAACAACACGGGACCGAGGAATGAATAATGATGGCGAGAAGTATCACTGCATTAAGAATTCATAAGAGGTGGTGCAATTCTCATGACATTCTTGACATAAAGATGGTAAAACTCCAAGGTAGGATAGAGCAAAAGCTGTATTGGCATTTTGATCTACGAAATACAACTACTTTAACCAGTCCATGAAATGGATGAGGTACTAGAGTTTGTTCCTCCTAGTCATTCTGAAATAGAATGGCTTGACGGACCACAAGAATGATAGGCACCGATGAACGAATGCACGCATACTATTGACTATCAATTGATAGACGAAGGTCAGAAGACAACTAAAGAGAGACAACTCAAGGAACATATGTTTTTCTGAGTTGTGGATGCATGGATTAGTATGCCGAATAAATTCAACATATTTCTTCCGGATAACCCATGCAGAGAGGTAGGATTGGCAGAGTCACAATATAGAATGGGGAACTCATCGAGAGCACTCTGGTTGTGATCTTATGGTTCAAAAGAACTTCTGCCTTTATGGTTCATGGTATTTGGAAGAATGATATACCACAGACCTCGAAGACTATCACATGGTCACTAATATCCTAAAGGAACAAGCAACACTATCTACACGAATTAAGTAGAGTGAGTCTTGGGTTCAAGAACCCAGAAATAGAATGCCTACTAACTAAATGGCATCATGGGATGCTTTCGAGAATGATGGCCAGAATCATCACACTGGGAATACAAAGCATTGCTAGATTACTAGGTGACTCCCTAAGACACCTAGGGTCATAATAATAGCTCCAACATATATGTCGAGGCAATAGAGTACCTCAACTCATCGATTAGTGTGGTTGAACTGGCCCAAAGGAACACCGGGAACGGAAAGAAGGGATTTGCAAATGCATCAGACTATTTAGAAACCTGGGATGACTCGGACATCATAATGGTTGTAAATGCTCAAAATGATTTGAGACATCCTGCAAAATGGTGGCATAACCACTTAACATCACAACATCAAAGTTCTGAGATCAACTGTCAACACACAGAAGTAGTAGGAACTGAACTGGGGCTTGAGACCAACAATCCTACGAGTCTACGGGTTAGTAACACGTGATCCTGGTAGAAAGATGAGAAGCCTAGTTCTTAATCCCCGTAGAAGAGAAGAGGATGACTCAGATCGGAAGGGCATAAGGTAAAGGAGTAAAAAGAGCCTTACGGTCCCTTCCATAATCAATTCCTGTATATAACTAAAGCATTTCTAGACTCAACTTCGACCAGTTTGGCTTGGTAAACCTACAGGCAGTCAAGCTCTGATACCAAAGCTGTCAGGACCCTGATCCTAAGTCACACCGATCTAGCATGTAACACTTCATATCACTTTGGGGCCTCACGCACGGTATTCCCACGGGTGCCACCTTACCTGGCCCGGGACCGTTTGCGCCTTTTGGCTCACGTATATGATAGTGTCGCTAGCATCCATATGAAAGAGAACCCGGGCCGACATGACTAGTCGTGAACCTAAAGTGGCACTAACTTATGGGGACATGCATACATGAATCAACATCGAGCATGTCGGTCAGCAGCGTGCGAATCCGGGCTGCCGAACTGGGTTAACAGGACTCTAGAGAACCAGGCTGTAGCAGGCTAGGCAGGACTCCGGATGTCACCGGGTGACATTTCCCCGAAGGGACAGACACAGGAACGAAGTGATTCACATGCCGGCCAGTCAAGTGTGCTGGGCTAGCAGGACTCTGGTGAACTGGGCTGTAGCGGACTACTATGGCTCATGGAAGCACAAGACTACATTTCCCCATAAGAGAGGCTACCAAGGATAAACAACTAGGTTGTCGGATCCCACACATACCAAGCATTTCAATCATACACACAATATGCTCGATATGTGTAAACACACCATGGCATCACAACATAACTCTACGACTCAAGTATTTATTCATTAGGCTCCGAGGAGCCAAGCATTAAAAACATGGGTCTCATGACCCCAACATACAGAGCACACAAGCAACAAGCACATGCGGAATCTTAACTTGTCTGAGTACAGACAACTACAACTGAAGAAGGCTGAGAAGCCTGACTTTCTACAAGACCCTGCCGAGGGCACATGATCGTAGCTGAGGTAACAAGCTAAACGTCGAAGTCCATGTGGAACTACTAGTGAGACTGACGTCTCTATGTAAACACATAAAATAGAAAAACGTGAGTACAAATGTACCCAGCAAGACATACATCAGAACTAACTACGTATGCATCATTATCAACAAAGGGGTGGTGGAGTTTAAGTGCAGCAAGCCAGCTTTGACTCGGTGGCTATCCTACACTATGACTGCAAGTAACTCTTTTGATGTGGCACACAAGAGTCCACATATTCACCATATCAATACACCACTATAGATCCGCTCCCGCCTCCCTACGAGAAGGCCATCCATAGCACTCACGCTTATCTTGCGAGTTTTAGGGTATCCACTTTCACTTATCTATGAACTATACAGGCAACCCAGAAGTCCTTTACCGCGGACACGGCTATTCGAATAGATCATTTATAACCCTGCAGGGGTGTACTCCTTCACACATGCTCTTGCCACTTACCACCATGTACACGTCGTGTATCTGGGCAACCTTCAAGCGGAAGCCTGGCGAGGGAGTCGGCCATGACCTGACTAACCACACAAGTCTCTAGTCCAGGTTTATCGCCTATTCGGGTTCCATCCGCGAGGAGTTTCGCTCACAGCCCCAAACGATGTGTGCAGGGTTCCAGAGACACCAAACGGGCGCCCGGTACACCATGCCACGGTGTATCTACCGCATGATAGCCCACCCCTAGGGTCAGCGCTACGCACGGCCGCCAACAGATATCCTACAAACACCAGAAACTAGTTGCAACTCCTGGACAGAGGGCAAGGCAGTTAATAAGTGGAGAGGGTCCATTGGTTTCGGGCCCAATGCGTGGTAGTAGCTGTTCATGGATCACAAACACAGAACTCAATTCCTGAGAACGGTTTCAATGTGACAACCCACCATGTACTCCTACATGGCCTCTCACCGCTACCTTTACCAAATCGTGCTCACACACTTAGGTCTCAACAGTAGGACATGTTCACACACCTCCGATTCATCCCCGATGAATCAGACCCGACACAACCCTAAGCAATAGCAGACATGACAAACAAGCATGAATGAGTAGGCACATCATGGCTCAAACAACTCATACTCATGCTAGTGGGTTTCATCTATTTACTGTGGCAATGACAGGTCATGCGGAGGAAAGGGGTTCAGCTACCGCAGCATGTAACAGTTGAAACGGTGTTGTCCTAATGCAGTAAAAGAGAGCAGGAGCAAGAGAGTGGGATTGTATCGGAATGAACAAGGGGGTTTTGCTTGCTTGGCACTTCTGAAGATAGTATAGCTCTTCATCGGTGTCATTGATCACGTCGTCGGAACACGTCTATCGAGAGGGAACAACCACCGACAAACAAAGGAGAAACACAATCAATGACATGCAACAATATGATGCATGAATGTGACATGGCAATATGCTGATGATTGGCCTAATGCAACTAGCAACAAGTTAAATGGAGTTGGTTTGAACACTAGGTTCAAATTCAAACTCCATATGTGCTTTCTTAAATGCCATTTAATTGAATTGTCCTAAATAGAGGACATAAGTTGCTCTAACATGCATGCAAATGGTACAGATGGATAGACTGGATTTTTCTGATCATTTTTCATATATAATTTGTTTGATTTGGAGCTACGGTTGATTTTCTATGATTTTTAGGAGTTTTGGATATTTTCTGAAATAAATAAATTATTTCTGATATATTTAAAATCCAGAAAATATTTACTGCATCAGCATTACATTATGCAGGGGCTGGTCCGGGTCAAACGTAACCTGTGGGTCCCACTGGCCAGTCTCACAGAGCAGGCTAGGGTCACAGACATGTGGGTCCGGTCAACGGCAACGTCAGCACGGTCAACTCTAGTGCATGGGTCCCGCTAGGTTATAAATTAATTAAGCATAAATATAACAGGATTAATTAGGGCTTGGGTCCCACTAGTCAGTGGCTCTAGGGGTGATTAGTGGTCTGATTAGTGGCTAATTAAGACGGACACGTCACCATCGCTGGCGTTGTAACGCCTGCAACCAAATCCGTGGCGGGGGTGCACCGGAGTGGCTCTGGTTTCACCTACAGGAGGCTGCTTGGGCCGTTGGCAGTCCCGTTAGAAAGCTGGCACTCAGCTGCATCCAATGGAGGTGGACGGAGGCCCTGGGGTTGCCGGAGTTGGGCACGGCGATGAGGTCAAGCGGCAGCCGGGCTCAGGTTACATGGGCGTAGGGCTACAGCTCAAGGGCGAGCAAACGGAGGTGCTAGGCAGCACCTAAAGGTCATCAGAAGCACGCCAGAGCATCTAGTAGGAGCGGAGGGGATCGGGGCACGGAGCTCGCCGGCCATGGCGGACTGCGGCTTTAGGTGCTCGCGGGGCAACGGCTACGATGCAGGATAGAGCACGAGGGAGGAGGGGAAACGGATTAGAGCTCACAGTGCGTCGAACGGAGAGCTTAGCGGGCTCGGGGACGCTTCACAGACGGCGAATCGTCGGCGGCGATCCACAGGCCGAAGTTTGAAGAAGACGGCCCAGGTGAGGCTGTGTTGCGTCTGGTGTCGCGTGGCTTGGTCGAGAGGAAGAGGGCATCGCGGAGGAGCCTCTGGGCTGTATTGGGAGGGGTAGGGTGGCTGGTGGACATGCGGACGGCAGACGGCGGCGACGAGCTTCGCTTGGGCGTGTGCGGGAAGAGAGCAGAGGAGGGGGAGGGAGAGCAGGGAGTGAGGAGGGGGGAGAAGTCTCTGGGCGTCTCCGTGGCGTGTTCAGAAGAGCCGGGCGTCGCGGTAGAAGCAGGAGCTGGCGCGCGCAGCGACCACACGCCCCTGCTCCTATTGGCAGGAGGTAGACGACGCGGTGAGGAGGTGGGTTGGGCCCTCTACAGTGTTGGGCCGCTAGGTGGGCTGCGTCAGGTAAGTTAGGTGGGTCTCTCTCTCTCCTTTATTTTCTGTTTTTTGTTTTCTATTTCTTTCCGAAACTTTAGGGCTTTAATTAAAATACCACCACTATCTCAAAAATCATGAAACTGCTCAATGCCACTGTTTGGATTATTTCCATCAGTAAACATTTTAGTTCATGAGTATTTGGACATTTAAATTATTATATAGCATTTAAATGCCCAAATGCAAATAAAGTATGATTTAATTCAGTGACCCAATGTTGTCCTAGAAATATGTGAAGCATTTTTGTCAGAGGTTCTAGACCAAGGAAAAGATGATGAACATTTTTAAGGGCATTTTAGGTTCATTGAAAATATTTTTATTTTGATCCTAGTTGCATTTCATTTGGTGCTAGGGTTTGAATGCCCAGTACATCCCCATTTCAAGTTTAACTGAAATTTAAACATGATGCAACACCAGATACTAGCACTAGGCATTACTAGAACTAGGGATGTGACAACTATCATGACTACACTTGTATCACAATCTCTTCGCCGAACTAGTGCACCTATACAAATTACCATTGTATTTGGTGTGTTGGGGACACACGACACTTTTTATTATTTGGTTGCAGGGTTGTTTAAGAGAGACCATCTTCATCCCACACCTCCCCTCGATTGATAAACCATAGGTCATCCACTCGTGGAAAAATTGATACTGTCCTACAAAACTCTATGCTTGGACGCCCACCACAAGTCTACGAGAACAAGTTGCGTAGTAGACATCAAGCTCTTTTCTGGCGCCGTTGCCGGGGAGGCTAGGTAAGTGGCACTCACATCCCGTCAACGAAGCTCTTTTCTGGCGCCGTTGCCGGGGAGGTGAGTGCACGAAGGCATATCTTTAAATCTTGCAATTGAATCTTTTTAGTTTCTTGTTTTATCACTAGTTTGGTTTATCTTTAGATCGTGAAAATGATGGAAAGGAAAATTGTGCTCGGTTGATAGAAGAAGAATTCAATAAATGATGAGCATGATTGCAATGCTATTAGTATGAATTCTTTGAATATCCATGATGCTAATGATATGCAAAGCCATAAGCTTGGGGATGCTATGTTTGATAAAGATGATATTTTTAGTCCCCCAATATTTGATGTGCAAATTTGTTATAATGATTGCATGCCTCCTATTCATGATGATTATAATGATGAAAGTGGATTCAGAGAGGTCATGACTTTATTTAATGATGAATCCACCATTTTGGATGAGGCTTCAATTGACTATGATAACAAAGTTGCTATCTATGATGATTATGGTGATGACATTTATGCTATAAAGAATAATGATAACCATGAAACATTTCATCATGATTTTAATTTTCACTCTCATGATAGTTATTTTGTTGAGTTTGCTCCCAGTACTATTGATGAGAACAAATTTGCTTATGTGGAGAGTAATAAATTTTCTATGCTTGTGGATCATGAAAATAATGCTTTATGTGGTAGTTATATTGTTGAATTTATTCATGATTCCACTGAAAATTATTATGAGAGAGGAACATATGCTTGTAGGTATTGAAATAATATCAAGATTCCTCTCTATGTGTTGAAAATCTTGAAGTTTTGCTTGTTTTGCCTTCCTATGCTAGTTGATTCTTGTTCCCACAAGTTGTTTTCTCACAAAATCTCTATGCATAGGAAATGGGTTAGACTTAAATGTGCTAGTCATATGCTTCATGATGCTCTCTTCATGTTTCAATTATTATCTTTTATGCGAGCATCATTGAAATCATCATGCCTAGCTAAAATGCAATAAAGAAAAACACTTGTTGCGAGACAACCCAACATGTACCCCTACTATTTTTTGTGTTCACATGATTAAGATACTGTATTAATCATGTTTTATAGGTTTTGTTTCAATAAAGTGCCAAGTAAAGCCTTTGGGATAGTGTGGATGATAGTTGACTTGAATCTGTTCAAAAACATAAACTTTTGCGTCCAATGCAGAAATTCTTATATTTTACTAGAACGTGGAAAAATTCTGATTTTTTTACAAGTGATAGATACAGAAATTCTCTACGTTGTCCAAATATTTCAGAATTTTTGGAACAGTAGAAATATGGTTGGAGTACAAATTACTACAAACTGTTCAGTTTTTGACAGATTCTGTTTTCAATGCATAGTTTGCTTGTTTTCTAGTTTCTATGGATTATATTCCTCAATATAAATTGTGTAAATGATATGCTACATTAGGCATTGTGTGGAAACAGTTATGGATCTTGTCGGCGTCCTGGGAACGGGGGTACCTGGACTTGCCTTCCTGCGGCCCACGGCGTGGCTCTACCAGCGGCCCGGTATTGCCCATCTTCATCAGCAACCACTCAAGACCCTCGCGAGGGGCCAAGCCTTGCGAGGCGGACGACACGGGACCTCCTCAGGGGCAGCCTCGCTAGGCTGGCTCCCGAGGAGCGGAGATATCAAGGCAAGGACACCTCGCGAGGTTCACGTGACATGAGCCATGACGAACGAAGCCAGGCGGGCACCAGCGGGCGTAGAGTGCCAGTTTCCTCTTTGGTGCTAAAGAGGCAGGCGCAAGCGAGGACTCCCGAGGCATCAGGAAAAGGTTTCCATATCGGTGCAACAAGACCAAGACCAGCAGGATGACAGGACGGAGGTCACCGCAGATGAACTATACGGTGTGGAGTGGTGGATTGCCTCTCGAGCTGAGGATCAATAGTACAAGGGGAAGAACAACCTCCTGAGGTGAGGTGTTCTTGTGCTTGGTGGGTGTGAGGATGGGTTGGATCTAGTCCAAGATGAGATGGCTCAGGCTCAGTTCGCCTCCTACTGTGGTGGCTAATCCTATTTGTAGAGGCCCTGGTCCTCTCCCCAAATATTGAGCGGGAAGGGAGCCAACAACGGCCAATTTGAAAGGGAACAGCTAGTACAAGTTATCCTGACAAAAGCAGTCTTCGCTTGCCAAAGGCTCTGGTGGTGACGCCGCTTTGGGCTCCATGGTGACCTCCGTCTTGTCGTCCTGCTGGTCTTGGTCTCGTTGCACCGACATGGAAACCTTTGCTTGACGCCTCAGTACTCCTCGCCTGCGCTTGCCTCCTTAGCATCATAGAGGAAACAAGGACACTGTGCGCGCTGGCGCCCGCCTGGTCTAGATCGTCATGGCTCACGTCATTGGAACCTCGCAAGGTTTGCCTTGCCTTGATCTCTCTGCCCCTCGCGAGCCAGCCTGGTGAGGCCGCTCCTGAGGAGGTCTTGTGTCGTCCGACTCGCGAGGGTCTTGAATGCTTGTTGGTGAAGATGGGTCGTATGGGCTCGCTTGCAGAGCCATGCCATGGGCCGCAGGCAGCCAAGTCTGGGGACCCCCATTCCCAGAACACCAACAGTCTTCTCGGGCCTTCATCTTGTCCTCCTTTGCCTTGCGATCGCGAGCCTCGAATGCGCGCTCATTGCGCACGGTCTCCAGCTCATCCTCCAGCGACCGGCAGCATTCCCTGGCGGCTTCGGCGTCCTTCAACACTGCATCACGGGTGGCGGCGGCCACACCAACGGCCCGCTCCCCTTCCTTGGAAGCCCCTATGGCCTGGCTCCATGTCGCCTGGATGGACGCGTCGGAACACAGCCACCCCGAAATCATCTCCAAGCGTCCTGACGCCAGGCGGCGGTCGGGGACTTGGAGATTGCACCAAAGCCGGGTCAACGTAGAAAAAGCCTCCTCCAGGGCGTTAGGCAAAGCAGAAGGGTCGCGGGTCAGCGGCATGATGGGAGGAAGAGGAGGCAGCGTCATCGTCGTGGCCTGCGTGTCAGTGGCGGCGGAAGAAGAAACTGGGGGCTCCTGAACCTTTGGAAGATCAACGGGTGAGCAGGGGATAAGTGCCTCTGGAGCCGCCTTTGCTGTGGAGGTAGCATTCTCCTGAGGCCGGTCCACCAGGCCTCGCGAGGATAACCGAGCTAGAGAATCATGGGCATCATCGCTACCCTTCCGCGCTGGAGGAGGCGTGGCCGCAGCGGGCTGTTGGGTCCCAGAGGGCGTAGGCGCTCCCTCTTTCTTCTTCTTCTTCTTCACCGCCGTTGTTGGCCTGGCGGAGCAAGGAAAGGCGTCAAGAAGCGCCAGCAGGAGCAACGACAAAATTATGGCAAAGCACTTACTGGTCCATGGCGGCGTAGTCCCTCGGCCTCTTCTGGAGCACGAAGCCCGAAGGCTTTGCAGCCTGTGGTGCCGGCACACGGGTCTTAGGAGCGGACGAGAGGGTAGCAGTTGGGCCCGCGGTAGCACCGGTCGGCGTCAGGGCAGGAGCACCGCCTCGGGAGATCAACGCAGACCTTCTCTTCATCGGAACCCCTGCCGGCGGCTTCTTCGGGGGGGGGGGGGGGGGGTTGACCTTGGACCTTGTGTTGACCCCACCAAGGGACAGGGCCTCCCTCACCGGATGGTCGTCGGTGTCGTTGTTGTCAAGGAAAGCGCGGAGGAGATCTGCCATGCGCCGAGGCGAAGTCTCCCCTGCCCCCTCTCGGGTCGCCTCCGAGTCCACCTCCTCCTCCTCGTCGGAGTTACCGGAGGACAGCTCCACTGGGGCCCTAGCGGGCGCTGGCAGCACGGGCCCATGCTCGTTGAAGACGGGCATGGCGGCAGCGATCTCTGGCCCGTCCGCGCAGCAGTATATCGGGAGATGCTAGTCTAGCGGGAACCCCTGGTCCTCCCTGACCAGGAGGCACAAGGCCGCGTCCACCTCCCCGTCGGACAAAGAGTCAGGGCTCAGGCGGAGGTCGTCCCCCTTGTCCTTAAGGTTCCACAGGTGGTGCGAATGTGCTTGGAGCGGGGCCAGGCGCTGCGCCAGAAACTCCTTGAGTATCTTGGCCCCCGTCAGCTTCTGCACCTTCGGGTCGTCAGGCTTCAAGTCGGCGGCCATCTTCTCCAGCACTTGCTTCGCCCAGGGGTCAGCGAGCTTCGCGCTGAGCCAACCCTCGTGAGAAGAAGGCATCCCTGTGGGCAGAGATAGCCGGGGGTAGGAGCACTTGGCGTTCATGAGGACCCACTTGTTCCTGAAGCCCTCGGCCTTCTTCCCTGCCTTTGAGATGGCGTTGGTCCCGTTGGTTGCGACGAAATTGGCATACCCCGAGCAGTGGCCGTCCTTGACCCGAAGGTAGAAGAAGTGGCACAGCAGCGCCACGGATGGCATCACCGCCACAAATGCCTCGCAGTAGAAGGAAAAAATCGACAGGAGGAGAACGGAGTTGGGATGGAGGTGGAGAGCGTGGAGGTTGTAGTGGCTGAGCACAACATAGAAGAAATCAGAAAAGGGAGGGACCAGCCCAGCAAACACACTATTCAAGAATAAAGGATGAAAGGTGCTACCCAGAGCCTCAGGTTTGGCGGAGCCGGCCCGCAGTGCCGCCTCTCTTCCTTCGTCGTCGTCGCCCACCGTCATACAGCACGCGGCGGCAAGCTTTTCCTCCGAAACAGTGGGCGCGCTCAAGGCCGGCTCATACCAAGCGGGTGAGCGTGAGGCCTTAGCCTTGTTGGGTGCCATCGGATGTGAGATCGGGGAGGATTTCTGGCAGATTGGGGGTCTCTTGGGGCGAGAAGGAGAAAGGGGGTCTGGAGCGAGGCGAAGAAGGCAATGAAGGCTCTGCGGCGCGCACCAGCCTTTTGTCAGTCGAGGACAGTTGCCAAGACAGCACGGGAAAGCAGAGATGTCCACGTCCTGTCAATCACCATGCGTCAATCAAGGCCGCAGGAGGTTGGGGCCCGCGGCGCTCCGCACTTACCCTTTGGCTTCGCCTCGAAGCCAAGTCCGAGCGCGCCTTGGGCCCGGGGGCTACTGTTGGCGTCCTGGGAACAGGGGTACCCAGACTTGCCTACCTGTGGCCAATGGCGTGGCTCTACCGGCAGCCCGGTACGACCCATCTTCATCAGCAACCACTCAAGACCCTTGTGAGGGGCCAAGCCTCGCGAGGCGGACGACACGGGACCTCCACAGGGGCAGCCTCGCTAGGTTCGCGTGACATGAGCCATGACGAACGAAGCCAGGCGGGCGCCAGCGGGCGCAGTGTGCCAGTTTCCTCTTTGGTTCTAAAGAGGCAGGCGCAAGCGAGGAGTCCCGAGGCATCAGGCAAAGGTTTCCATATCGGTGCAACAAGACCAAGACCAACAGGACGGCAGGACAGAGGTCACCGCGGAGCCCACAACTGCATCACCACCAGAACCTTTGGCAGGCGAAGATCACCTTTTGTCAGGATATCTTATACTAGTTGCCCCCCTTCAAAATTGGCTGTTGTGCGATTCCTTCCCGCCTAACATTTGTGAAGAGGACTCGGACCTCTATAAATAGGACTATCCACCATCGTAGTCAGGGATCGGCTCATCTTGGATCAGATCCACTCCACCAAGGCCATCTCACTAGCTCATCGAGCGCAAGAACACCTCTCCTCAGGAGGTTGTTCATCCACTGTACTGGTTCATCCTTAGCCCACAAGGCAATTCACCACCACACTAGAGTACGGTATTACACCACAATGGTGGCCCGAACCAGTATAAACCCTTGTGTCTCTTGTTCCTTGGGTTCGGCGAGCTAGGCCTTGAGATCGTTGTGAGAACAAGCTAGGAAGAGAGAGATCTTCATGCGCACCCCAGAGTTCGAACCTCAAGGGTTTGCCAGAACCCCGAATCTGACAGATCTTTTCTTGACAGTACCAAAGTAAATGATTTGCTCTTTGTCATACTAACCTATCTCATGAACTTCCATTAAGTTCTGTGTGATTGAAGTTTTCAAGTTTTGGGTGAGATATTGATATGAGGAGAATAAGGAGTGACAACAAGCTAAGCTTGGGGATGCCCAGGGCACCCCCAAGGAAATATTCAAGGAAGATCCAAGCAACTAAGCTTGGAGATGCCTCGAAAGGCATCCCCTCTTTCGTCTCCAACATTATCGGTAACCTTACTTGAGGCTATATTTTTATTCGTCACATGATATGTGTTTTGCTTGGAGCGTCATTTTATTTTTGCTAGGATTTTCTTGCTGTTATTTAGAATAATGTTTTGCATCTTTTATTTCATTAAAAGTGGCAATGATAGCCTTTACTATGCTTATTTTGCAAGTCTACATGTTGCTGTTTGAAAACAGAAAGTTTACCGCTGTTGCAAAAATTCCCTAGAAAAGTCAGTACGTGATAAAATGTTGAAATTTTTTGCACAATAAGCTTTTATAAATTTTCTACAGTGTTTTAAATTTTCAGATTTTTTTATTTGAATAAGTGTTGATACTCTTGCATTCTTTACAGACTGTACTGTTTTGGTAGATTGATGTTATGTTTGCATTGTTTGCATATGTTTGCTTCTTTGATGATTATATTTGAGGATAGGGGTATTAAATATGCAGAGGCATTTAGTATGCAATGTTGAATAATAATTTTAGTGATTTGCTACAGTAGAGAATGATAAGGTTTTTGCATTGGCTTATACTAACTTATCTCACGAGTTCTTGTTGAGTTTTCTGTGGATGAAGTTTTTGAGATTTAGGAAAACCGTGATATGAGAGGAATTAAGGAGACACAAAAGCTCAAGCTTGGGGATGACCAAGACATCCCAAGTTAATATTTCAAGAAGTCTCCAGCATCTAAGCTTGGGGATGCCCCGGTAGGCATCCCACCTTTCTTCTTCAACAATTATCGGTTAGTATTGGTTGAGCCTAAGTTTTTCCTTCTTCACATGATGTGTGCTATTGTTGGAATGTTATTTTATTTTGTTTTGCTTGTTTTTTAATAAAATACTTAGTTTTGAAAATTTTAAATAAGAGAGATTCCTCAATTAGCTACCCATTTACTTAACTACTCACATGATTTTCACTTATATCTTTTTGGAGTAGTTTGTCATTACTATTGTGCTTCACTTTTATCCTATGAGTAAATTGTTGAATAAATTGAATATAATGAAGCTGAAATTATATGTTCATAGCATGCCTAGTGGTAGCTTCACATTAGGTTTAGAAAGTGAAATCTTTTGAAGCTTGACAATCACAAAATTGGTCATGCAAGCAATTCGTAAATGATAAGTAGAAGGAAGAGAACTTTCACATGCAAATACACTATCTGGGAAATCTTTTGTGATTGTGAGCCCCCATCAAAATATTATATGCCAAAATTGTTGACCTTGGACAAGGAAGACAACGTAATGATTTATGTTTGTTCATATTCACATAGAAGTTATATTGTCATAGATCCTTCAACATGTGGTGCTTGCCCCCCATCTTTGCTAGCCATAAACTCCGCACCAAGTAGATATACTACTTGTGCATCCAAAATCCTTTAAACCCAAATCTTATTTTCAAGATTCCACCATACCTACCTAGGGATTTAGCAAGATCCCTCAAGTAAGTTTTCATCGGTGCAATAAGGCAATAAAAATTTCTTCTAAAAGTGTTAGATCATTTAGTGTAAGAGAAAATTGAGCGTTGTACGAACTTGTGATAGCAAAGAATAAAAGCGACAGACTGCATAATAAAGGTTGCTATCATAAGGGCCAATATAACGTGACGTTCTTTTGCACTAAGGGGTTGAGCATACAAACAAATAAGCGCATGGCAACCTCTGCTTCCCTCTGCGAAGGACCTATCTTTTACTTTTATGTATTTTCTCTTTTGGCAAGCACCATGTGGTGAGGAAAAATCTAGGCACATATATCCAGTTGGATATGGGTAGCCTAAGTTATTATTGTTGACATCACCCTTGAGGTGAATACATTGGGAGGCGAAATAATAAGCCCCTATATTTCTATGTGTCCGGTTGAAACGTTTTGCTCATGTGTATGCGGTGAGTGTTAGCAATCATAGAAGACTATATGATGGTTGAGTATGTGGAGCTCTAACTTAGACTCTGTTGAATAAGTTGCATTGCAATTGCTTGGTGACTGAGAACACAGGTTATTGGGTTTGAAGAGAATTCATTGTTTGAACCTTAACATGTGAATTGGTTGCCACTTTAACAAGAGAAGTTTTATAAGAAAGAATTGTTGTTATGATACTAGGAAAAGTGATTGAAATTGTCATTGATCAAACTTGTGTACTTTGCTAGCATCCACACTTCATAAATTATTTCTTTTATCATTTACCTACTTGAGGACGAGTAGAAATTAAGCTTGGGATGCTGATACATCTCCAGCGTATCTATGATTTATGAAGTATTCATGCTGCTATATTATCATTCTTGGCTATGTCGGCGTCCTCCGAACGGGGGTCCCCAGACTTGCCTGCCTGCGGTCCACAAGTGGCCCTGTACTGCCCATCTTCACCAGCAAACACTCAAGACCCTCGCGAGGGGCCAAGCCTCGCGAGGCGGACAATGAAAGACCTCCTCGGGGGCAGCCTCACCAGGATGGCTCGCGAGGGGCAGAGAGATCAAGGCAAGGGGCACCTCGCGAGGTTCTTGTGACGCAAGCCATGACGACCAAGGCCAGGCGGGCACCAGGCGGGCGCCAGCGTGCAGTGTCCTCATTTCCTCTTTGGTTCTAAAGAGGCAAGCGTAGGCACAGAGTCCCGAGGCATCAAGCAAAGGTTTCCATATCGGTGCAAAAAGATCAAGACCAACAGGACAGTAGGATGGAGGTCACCGTGGAGCCCAAGACGGCGTCATCACCAGAGCCTTTGGCAGGCGAAGACCATCTTTTGTCAGGATAGCCTGTACTAGCTCTCCCCCTTCAAACTGGCCATTGTGGGGTCCCTTCCCGCCTAATATTTGGGAAGAGGACCCGGGCCTCTATAAATAGGGCTAGCCACCACCTTAGAAGGGAGAGGAGGATGCTAGACCGAATCAAGCTCACCAAGCACAAGAGTGATAACCCAAAAGTATAGGGGATCAATTGTAGCCTATTTCGATAAGAGTGTCGAACCCAACGAGGAGCTAAAGGTAGAACAAATATTCCCTCAAGTTCTATCGACCCCGATACAACTCTACTCACGCTTAACGTTTGCTTTACCTAGAACAAGTATGAAACTAGAAGTACTTTGTAGGTGTTGTTGGATAGGTTTGCAAGTTAATAAAGAGCGCGTAAATAAAAAGTAGGGGCTGTTTAGATAAAGACACAACTAAGTTAGTTTTAGTAGAGAGCTTTTTGTCACGAGAAAGTTATTTGTCCCTAGGCAATCAATAACTAGACCGGTAATCACTATCGCAATTTTATTTGAGGGGGAGGCATAAGCTAACATACAATCTCTTCTTGGATAATATGCACTTATGATTGGAACTCTAGCAAGCATCCGCAACTACTAAAGATCATTAAGGTAAAACCCAACCATAGCATTATAAGGCATCAAGTCCTCTTTATTCCCATACGTAAACAACCTACTTACTCGGGTCTGTGTTTCTATCACTCACGCCATCCACCATAAGCAAATCATGAACATATTGCAAACCCTACAGCGGGGATCCCTCACACTTGCGCGACACGGAGAGCACCATACGATAGCACCAATAATAAAACATGCAACTCAAACCAATCTGTATCATCAATTAACCCATAGGACAAAATAGATCTACTCAAACATCATAGGATAGCCATACATCATTGGGAAATAATATATAGTGTTGAGCACCATGTTTAAGTAGATATTACAGAGAATAAAAGAGGGGTTACACCGCTGCATAGAGGGGGAAGAGTTGGTGATGATGGCGGTGAAGTTTTTCGTGTAGATTGCGGTGATGATGATGGCCCCGGCGGCGTTTCGGCGCCACCGGAAGAGAGGGAGAGAGAGCCCCCTTCTTCTTCTACTTCCTTGACCTTCTCCCTAGATGGGAGATGGGTTTCCCCTCTGGTCCTTGGTCTCCATGGCATAGGACGTGCGAGAGCCCCTCCGATATTGGAACCGTCTCTTTGTCTCTCTTTGTTTCCGCGTTGGCAGATTCTACCCTTTCACCGTTTCTTAAATTACCGGAGATCCGTAACTCCGATTGGGCTGAGTTTTGGACACGGTTTTTATCTAGATATTGGCTTCCTTGCGGTGAAAGAAGGGCACCAACTGCCTTACGGGGTGGCCACAAGGGCCCATGGCACGCCTAACCCCCTGGGGCATGCCCCCCTACCTCGTGGCCTCCTCGGACATTGTCTCGTGTTGATTCTTGTTCCCAAAAATCACATATATTCCAAAAAAATCTCCGTCAGTTTTTATCCCATTTGGATTCCGTCTGATATGGATTTTCTGTGAAACAAAAAATGTGCAACATACAGGAGCTGGCACTGGGCACTGGATCAATATGTTAGTCCCAAAAATAGTATAAAAAGTTGCCAAAAGTATATGAAAGTTGTATAATATTGGCATGGAACAATCAAAAATTATAGATACGACGGAGACGTATCAGCATCCCAAGCTTAATTCCTGCTCATCCTCGAGTAGGTAAATGATAAAAAAGATAATTTTTGATGTGGAATGCTACCTAGCATAATCTTGATCATGTAATCTAATCATGGCATGAATATTAAGACACGAGTGATTCAAAGCAATAGTCTATCATTTGACATTGAGATAATAATACTTCAAGCATACTAATAAAGCAATCATGTCTTTTCAAAATAACATGGCCAAAGAAAGTTATCATTACAAAATCATATAGTCTGGCTATGCTCCATCTCCACCACACAAAATATTCAAATCATGCACAACCCCGATGACAAGCCAAGCAATTGTTTCATACTTTTGATGTTCTGAAACCTTTTCAACTTTCACGCAATACATGAGCGTGAGCCATGGATATAGCACTATAGGTGGAATAGAATATGATGATGGAGGTTGTGTGGAGCAGACAAAAAGGGAGAAAGTCTCACATCGACGCAGCTAATCAACTGGCTATGGAGATTCCCATCAATTGATGTCAATGCGAGGAGTAGGCATTACCATGCAACAGATGCACTATGAGCTATAAGTGTATGAAAGCTCAAACTAGAAACTAAGTGGGTGTGCATCCAACTTGCTTGCTCATGAAGACCTCGGGCATTTGAGGAAGCCCATCATCGGAATATACAAGCCAAGTTCTATAATGAAAATTCCTACTAGTATATGAAAGTGATAACTCAAGAGACTCTCTATATGAAGAACATGGTGCTACTCTGAAGCACAAGTGTGGCAAAAGGATAGTAACATTGCCCCTTCTCTCTTTTCTCTCTTTTTTCTCTCTTTTTTCTTTTTTTGTAGGCTTCTTTGGCCTCTCTCTCTTTTTTGGGGCTTCTTTGGCCACTTTTATTTTGATAACCTCACATGGGATAATGTTCTAATAATGATGATCATTACACTTTTATTTACTTACAACTCAATATTACAACTCGATACTAGAACAAAATATGACTCTATATGAATGCCTCCGGCAATGTACCGGGATGTGAAATGATCTAGCGTAGCAATGACATAAAAAAACGGAAAAGCCATGAAAACATCATGCTAGCTATCTTACGATCATCCAAAGCAATGTGACAATGATGCTCAAGTCATGTATATGATGATGATGGAAGTTGCATGGCAATATATCTTGGAATGGCTATGGAAATACCATATAGGTAGGTATGGTGGCTGTTTTGAGGAAGATATAAGGAGGCTTATGTGTGATAGAGCGTATCGTATTACAGGGTTCGGATGCACCGGCGAAGTTTGTACCAACTCTCGAGGTGAGAAAGGGCAATGCACGGTACCGAAGAGGCTAGCAATGATGGAAGGGTGAGAGTGCGTATAATCCATGGACTCAACATTAGTCATAAAGAACTCACATACTTATTGCAAAAATCTATTAGTCATCAAAAAAAAGTACTACACACATGCTCCTAGGGGGATAGATTGGTAGGAAAAGACCATTGCTCGTCCCTGACTGCCACTCATAAGGAAGACAATCAATAAATACCTCATGCTCCAACTTCGTTACATAACAGTTCACCATACGTGCATGCTACGGGAATCACAAACCTCAACACAAGTATTTCTAAAATCCACAACTACCCACTAGCATGACTCCAATATCACCGTCTTTATATCACAAAACTATTGCAAGGAATCAAACATATCATATTCAGTGATCTACAAGTTTCATGTAGGACTTTATGACTAACCATGTGAATAACCAGTTCCTGTCATCTCTCTAAATAGATATAAGTGAAGCAAGAGAGTTTAATTATTTCTACAAAAGATATGCCCATGCTCTAACAAATATAAGTGAAGCAAAAGAGGATTCTTCAAATGGCGGTTTTCTATGTGAAGAGAAACAGGCAATCCAAACTTCAAATGATATAAGTGAAGCACATGAAGCATTCTATAAAGCCATACTCAAAAGATATAAGTGAAGTGCAATGAGCATTCTATAAATCAACCAAGGACTATATCATACCAGAATGGTGCATCAAAGAAAAGTTAAAACTAAATGCAAAATACGCTCCAAGATTTACGCATATCATGTGACGAATAAAAATATAGCTCCAAGTGAAATTACCGATGATCGTTAGAAGAAAGAGGGGATGCGTTCCGGGGCATCCCCAAGCTTGGTTGCTTGGGAGTCCTTGAATATTTCCTTGGCGTGCCTCGGGCATCCCCAAGCTTAGGCTCTTGCCACTCCTTATTCCTTCATCCATCGTGATCTCTCCCAAAACTTGAAAACTTCAATCACACAAAACTCAACAGAAAGCTCGGTAAGATCCGTTAGTATAATAAAGCAAATCACTACTCTAAGTACAGTTGCAAACCAATTCATTTTTTTTGCATTGTAGCATATGTAATATAACTTTATCATGGCTTAATCCACTGATAGAAATTGATAGTTTCATCAAAACAAGCAAACTATGCATCAAAAACAGAATCTGTCTTAAACAGGACAGTCTGTACTAATATGAACATTCACCACATGTATGCTACTCCAAAAATTCTGAAAAAATTATAAAAAATAAACAATTTGTATAGAAAGACAGTGCAAAAAGTTTCAGGACCGTTTGACTTTCCAGAAAAAAATATAAAATCGCACACTACAGACAAAGTTTCTGTTCCGCACCGCACAAACCAACAAGCAATGTGAACATCCTAATGGCAAACCTTGGCACATTATTTTTAGAATACAATGGAATTGTACAAGGGGATAATTATTTTTGTTGAAAAGTTTCTGTAATCAAGATTCACAAAGTTTCCGTGAGCATGGACAAAGTTCAAGGAGCTCCCCCACTTCAACAATGCTTGTCTCTCTCACTTTCACTTTCCTTTTTGAAAAGTTTTGGGTTCCCCTCTTTTTTTTAAACTAGGTAAAAGCACTCAACAGAAGTAAATGACTCTCTAAAAATTCTGGGTTGTCTCCTTGGCAGCGCTTTCTTTAAAGCCATTAAGCTAGGCATAAGGTGCTCAAGTAATGAATCCACCCGGATCCCAAGGTATATCAAAGCCAATTTTAATTAACAATGATTTGTGATTTAGTAGTGAGCACAAAGTAACATATATCATGCAACAACGAAGTCTAACTCTCTTCCTATGCATCGGCATGTCATAAAAGAACAATTCGTGCACACATAGTAAAGGCCAATGCATAGTATAAGCAGTTTCTTGCAATTTTATCATGTTGAAAACATAGAGAGGCGGAGATGTAGTTCCTCTCTCACAATAATTGCAAGTAGGAGCAGCAAGCACATGCATATTATATCTATAAAAATCATCATGTGTAGTAGTGAAACGCAACCCATCAATATAATCCTTAATAATGGCATACTTCTCCGATATAGCGTAGTCGGGAGAATTCAAATAGATAATAGGACTATCGTGCGTGGGTGCAATAGCAACAATTTCATGTTTAACATAAGAAACTATAGCAAGTTCATCTCCATAAGCATAATTCATATTGGCATCTTGGCCACAAGCATAGCAAGCATCATCAAAAAGTGATATTTCAAAAGAATCAACGACATCATAACAATCATCATAGCAATCATCCTTCGGTAAGCATGAAGGGAAATTAAACAATGTATGAGTTGAAGAGTTACTCTCATTAGAAGGTGGGCACGGGTAGCTAATCCGCTCTTCCTCCTTTTGTTCTTCGCTCTCCTCATCATCTTTTTCATCCATTGAGCTCGCAGTTTCATCAATTTCTTCTTCCATAGACTCCTGCAAAATATTAGTCTCTTCTCGGACAGCGGAGACTTTCTCAATAAATTCATCAATATCATAATTGCATTTATAATTCTCATAGCAATATTTAAGGATAGCTAAATTTTCAGGTCTATAAACTGAATCATCAAAATCTTCAAACTCTTTAAACAAAGATTCAATTTCATAAGCACCCATAAAAGCAACGAATTCTTCTATTTGTTCCACATATAATAATCATATATACCATTAGCATAAGAAGCTAAGGTTTCATCATCATTAAATTCACATGAAAAGGGAATGTGTGGAGCCTTCATCCTAGAGCAACAAGTATAATCATATCTCAACAATAGTTGCCGAGCATACCAATGCAACTCATAAATTTGATCCCATAATAGTTTCCTTTTTTGAGTCAAGCGATAATCCCTAAAGTATTCATGTTGATCCAACGTTACTCCCATTATAAAGTTGAATGGGGTTTTCTCAGGATTATCAAAGTAGTACATAATATCTTTCACATAATGAGCATCGAGGGTTTTAGGAGGTTCCCCATCTCCATGAGTAGCAATTAAACCTAATTTTTTTGGTATTTCGTGTTCCATATCCATAACTAAAGATAGAGAACAACTTAGAACAGCAAATAAAAATTACTAAGTGATAAGGAAAACAAGCCACACGAGAATATTCACCCCACGCTATAACTCCCCGGCAACGGCGCCAGAAAAAGGTCTTGATAACCCACAAGTATAGGGGATCGATTGTAGCCTCTTTCAATAAGTAAGAGTGTCGAACCCAACGATGAGCTAAAGGTAGAACAAATATTCCCTCAAGTTCTATCGACCACCGATACAACTCTACGCACGCTTAACGTTTGCTTTACCTAGAACAAGTATGAAACTAGAAGTACTTTGTAGGTGTTGTTGGATAGGTTTGCAAGATAATAAAGAGCGCGTAAATAAAAAGTAGGGGCTGGTTAGATAGAGACACAATTAAGTTAGTTTTAGTAGAGAGCTTTTTGTCACGAGAAAGTTATTTGTCCCTAGGCAATCAATAACTAGACCGGTAATCACTATCGCAATTTTATTTGATGGAGAGGCATAAGCTAACATACTTTCTCTTCTTGGATCATATGCACTTATGATTGGAGCTCTAGCAAGAATCCGCAACTACTAAAGATCATTAAGGTAAAACCCAACCATAGCATTATAAGGCATCAAGTCCTCTTTATTCCCATACGCAAACAACCTACTTACTCGGGTCTGTGTTTCTATCAGTCACGCCACCCACCATAAACAAACCATGAACATATTGCAAACCCTACAGCAGGGATCCCTCACGCTTATGCGACACAGAGAGCACCATAGGACAGCACCAATAATAAAACGTGCAACTCAAACCAATCACGATCATCAATTAACCCATAGGACAAAACGGATCTACTCAAACATCATAGGATAGCCATACATCATTGGGAAATAATATATAGCGTTGAGCACCATTTTAAGTAGAGATTGCAGCGGGTAAAAGAGGGCTTACACCGCTGCATAGAGGGGGGACGAGTTGGTGATGATGGCGGTGAAGTTGTTGGTGTAGATTGCGGTGATGATGATGGCCCCGGCGGTGTTCGGACGCCACCAGAAGAGAGGGGGAGAGAGCCCCCCTTCTTCTTCTTCTTCTTCCTTGACCTTCTCCCTAGATGGGAGAAGGGTTTCCCCTCTGGTTCATGGCCTCCATGGCATGGGAGCGGCGAGAGCCCCTCCGAGATTGGATCTGTCTCTCTGTCTCTCTTTGTTAATGCATTCTAGATTCTGGCCTTTCATCGTTTCTTAAATTCCCGGAGATCCCTAACTCCGATTGGGCTGAATTTTGGACACGATTTTTACCCATATATTGGCTTTCTTGCGGCGAAAGAAGGGCACCAGCCGCCTTACGGGTGTCCACGAGGGCCCAGGGCGCGCTTGACCCCCTAGAGCGCGCCCCCTGCCTCATGGCCCCCTCGGGAATCGTCTCGCGTTGATTCTTCTTCCCAAAAATCACATATATTCCAAAAAAATCCCCGTCAGTTTTTATCCCGTTTGGACTCTGTTTGATATGGACTTTTTGTGAAACAAAAAACGTGCAACAAACAGGAAGTGGCACTGGGCACTCGATCAATATGTTAGTCCCAAAAATAGTATAAAAAGTTGCCAAAAGTATATGAAAACTGTATAATATTGGCATGGAACAATCAAACATTATAGATACGGCGGAGACGTATCAAAGAGCACCTCTCCTCAGGAAGTTGTTCTTCCCTTGTAATTGTTCATCCCCAGCCCAAGAGGCAATCCACCACACCACACTGGAGTAGGGTATTACACCACATCGGTGGCCCGAAGCAGTATAAATCTTGTGTCCTTTTGTTCTGCGAGTTCGATGCGCTAAGCCTTGAGATTGTGGTGAGGGCATGAGCTAGAGGGAGGAGCGATCTGCGTGTGCACCCTAGTGTTTGAATCTCAAGGGTTTTGCCGGAATTCGAAATCCGACATTTGGCGCGCCAGGTAGGGGTGCGCCGAAGCTCCGCCTCTCCGCTCCCTTCCTCCAGCTTCAAGGGAGATGCCACCCCTCCGGCTAGGCAGTCGTGCGCCTGCGGATGCCCCACGGGCCTCCTGGCCTTCACCCACACCTTGCGGCAGGTGCGGTGGCCGCACAAGTTCAAGCCAGAGATGTTGCCCCGCTACGATGGCGTGGCAGATCCGGTGGCCTTCTTGCTGGCGTATGAGAAGACTGTCCTCGAAGCCGGAGACGACGACCAGGTCATGGCCAGCTGGCCCCCCTAGCCCTGGCCAGCGCGCCACACGCCTGGCTGCTCAGCCTGCCAGGATCTTCGGTGAGCTCCTGGGAGGAGTTGCGCGGCCTCTTCGTTGTGCGCTTCGCGGCACCAGCGCCCCTCGCCGTCGCAACCCTCCTCGGTGGCTCGCAAGCACCACCCTCGGACCGTCACACCAAGCCATTTTTCTGCCAGATTGGCGCCACCTTCGCGCGGCAATGAGCTCCCCCGGGTTGGCCGGCACCCAAGGCCGACCTTACCTTCGACATGGGAGATTACCCCGCCTCCACCATCGGCTCGGGCGTGCTACCTATGCTTTGCACGCCCACCATATGCAGTGTAGCTGTCACCAAGACCCTCATCGATGGCGGCGCCGGTCTCAACCTGCTCTCTGTGGAGGCTTTCAGCCTTCTTCATGTACCACTCCAACGGCTCCGACCCAGTAAGCCCTTCTCCGGGGTCGGCGGCAGCTCCACCAGCCCCTTGGGGCAGATCCGCCTTCCTGTGACCTTCGGCACCCGCGACAACTATCGCACCGAGCTGATCGGCTTCGACATCGCCCGCATCGGCCTTCCGTACAACACCATCCTCGGAAACCCGGCTCTGGCTCAGTTCATGGCGGTGACCCATCCGGCATACAACCTCATGAAGATGCCCGGGAGCAAGGACGTCCTCACCGTAGTTGGAGATACCAACGAGGCTCTAGCAGCGCTCAAGTGCGCCCTCAAAACCACCGCGGTGGCACAACCGGAAAACAAGGCCACCCCAGGGGCTAAGGAGGCCGCACTAGCAAAGAAGAAGAAGTTTTTCACTCAAGATCGGGCCGAAACCAAGCAGGTGCCAGTCGAGGAAGATGGGTCCTCAGGAGCCACCTTCACCATCGGCGCCAACCTCGACCCAGATCAAGAGGAGGCATTGGTGAGGTTCCTACGCGTGAACAAGGACGTATTCGCCTGGGAACCCAAGCAGCTAGTGGGGGTCCCAAGAGGGATGATCGAGCATCACTTGAGGGTGTGCCCCAATGTGCACCCCGTGAAACAGAAGGCGCGGCGACAGTCCACGGAGAAGCAGTCCTTCATCGTCCAGGAAACCCGCAAGCTGGAGGCAGCAGGTGTCATTCGCGAGTTTCGGTACCCGAGTGGCTGGCGAACCCTGTCGTCGTGCCGAAGAAAGGCGGGAAGGAGCGCATGTGTGTTGACTTCACCAACTGAGGGAGTCCTGGATTTGGGGGTCTCCGGACAGTCGTACTATATCCTTTGGCCGGACCGTTGGACTATGAAGATACGAGATTGAAGACTTCGTCCCATGTCCGGATGGGACTCTCCTTGGCGTGGAAGGCAAGCTTGGCAATACGGATATGTAGATCTCCTCCCTTGTAACCGACTTTGTGTAACCCTAGCCCCCTCCGGTGTCTATATAAACCGGAGGGTTTAGTCCGTAGGACAACAACAATCATACCATAGGCTAGCTTCTAGGGTTTAGCCTCTACGATCTCGTGGTAGATCAACTCTTGTAATATTCATATCATCAAGATCAATCAAGCAGGATGTAGGGTATCACCTCAATCAAGAGGGCCCGAACCTGGGTAAACATCGTGTCCCCCGCCTCCTGTTACCATCCGCCTTAGACGCACAGTTCGGGACCCGCTACCCGAGATCCACCGGTTTTAACACCGACATTGGTGCTTTCATTGAGATTTCCACTGTGCCGTCATCGCGAGGCTTGATGGCTCCTTCGATCATCAGTAACGATGCGGTCCAGGGTGAGGTTTTCCTCCCCGAATAGATCTTCGTATTCAGCAGCTTTGCACTGCGGGCCAACTCGCTTGGCCATCTGGAGCAGATCGAGAGCTACGCCTCTGGCCATCAGGTCAGGTTCGGAAACTTAAACTACACTACCGACATCCGCGGAGACTTGATTTCCGACGGATTCGAGCCCATGTCGGGTGCGCCAGAGAATCACGACGACCATGACGTAACTCTACCGTCGGACAGTGTTCGAGAGATCACACCTGCAACTACTCCAGCCCTCAATCCAGAGCAAATTGCGCCATCCGAGGACAGGGGGATAGACCCCGCCATGGAGGCCGCACTCTCAGTGGTGATGGAGCCGGATACTGACTTCACCCCTTACAAGAGCCGTGTTGCCGAACCACTGGATTCGTCTCCGGCCACGGACTCCGAGCCACCTGCATCCGTGCCTATCGAATCCGATTGGGCGCCGATCATGGAGTTCACCTCTGCGGATATCTTTCAACACTCACCTTTCGGCAATGTGCTAAATTCATTAAGGTCTCTCTCCTTGTCAGGAGATCCTTGGCCGAACTATGTCCGGCTAGAATGGGATGCGGACGACGAAGAACTTCGCTGCCCACCCACCACCCACTTAATAGCCTCTGTCGACGATTTAACCGACATGCTCGATTTCGACTCCGAAGACATCGATGGCATGGATGACGATGCAGGAGAGGAACAGGAACCAGTGCCCACAGGGCGCTGGACAGCCACTTCACCACATGACATATATATGGTGGATACACCCAAAGAAAACAATGACGAAGAACGGCAGGATGCAGCAAAGAACAGCTCCCTCGAGAAGCAAGCAAAGCGTTGGCATAGGCGCCGCTCAAAATCCCGCCTTGGCAAAAACAGCGATAACAGCACAAGAGAAAATAACACTCCAGTCGACTCCAGAGGAAACGACGACCACATTGACCCAGCGGCAGAGCACGATGAAACTGCAAACGGCGAACATAGTACGGATCCGATGTCTGAACACGGCGACGCTGAGGATAAACCTCATCAGCCCCCCCTCTGGGGAGGAAAACAGTCCGGACGAAGATGCACACATCATCCCGGAAACGCACTTGGAACAATAGAACCTCCGCAGAAGGCTTATTGCCACAACGAGGAGTCTGAAGAAGCAGAAGCAAAGGCTTAAGGCCACACAAAATACGCTCAACAACAGGTGGAACAAATTGCTCGACAACAAAGAAAAGTATGGTGGAAGTTACCACACAAAGAGCTATCCAAAGCGCAAGCTATTACCTGAATTCGACGATGACGCCTTAGAGCCCACACAGCCGAAAAATAAAACGGCCAACCGGCCGGATCAACCACCTTGTGATCGCGATAGAGCGGCTAACAAGGCCGCACATAAGTCAACACATGATCTACGTGAGAACTTGTGCCAAAAATCCAGTATGACCAGATCGATCTATGGATCTAGGAAGCGCGCTCTGGCACAAAATCAAAACCGAATACTACAACCGTCTGAACGCCATGATACATCCAAATACAGGGGTGCCGCACACCCCCTATGTTTCACCGATGAGGTGCTGGACCACGAATTTCCAGAAGGATTCAAACCAGTGAACATACAGGCGTACAACGGGACCACAGACCCTGGGGTCTAGATTGAGGACTTTATCCTCCATATCCACATGGCTCGCGGAGACGATCTCCACCCCATCAAGTACTTGCCCCTCAAGCTTAAAAGACCAGCTCGGCACTGGCTGAAAAGCCTCCCCGAAAACTCAATTGGAAGTTGGGAGGAGCTCGAGGATACTTTTTGGGCTAATTTTCAAGGGACCTATGTCCGACCTCCGGATGTAGACGATTTAAGTCATGTAATTCAACAACCCGGAGAGTCAGCCCGAAAGCTTTGGAACAAGTTTCTCACTAAGAAGAACCAAATCGTCAACTGCCCGGACGCCAAAGCCTCAGCAGCTTTCAAGCACAGTGTCCGAGATGAATGGCTCGCCAGACACCTCGGCCAAGAAAAACCGAGAACATTGGTAGCCCTGATAAACCTCATGACCCGCTTTTGCGCGGGCGAAGATAGCTGGCTAGCCTGCAGTAGCACCAGCGACCCAAGCACATCCGAAGTCAGGGATGGCAATGGAAAACCACGATGCAGTGAAATCAAGCGTATAAATAAAGAAGACAACCCAGATAATACGGCGGTAAACGCCGGATTCAAGGGCTCTCGACCAGGTCAGCGGAAAAAGCCTTTCGAAGGCAACAGAGATGGACTGTCCAGCCTAAACAAGATTCTAGAAAAAATATGTCAGATTCATGGCACCCCTAATAAACCTGCAAATCACACCCACAGAGAATGCTGGGTCTTCAAGCAGGCTGGTAAGCTAAACGTCGAACACAAGGGGAGGGAGACACCAAGCGAAGACGAGGACGAACCTCGCCAGCAAAGCACTGGAGGACAGAAAAAATTCCCACCAGAGGTTAAGACAGTAAACATGATCCACGTGACGAAGAGGAGAAGCAAACATGCACTCCGAGACATACGCGTCGTAGAGCCCGTCACCCCTAAGTTCAACCCCTGGTTGGCCTGCCCAATCACTTTTGATCACAGGGATCACCCGACAAGCATCCAGCATGAAGGATTGGCTGCCTTGGTGTTAGACCCAATAATAAACAGATACCATCTCACACGAGTCCTTATGGACGATGGCAGTGGTCTAAATCTGATATATCAGGACACAGTCCGCAAAATGGGGATAGACCCGACAAAAATCAGCCACAGTAATACTACCTTCAAGGGAGTAATACCAGGCCTAGAGGCCCGCTCCACGGGCTCTCTAATACTAGAGGTTGTATTCGGTTCACCCAACAACTACCGAAGTGAGAAATTAGACTTCGACATTGCTCCATTCCGAAGCGGCTATCAAGCACTACTCGGAAGAACAACTTTTGCTCGTTTTAATGCGGTGCCACATTACGCTTCTCTAAAGCTTAAGATGCCTGGTCCACGTGGCACCATCACAGTTAGTGGAAATATTGAGCACCCTCTATGCGTGGAAGAATGTGCGGCGGCTTTAACAGCCAAGCACTAGACGGCCTCACCAACCTGAATAAATGACAAGTCGTCAAGACCACGGACACGGTTAGACGAGTCCGACGCATCACTAGATATACCTAAGATTGGTTTGATGGTTAAACCCTCATAGGCGGTACCAGGGCCTTCCCGCGTGTAATTAGGGCTAGTTCGGCTCAACTTGACTTATCTTGAATTTTAATGGTTTATCGAGAATAACCATTTTTTTGGCACGACAACTTTCACCTAAGCTCTTCTCTTTTACAGATGACAATCACGCTACACCCATCCAAGACACGGCACAACGGAGACACAGGCGCAGACGTGCAGCAGGGACCCGCTCAAAGGTTTCTTTTCAGATTAAGACGCTGCGTAAACCTTTTTACTGTTTCTTGTTGTTCAGATCCCCGGATACTCAATACAACCGAGAAGGATGCTGACATTATTGGCATTTCGCCACGTCATAATATTGCACGTACCTAGACACTCGGGGTTTATTATTAAGGGCATTGTTCAGCCCGGCATATGTTATAAAGACCGAATACCTTAGGGAGTGTTCGGCGTCGCGAGTTTGGCCTTATATGCATCAGATCCGAATCATGTCTTTGGTCAAATGTTGGGTTTGCCCGGCTCCCGTGTTTTGCTACCTTACGTTCCGCTCTATCGGCTAAGGCGGCACCGGGAGAACTACTGCGATTGTGCCCTGGTTCATCCGGATGAGCACCTCAGTAGAGAAAACCAAAAACTGACTGTCATGATAAAGGGCGAGACCGATCAACCACGCATTAACGAAGGGCTATTTCCCGGTCATGTACGTATGTGCACCGTATTCGAACGAGCACAGAGGTACCGGGGGCTATATAGTAGTCCAACTGTCAAACTCCTATGGCCAAGTGAAAGTGTTAAAGCAATATAGTCCGATTGCCTCGTTCGCTGCGCTACCACCTCCTTAATGGACCAAGACGTTGGATCAAGTGTGAATACACGTTTTTTGCGAACACCCCCGCATTATATGTGTGGCAGTTGAAGCCGACAATTGCAAACTTTAAGGTTATATACATATATACATAAACGGCCGCACAGGAGGCATCATAATACTTTCAAGCAAAAGTATAAACACAACCTTTATAATTCAATAAAACATTGTTTTTGCAATGGGAATACATGTCACTAGAACGTAATATTCTTCGAGTACTGAGCCTCTATTGAGCGAGCACCTTCAAGGACTTCTTCAAAGTAGTGCTCGGCAGATACTTGGCCTACGGCCGAACTCTAGGTTGCAATAGCGGTGGCCTCCATCTCTGCCCAGTATGTCTTGACACGGGCAAGCCATACGCGCACTCTCTATCCACGCTGACCTCTTCATAGCGTCGATGTGCGGCACAGCACCAAGGAGCTGTTGCACTAAACTAAAATAACTATTCGGCCTTGGCCCTTCCGGCCACAGATGATCCACAATAGACCTCATGGCAAGCCCGGACAACCTATGGAGCTCGGCCCACTCGACCATTCACTCATTCAACAGCAGCGGACACACTGGAACATGGAACTGTGACAAAAATAGCCTTTCCACTTCACGATCTTTTTGACCCTTGAAGTACTCAGCTGCATCAGCAGCACTGGCTGCCAAAACCACGTATGCGTCTGCAAAACTCCATAGTTGATCAATAGGGGCATACTTCGGATCTCCGAACTTCGTCCGCAACAAAAAGGGCTTCCCAGCCGCGATATCTCCAGCTTGACACAGCTCCTCCTTCGCTGCTCTGATTTTAGAGCAGGCTTCCTTGGCTGCTACCATGGCCTTCTCCAAGTCTGTCGCCTTCGCTCGACTTTATTTTTCAAGAAGCTGGTAATGGTCGGCGGCATCTTTTAACTCAACGGCCATCTTGGCTATTTTTTTTCCTTGCTTTGGCAATGCGCAGCCTGTTCGGCCCTCAGCTCTTCGACCGCCTTTAGAGCGGCCGCATCACTATTCCTGGCTTGTTCCTTGGCTCGGGCAATTTCCGCCCGAAGGGTCTCCACAGCGGCAACTCCATCTGCAGTCACAACATATTTAAAGATACTAGCATCATGCTCCTCTTACTATGTATCGATCACCGGAGAAATCACATACCCTGTGCCTCGTCGAGCCGCTTGTTGACAAGCATGATGTAGGCATCTGCCCCATCAAGTTGCCGCTTCAGCTCGGCAAACTCACCAGTCCAGAGGAAAAAAATCCCCTCGTCCGAAGACAAAAGCAAAGGGGGGCACTATCTCTTTCCCTCCCACGAAGAAGAGGGCCGCCTCCGAAGATTGGGAGAAGCAGGCTCCCAAGCGAGGCAAGATGCCTCCGGGAAGCGGCCCGGGCCTGGAGGACATCAAAGCGCAGTCTCATGACGTGGAGGGGCCTCCGACCCAATCGTAAGTGAACAAGGTTGTTCTAGACATATCCCGTTCTTTTCATATGATGCCTAAAATATACATTTTTTTACAGCCCAACGCGCAGTCCCCTTCAACAATCCTCTTCCTCGGGGGACCTTCTCCCAGAGATGATGGAAAGCGAGACACCCCCACCGGCCTCTCCATCCAATAGGGCAGACGATCTTGAGGTGTCATTGCGGAGGGTCTCCCCTGACCAACAAGTGGTGCAAGGGATGACAAAGATGCTATATGAAGGTGATACTTCGGCGGCCCAGGGTCCGGGGAACAATAATGAAGACCCTGAATAGTCCGGAATGCAGTAGGATACAAATAAACGGATCCCTTCAAAGGGTGGCCGTACTCCTGCGGCTGCCTCCAGAGACCCGGAGGCGCCAGATATCTTGAAGAACATGCTGTGGCAGGCGTCTATTTCAGAGGAACATCGTACCTTGATGAGTATGGTGGTTGAAAAGGTCCTATCCGTGAAGAGCGGATTGAATGAGGCCTTTGCGAGCCTTCTAAGAGGCTTCGAGGTTTGTAATGTAACATGTGGAATTGTGTTTTATTCAGAGAATACACTTGTGTATAGACAGTAGCCCCTGAGACTTCGGTTGGCTTCCCCTGGGAGGCGAACCGAGGATCAAGAAGAAAGTTTGGAGGACTAAACTGATTAACTTTGAACATAGGCTACTTCCCCTTGGCTACTTCTCGGACTGCGGATATTGCCGAACTGCAACGGAAGCTTGATGTGGCCGGGGATGACATTACATTGATCAATATGCGTCTTGACGAGTCACAAGGTATGTATTCGGGGCGGTCTATGTACATACATTTTTGTGATATAAGCGTAACGCTAAAAGCTATACCTGGTTACAGATGGTGCTACCACCGTTGAAATTCTTCGGGCGGAGCTAGCCCGGGCCAAAGAGCAGGCCCGGTGTAGTAATGTGGCTGCCGAGAAGGCATCGACTGAGTTAGAAGCTGAACGGGCTGCTCGGCGTCAAGATGAGGAGAAGATATCCATGATGGTGCTTGAGCTAAAAAGTACTGCCAGCCACTGTGAGCTCCTTGAGAAGGAGAAAGAAGCCAAAAGGGCTGAAATTGAAAAGGCTTTATGAGAAGGAAGAGAAGCGCATTCTGAATCCAGAGCGGCCCGTGAGGAGATCCGGCAAGCTGGGGAGATTGCGGATGGTAAGACATTTTTACTACAGGCTAAGTTCGGCGATCCAAACTACGCTCACATGAACCAATTGTGGAGTTCTCCAAATGAGTTTTTAGACTTGCCGAAGAGTTCGTCCGATGCGGTGCAGTATTATCAGGCGCGAGAGGGGTACGCAATGGAGAAGCTTTTCTGGTCACAGTTCGGTGCATCGAAGCACCCCCTGTTGCTGAATGAGCAGATGTCCCAATGGGCCGAGCTTCATAGGATATCCGGTGCTGCTATGAAGAACTTCATAATCCAGTTATGGCCAACTGAGCCTGTTCTGAATAATTACTTTGGCTTGGTGCGAGCGACTTGTTGATGCAATGCCGCGCATCGACGCTGTGAAGCGATCGGTGTTCATCGAGGGTGCCCGGATGGCTTTTGCCCGAGTCAAGACATTCTGGGGGAATATGAAGGCCATCGACGTTGTGGTGAAGAGTCCGTCCAAGGGAAGGGACCGCCATGAACCGGAGCATTATTTTTAAGACGTCCTAGTAGCTGCCCGCTTGATAGAGGGTCAATGCTCGAAAGACATAATGTTCGAGTGAGGTGTATAAGAATTGTACGAGACAATTTTATAGTGAATCTATTTGTATATTGTGCTTGAAAGCTGGGGCTCCTCCTGTGCGGCCGTTTTAATATAAACTGAAAGATTTCTAGTCATCGGCTTCAACCCCCTTGTAGGAAGTACAGGTGTCGGTGTCAAAACCGGCGGATCTCGGGTAGGGGGTCCCGAACTGTGCGTCAAGGCCGGATGGTAACAGGAGACAAGGGACAAGATGTTTTTTACCCAGGTTCGGGCCCTCCTGATGGAGGTAATACCCTACTCCTTCTTGATTAATATTGATGATATGGGTAGTACAAGAGTAGATCTACCACGAGATCAAGGAGGCTAAACCCTAGAAGCTAGCCTATGGTATGATTGTTGTGTATGGAGATGATTCCCTACGGACTACAACCCTCCGGTTTATATAGACACCAGATAGGGTTAGGGTTACATAGAGTCGGTTACAATGGTAGGAGATTTTGAATATCCGCATCGCCAAGCTTGCCTTCCACGCCAAGGAAAGTCCCATCCGGACACGGGACGAAGTCTTCAATCTTGTATCTTCATAGTCCAGGAGTCCGGCTGAAGGTATAGTCCGGCTACCCGAACACCCCCTAATCCAGGACTCCCTCAGTAGCCCCCGAACCAGGCTTCAATGACGATGAGTCCGGCGCGTAGATTGTTCGGCATTGCAAGGCGGGTTTCTCTCCAAATCTTGTGTACCTGTAGGAATAATGTCCGATTTCTGTAATGTAGTGCTCCTCGGCTTCCACGCCCAATAATGGCCGTCTTCCATGTGTTCAAACGAATGCGAAAAGCCGGGGTGTTTTTACATCCACACCCCTAGCCGTATAAACGAGCCGCCTATTTAACGGGATGGGGATTTAGGTCCAAACCACATCTTCTCCTTTCCGCGAGTTATCATCAGAGCGCTTCCAGCAAAGGTCCATTCCAACATGACCAGCCGTCGCAGCTCCTCCCCTCGCCCCTCCGGTCCCAAACCCGGGGACTGGGAGAGTTGCACCATCCCGCATAGCGAGTTAGCGTCACTTCAGGCCAAAGGATTTCTCCCTCAGGCATACATGGTCCCGGTCCGAGCCGGTCTCGCCACCTATAATGGCGGAAAACAAGCGGAGAGCACCCCCAATCCTTTTAAAGGAGAGCGGGTGTGCCTCGTCCCCTATCTAACAAGGGGACTGGGATTTCCGATTCACCCATTTCTCCGCGGGCTTCTGGAGTTCTACGGCCTCCAGCTGCACAACCTCACGCCCGCCTCCGTATTGCATATTGCGGGTTTCGTCGCCCTTTGTGAGCTATTTTTAGGCGTTGAGGCTCATTTCGCGCTGTGGAAGAGGTTATTCTGCCTGGTGCCCCGTTCTAAAGAGGGGTCTATATACCAAGTGGGCGGAGCCGAAGTATGGTGCATCGCCGGGACCGGATACCTCTCCGGAACCCCGAAGAAGACGTCCGAGGACTGACCTTCGGAATGGTTTTATATAGATGATGTCCCGCTACCGGACCCTATCCGGGTCGGTCCTCCTGAGTTCAACAGTGCTCCATTGAAGAAACGCTTGAGCTGGCGTCCGCGGAGCTCTCAAAGAGAAAGCGACAGAGACGTCCTTTACCTGATGGGCCGGATAAGACTGTTGGCTCATTCCGGACTAACCATGATTGGAGTCATGGCCGCATGCATTATGCGGGGGGTGCAGCCACTTCAATATAGAGGCCACCCCATGTGGGATTTCAACGGGGAGGATGACGCCACCCGTTACGGTCGTAAGGGGCCGGCTTCAGCTGCCGCCCTAGTAAAGATCTTATCCTCTTTGTACAAGGGAGAAAAGGAGGAATTCCTCCGCATCAACCCGCAGGCCGGATTTACTATGTACGATCCTCCAAGTTGGGTAAGTGAACAACTGCGCTTGCCCGTTTGTTTTATACTCCCACGGTTAGATATGTAGTCTAACGGCTTCAATGCAGGAACTGCGACAGGTAGTAAAGTATATAAACAGTCGCCCTCCACAACTCGAGGACCCAGAACTGTCCCTCGATCCGGACTCTGAAGAGGATCCGGACATATCGGTGGAGCTTATCGACGGGGTGTTCCATCAGCTAAGCAAGGACTATACCTTGGTAGCCATCACGGCTGATTACCCAGGGTTAATCCCGGCCTCCCAGGTGACAGAAACCGGAGTCTCATTCCCTTGAGAGAGATTCCACTCTCACGTATTCCGGTGTTTCTGACGACAACCGTGTTTTGCAGGGGAGATTTCTGAGGCAGGAGGCCGAACCTGCGGCGGCTAGCCAGCGAGGGGCCGCAGCGCCCCGTGGGGCAAAAAGGAATGTAGTCCGGACTGAGATGCCGGCGCAAAGGTATAGGCACCCTCTGCTTCCCTGGTGTTATTCTGTCAGGGCATATTAACGTTCGTGCTATCTTCAGAACGAAGAGACCTCGCCGGACTATATCCGGAGAGGTTGCCAATCGCGCCTCCACCAGCCAGGCTCCAACGTTTGGCCAGGAAGCGAAGGCGAGCACAAGGCGTGCACCGGACGCTCCTCCGATAGAGGATGCGGATAGGCTGTCTGCCACAAATTCTGAAGTGGAGAGTGCCGTGAACCACAGGCGTCGCCGAACAGTTCTACGCGACGCTTGTTTCTCCCAAGAGGCTTTAGATGCCTTTAATTCAGGATATGCATACCTCTGTGCCGCTCAAAATGGTTTAGCCAGAGCCACAGAGCAGTATGTAAAAGACATACGGGTAAGAAAATTTTGGTCAAATATATATACCCGTAGCCCCCGAGACTTGAAACAGTTAGAGCAACTGATTTAAGGATCATTTAATATTCAGGTTCTTACAGAGAAGAATATTGTACTGTCCCAGGAGCTGGAAAAGTGCAAGGCCCAACTAGAGGCCGCACTAGCCGCAGCAGGGGAGCCCAAAGAGACCCCCTCAGGTAAGATACACTTCGAAAGATTAGTATTGTGCGGTGTGGGTGCAAATCTGACAAATCCTGTTGCAGATGGCGCCGGACTCGATCCGGAAAAGCAACAACTCTTACGCCGGCTAAAGGCCGGTGAGAGTATGTTGACAAAGGTGAGGCGAGAGAAGAATGATCTTCAGGATGCCAACACCAGGCTGGACGTCGAACTTAAAGATGTTCGTGGCCAGCTGTCGGACTCCACGAAGGAGAATCAGTGGCTTCAACGCGGCATATTTAGTAAGTGCTTGAACGAACTTTGAAAAAAGAGTTCGGCGAGGAAGTCGACTAACAGAGTAATGTCTGTAGGTATGCTCACAGGTCGTCCTGCAGAGGAGATGCCTGGTTCTACGGGTGACCGTCTTCCCGAACTCATGCAACTGCACGAGCGAATTCGACAGGCGATGCGAGGTGTTGCCCAAGCCTTATGGCCTTCCCACTCCATGCCCGAGGGCCTTGGATAGCTTGCGGAGAAGCTGAAGGGAGCTCGGCGGCGCTTCCGGTTGTGGAAGATATCGGCCTGCCGACAAGGCGCTAGGGAAGCCTCGGCCATGGTGAAGACCCATTTTACGAAGTCTGACCCAAACCATATGGCCGAGGTCGGACCAGTGGGGCCTGGCGGGAAGGAGATCCCTGCGAGCTTAGTATACGGCCAAGTAGAGTTGGCCGCGAAGTATTCCCAGCAGGACTGTAAATTAGACAGCCTGTTAGATGGTATAGAAGAGGAATACAATCAGTCAGAATGACTATGTAATTTTAAATTGACATGTGTAATGCCTTCTAGCCGGATTGTAGATCGTTTGTCGTTGCCGACCTTTTCGCTTCAACCTCGGGACCTAACGGTCCGGAGTGTGTCTGAATACCATAGCGGTTATATAAGAACCGTGGTATGCGTGGAGACCAGGCGTAGGGGTCATTAGTGCTTTATCAGACAAGTGCCCAACTAGTTATGTTATATTACATGGTTAGTAAGAAACATCTTCCAGAGAGAATAGTTCCGTTAGGGGTTCCTTTCGCTAGGAGGCATGCCCAAAAGTGCATGTCCGGACTGCGTAAAAAGACGCAGAAAAAAGCATCTGGGGGCGCATAGAATGAGTAAAAAGATCATCTTTTATCTCACCGACCGAATATTCCCTTAAGAACGCTAGCTTTCGGCTTCACCCAGTCTGAGGTACACATCCGGCTGACCCGGCAGTAACAATCGCAGAGGTGCTCCCTTTACCGCCTAGCCGAACAATCGGGAACGTAGGGGTAAGCACAGGAGCCAGGCAACCCAGCTTGGCCAAAACTTAAGTCATATCGATGCATATAATGGTGAAAAAAGGTACATGCGGAAGTTTGACGCATGTGTTGGGCGTGAAGCCCATATAAATAAGCTTCTATTAAAGAAGCCCCCAGGTTTAATGAGCGCGAGTGGCGCGTCACTAGATGAGCCTTTAAGGGCTATAAAAGAAAAGAGGGGAAGGAGAGAAATGTAAGACGGAAAAATGCAAAAAATGGACAGAGGAAGGAGACGAACACAGAGTCTGGCGCTAGGCATAGAATCTTCGGAGACGGGTGGCGTTGCACGGGTTCGGCTCGAGTCGGTTATCCGACGCATCTCGCAGGCGGTACGCCCCGCCAGTCAAGACTTGGCCGATTATGAATGGACCTTCCCACTTGGGCTTGAGTTTGTCCCTTTTCTTATCCGGCAGGCGTAAAACTAGTTCGCCAACATTGTAATTTTTGGCCCGTACTTCTCTGCTTTGATATCTTCGGGCCCGCTGTTGATAAAATGCGGAATGGGCTTTTGCCACGTCATGCTCCTCCTCCAGGGCATCCAAGTTGTCCTGCTGATCGAGCTCGACTTCTCTTTCTTCGTACATGCGCACTCTAGGTGAGTCATGAATTATGTCGCAGGGCAGAACTGCCTCTGTGCCGTGCACCATAAAAAATGGTGTGTATCCGGTGGTGCGATTTGGGGTGGTCCGCAGCCCCCATAGCACGGAGTCGAGCTCCTCTACCCAGTGCGTGTTAGATTCCTTGAGGGACCGCACCAGTCTGGGTTTAATGCCGCTCATGATAAGACCATTTGTACGTTCGACCTGGCCGTTGGTTTGTGGGTGATAGACGGAAGCATAATCGAGCTTGATGCCCATGTTTTTGCACCAGAGTTTTACCTCGTCGGCGGTAAAGTTTGTACCATTATCGGTTATGATGCTGTGGGGGACGCCATAACGGTGTACAACCCCGGATATGAAGTCTATCACAGGTCCGGATTCGGCCGTTTTAACAGGCTTGGCTTCTATCCATTTGGTGAATTTATCCACCATGACCAGTAAGTATTTTTTCCTATCGGTCCCACCTTTAAGGGGTCCGACCATGTCAAGCCCCCAGACCGCAAAAGGCCAGGTGATGGGTATAGTTTGGAGTGCGGTGGGTGGCATATGGCTTTGGTTGGCAAAAAGTTGGCAACCAGCACATCGTTGGACTAGGTCCTGAGCGTCTGCCCGGGCCGTCGGCCAATAAAAGCCTGTATGGAAAGCCTTGCTAACAAGGGACCGAGCAGCGGCGTGGTGACCACCGAGTCCGGCATGAATTTCATCCAGAAGGTTCCGCCCTTCCTCTTCAGAGGTATTGAAGGACTCCGGTAGTGCTTTTCTTATAAAGCTCTCCCTCATGGACTCTATAGGCTTTAGATCGCCGCACTATGCAGAGGGCCTCGTTTTGGTCCTCCGGGGGTTCCTGCCTAGTAAGGTAGGCTAGGAATGGTTCTGTCCACGGGGCGATGCCCGCCATTATTACGTGGGCTGAAGGTGTAATTTCATTGGCAGAGCCTCCAATTGTGTCAGATTGTTCGGCGTCGAGTGGTGCGGCTGGGTCCGGGCTCTTATTTGCGGGTTCCCCCTCCCATTCTACAGATGGCTTGAACAATCTTTCCAAAAAGATGTTGGGGGGGACTGCATCGCGTCTTGCTCCGATGCATGCCAGGACGTCCGCTACTTGATTGTTTTCTTGGGCTATATGGTGAAACTCCAGCCCTTCGAACCGAGCTGACATTTTTAGGACAGCGTTGCGGTAAGCTGCCATTTTTGGGTCCTTGGCGCCGAAGTCACCATTTATTTGGGATATCGCGAGGTTTGAATCCCCGCGTACCTCTAGGCGCTGGATACCCATGGATACTGCTATCCGGAGGCCATGTAGGAGGGCCTCATATTCGGCTGCATTGTTGGAATCCATGTACATGATCTGGAGCACATATTGGACTGTGTCTCCTGTGGGGGACGTCAGGACGACGCCAGCCCCCAGTCCGGCCAACATTTTGGAGCCGTCGAAATGCATAATCCAGTTTGAATATGTGCCGTACTCTTTAGGGAGCTCGGCCTCCGTCCATTCTGCGACGAAGTCAGCCAAAACTTGCGATTTAGTAGCTCGCCGTGGCTTATAGGTTATATCGAACGGGAGAAGCTCGATGGCCCATTTTGCAATCCGGCCCATTGCGTCGCGATTGTTGATAATATCGTTGAGTGGTACTTCCGAGGCTACTGTTATGGAACACTCTTGAAAGTAGTGTCGTAGCTTCCGGGATGCCATGAATACCGCGTATGCAATCTTTTGATAATGCGGGTACCGTGATTTGCATGGAGTGAGGATGGTGGATACGTAGTAGACAAGCCTTTGAAGGGGGAATTTGTGTCCATCCGTTTCCCGCTCGACAACGAGTACTGCGCTGACAACTTGATGTATTGCTGCAATGTACAATAACATTGGTTCGCCGGTGTTCGGCGCGGCCAGGACTGGGTTTGTTGCCAATATGGCTTTTATTTCATCAAGTCCGGTCGTGGCGGCCTCTGTCCACTCGAAGTGTTCGGTGCGCCGAAGGAGGCGATTGAGGGGTAGTGCCTTTTCTCCCAAGCGGGAGATGAAGCGGCTTAAAGCCGCCACGCATCTGGTTAATTTTTGTATTTGTTTGAGGTCCTTTGGGATATCCAATTGTGACAAAGCTCGGATCTTGGCTGGATTTGCTTCAATTCCTCTACCAGATACAATGAAGCCCAAGAACTTTCTGGCAGGAACACCGAAGACGCATTTTTCCGGGTTGAGCTTGATGTCATATTTTCGGAGGTTATCGAATGTAAGCCTCAAGTCGTCTACTAGAGATTCGACATGTCTTGATTTGACGACCACATCATCCACATACGCCTCCACTGTTTTGCCGATCTGATTTGCCAGACATGTCTGGATCATGCGCTGATATGTTGCGTCGGCGTTTTTTAGCCTGAAGGGCATTGTGTTGAAGCAGAATGGGCCGTATGGTGTGATGAATGCTGTTGCAGCTTGGTCTGATTCTGCCATCTTGATTTGATGGTAACCGGAGTATGCGTCGAGGAAACACAACAAATCGTGTCCTGCGGTGGCATCGATAGTTTGGTCGATGCGGGGGAGGGGGAAGGGATCCTTTGGGCAAGCCTTGTTAAGGTCTTTAAAGTCGACACACAGGCGCCAGGATTTGTCCTTCTTTGGTACCATCACCAGGTTTGCTAGCCAGTCCGGATGTTTTATGTCTCTGATGAATCCGACCTCCAATATCTTGGCTAGCTCCTCTCCCATAGCCTGTCTCTTGGGTTCGGAAAAACGCCTAAGGGCTTGTTTGACAGGTCTAAATCCTTTTAGGATATTTAAGCTGTGTTCGGCCAGCCTACGTGGGATCTCTGGCATGTCTGAAGGGTGCCAGGCGAAGATGTCCCAGTTCTCTCGTAGGAACTCTCGTAGTGCGGCGTCTGCATTAGGGTTCAGTCGTGCCCCGATTGAAGCTATTTTTAGTGGGGTCCGTTGGATGGACCTGGAATTTGACTATTTCGTCGGCTGGCTTGAAGGATGTGGATTTGGATCTCTTATCGAGTATCACATCATTCCTGTTAACCGTGGAGCGCAGCGCAGTCAGTTCCTTGGCCACTAAGGCTTCGGATAGCGCCTCAAGGGCTAATGCAGCCGTCTTGTTTTCGGCGTGGAGTGCTATGTCCGGATCACTAGCTAGAGTGATAATTCCATTCAGCCCGGGCATCTTAAGCTTCATGTACCCGTAATGGGGTATTGCTTGGAAGATTGTGAATGCTTCTCGCCCTAGTAAAGCGTTATATCCGCTCTTAAACGGGGCCACCTGAAACGTGACTTCTTCGGACCTGTAATTATCCGGCGTGCCGAACACCACATCTAGTGTGATTTTTCCTGTGCAGTGCGCTTCCCGACTAGGGATTATTCCTCTAAAGGTTGTGCTGCTTCGCTCGATGCGGTTCCAGTCTATTTCCATTTTTTGAAGGGTTTCCTCATAAATGAGGTTCAGTCCGCTGCCTCCATCCATGAGCACCTTGGTGAGGTGAAAGCCGTCCACTATGGGACTGAGGACCAATGCGGTTGGTGCTCGGGCTGTTCGGAATCTAGGTTCATCACTTGCGTTGAAGGTAATAGCAGTGTCGCTCCATGGATTTATTGTTGCAACTTGATAGACTTCGGCGAGGCTGCGGAGTGTTCTTTTTCGCATATTGTTTGATGCGAAAGTCTCGAAGACTGTGAGAACGGTACTGGTGTCCTCAGGCTGGCTTTCTCCGGCCTCCAGAATTAAGAGGTCCTCGCCAATTTTGGCCACCTGCCGGAGTATCCAACATGCTCTAAGGCTGTGAGTTGGTGTGGCGTCCTCTGTACTGTGAATTCTACAGGGTCCATCAAGCCACCTTTCCAGTACGGTTCCATGCCTTGTAGAGGGTTTTGGTTTTTTGGTGTTTATCCCGGGTGTCCTATGATGATGCACCCTCTTAGTTCAGACGGGATTACTATTCAAGGCCGGATTATCCCAAAACTTTATTTCGGTTTTCCAGGCGCTTTCCATCGCACAGTATTTTTGTACTATGGACGCCAAGTCAGCGAAGCATGTAATATCACGACGACTTACGGCGTTAAGGATTCCCTCGTCCGTGCAATTACTGCAGAAAATTGAGATTGCGTCTCCCTCGCGGCAATCCTTTATCCTGTTCATAACCAGGAGGAATCTGGCCCAGTAATGATGTACTGTTTCCTCGGGCCTCTGCCTGATTTGGGAGAGATCGCTTATGTTCGGGTTGGCGGGTGTCGTTGAATCTGAAACCTCATCCAATCCAAGATTAGGAGGCCGAAGAGTTTCCGAACTCTGAAGTTTGGATTCTTGGATGTTGTCCAACGAATCTAGCCCGTTGCCTGATCCTAAGCTCAGGTCTTGAGTTACATCCTCCTCTCCGCGGGTATCCGGCTTGGAGGAGTCGGGAATTCAGACGTAGCTAGTCCTTAAAATAGATGAAGGGTCGCCGCACTGCGCCTCTACCACGACAACGTGGTGGGTGACTTGGGGAGAGTTAATTTCTCTTAGATCGGGTTTAAGCCCAACCTGGTCGTCATCCGTAGCGACCCCCAGGGCGGCGATGCGATCCAAGAGCTCGTTTACGGAAGAGAGCTCCATTGGATCTAGTTGCTCGACGAGCTCCGAGCTGACGTGTAGGTTGCTTTTGATGACCCGAGAGGTCACCGTCGGCGCAACAGCCGAACAGGCGGTCATGAGGAAACCACCTAGCCGGAGGGTTTGGCTGACAGCCAAGGCTCCCTTAGCAATGGCGCCGTCTTTAAAGACGGGAGGAGGCATCCTTCCTGATTGTGACGGCACAGAGGAACTCTCAATGAAAGCACCAATGTCGGTGTCAAAACCGGCGGATCTCGGGTAGGGGGTCCCGAACTGTGCGTCAAGGCCAGATGGTAACAGGAGACAAGGGACAAGATGTTTTTTACCCAGGTTCGGGCCCTCTCGATGGAGGTAATACCCTACTCCTGCTTGATTAATATTGATGATATGGGTAGTACAAGAGTAGATCTACCACAAGATCAAGGAGGCTAAACCTAGAAGCTAGCCTATGGTATGATTGTTGTGTATGGAGATGATTCCCTACGGACTACAACCCTCCGGTTTATATAGACACCGGATAGGGTTAGGGTTACATAGAGTCGGTTACAATGGTAGGAGATTTTGAATATCTGCATCGCCAAGCTTGCCTTCCACGCCAAGGAAAGTCCCATCCGGACACAGGACGAAGTCTTCAATCTTGTATCTTCATAGTCCAGGAGTCCGGCTGAAGGTATAGTCCGGCTACCCGAACACCCCCTAATCCAGGACTCCCTCAACAGGGGTGTTCAAAAAAGCATATGATCACTCTTGACCCAACATGTTGGTCCGTAAAGGAGGTGTCAATGCGGCGAACCTGGCAATCGGACTACAGGGCGTTAACACTTTCACTTAGCCATAGGAGTTTTATGGTGGGTCTACGACATAGCCCCTAGTATGTATGCGGCCTATTCATACGATGCGTTTACATAATTGACCAGAAAAGAGGTCCTTCGTGTGACACGTAGGAATCCCTAGAGACTCCGATAAGTCATCAAGTGGTTGACCAGCTCTCGCCGCATCATGACAGTCAGTTTTCGGCTTTCTCTACTGAGGTGCGTCACCAGGTGAACCGGTAGCACAATCGTAGTAGTTCTCCCTTTACTACCCTAGCCGATAGAGCGGAACGTAGGATAGCAAACACAGGAGCCGGAGAACCGAACTATTGACCCAAGACATGATTTGGAGCTGATGCATATAAGGACAAACTCGCGATGCCGAAGTACGCTGTAAAAGTTGTTCGGGCTTTGTTGGCAACTCATTTGTTCCCGTACCGAGCCCCTGGCAAGTTATGCCGGGGTATGTTTGTGAAACCACCATGGGAGGTGTAGGGGAACGTAGTAATTTCAAAAAAAATTCCTACGCACACGCAGGATCATGGTGATGCATAGCAAAAAGATGGGAGAGTGTTTTCCACGTACCCTCGTAGACCGTTAAGCGGAAGCATTATGACAATGCGGTTAATGTAGTCGTACGTCTTCACGATCGACCGATCCTTAGTACCGAACGTACGGCACCTCCGTGTTCAGCACACGTTCAGCTCGGTGACGTCCCGCAAACTCACGATCCAGTAGAGCTCGTGGAATAGTTTCGTCAGCACAACGGCGTGGTGACGATGTTGATGAAGGTACTGTAAAAGGGCTTCATCTAAACACCGCTATAGTATGACCGAGGTGGATTATGGTGGAGGGGGCATCGCACACGGCTGGAGAGATCTCTATGATCAACTTGTGTGTCTAGAGGTGCCCCCTGCCCCCGTATATAAAGGAGAAAGGGGGGAGAGGCGGTCGACCAGGAGGAGGCGCGCCAGGAGAAGTACTACTCCCACCGGGAGTAGGACTCCCTCCTTTCCTAGTTGGAGTAGGAGAAAGGGGAAGGAGGAGGGAGAGAGGAAGGAAAGGGCCCCCCTCCTTGTCCAATTCAGACTAGTCGGAGAGGGGGCGCGCGGCCTGCCCTAGCCGCCCCACCTCTTCTCCACTAAGGCCCATCTTAGCCCATTAAACCCCCGGGGGGAGGGGGTTCCGGTAACCCCCGGTACTACGGTAAAATCCTGATTTCACCCGGAACACTTCTGATACCCAAATACAGGCTTCCAATATATAAATCTTTATGTCTCCACCATTTCGAGACTCCTCGTCATGTCCGTGATCACATACGGGACTCCGAACTACCTTCAGTACATCAAAACATATAACTCATAAAACCGATCGTCACAGAACTTTAAGCGTGCGGACCCTAGGAGTTCTAGAACTATGTAGACATGACCGGGACACGTCTCCGATCAATAACCAATAGCGGAACCTAGATGCTCATGTTGGTTCCTACATATTCTACGAAGATCTTTATCGGTCAAACCGCACAACACTATACGTTGTTCTCTTTGTCATCGGTATGTTACTTTCCCGAGATTTGATCATCGGTATCCCAATACCTAGTTCAATCTCGTTACTGGCGAGTCTCTTTACTCGTTCCGTAATACATCATCTCGTAACTAACTCATTAGTTATCATGCTTACAAGGCTTATAGTGATGTGTATTACCGAGAGGGCTCAGAGATACCTCTCCGACGATCGGAGTGACAAATCCTAATCTTGATCTATGCCAACTCAACAAGTACCATCGAACACACCTGTAGAGCACCTTTATAATCACCCAGTTACGTTGTGACGTTTGGTAGCACACAAAGTGTTCCTCCGGTATTCGGGAGTTGCATAATCTCATAGTCATAAGAACATGTATAAGTCATGAAGAAAGCAATAGCAGTGAACAAACGATCAAGTGCTAAGCTAACGAAATGGGTCAAGTCAATCACATCATTCTCCTAATGATGTGATCTCATTGATCAAATAACAACTGATGTCTATGGTTAGGAAACTTAACCATCTTTAATCAATGAGCTAGTCAAGTAGAGGCATACTAGTGACACTATGTTTGTCTATGTATTCACACATGTATTATGTTTCCGGTTAATACAATTCTAGCATGAATAATAAACATTTACCATGAAATAAGGAAATAAATAATAACTTTACTATTGTTCTAGGGCATATTTCCTTCAGTCTCCCACTTGCACTAGAGTCAATAATCTAGATTACACAGTAATGATTTTAACACCCATGGAGCCTTGGTGCTGATCATGTTTTGCTCGTGGAAGAGGCTTAGTCAACGGGCCTGCAACATTCAGATCCGTATGTATCTTGCAAATCTCTATGTCTCCCACCTGGACTTGATCCTGGATGGAGTTGAAGCGTCTCTTGATGTGCTTGGTTATCTTGTGAAATTTGGATTCCTTTGCCAAGGAAATTGCACCAGTATTGTCACAAAAGATTTTCATTGGACCCGATGCACTAGGTATGACACCTAGATCGGATATGAACTCCTTCATCCAGACTCCTTCATTCGCTGCTTTCGAAGCAGCAATGTACTCCATTTCACATGTAGATTCCACCACGACGCTCTGTTTAGAACTGCTTCAACTGACAGCTCCACCGTTTAATATAAACACGTATCCGGTTTGCGATTTAGAATCGTCCGGATTAGTGTCAAAGCTTGCATCAACGTAACCATTTACGATGAGCTCTTTGTCACCTCCATAAACGAGAAACATATCATTGGTCCTTTTCAGGTACTTCAGGATGTTCTTGACCACTGTCCAATGATCCACTCCTGGATTACTTTGGTACCTCCGTGCTAGGCTAATAGCAAGGCACACATCAGGTCTGCTACACAGCATTGCATACATGATAGAGCCTATGGCTAAAGCATAGGGAACACTTTTCATTTTCTCTCTATCTTCTGCAGTGGTCGGACATTGAGTCTTACTAAACTTCACACCTTGTAACACAGGCAAGAACCCTTTCTGAGCTTGATCCATTTTGAACTTCTTCAAAACTTTATCAAGGTATGTGCTTTGTGAAAGTCCAATTAAGCGTCTTGATCTATCTCTATAGATATTGATGCCCAATATATAAGCTGCTTCACCGAGGTCTTTCATTGAGAAACTCTTATTCAAGTATCCTTTTATGCTATCCAGAAATTCTATATCATTTCCAATCAGCAATATGTCATCCACATATAATATTAGAAATGATACAGAGCTCCCACTCACTTTCTTGTAAATACAGGCTTCTCCAAAAGTCTGTATAAAACCATATGCTTTGATCACACTATCAAAACGTTTATTCCAACTCCGAGAGGCTTGCACCAGTCCATAAATGGATCGCTGGAGCTTGCACACTTTGTTAGCTCCCTTTGGATCGATAAAACCTTCAGGTTGCATCATATACAACTCTTATTCCAGAAATCCATTCAGGAATGCAGTCTTTACATCCATTTGCCAAATTTTATAATCATAAAACGCGGAAATTGCTAACATGATTCGTACGGACTTAAGCATCGCTACGGGTGAGGTCTCATCATACTCAACTCCTTGAACTTGACGAAAACCTTTTGCAACAAGTCAAGCTTTGTAGGCAGTAACATTACCGTCAGTGTCTGTCTTCTTCTTGAAGATCCATTTATTCTCGATGGCTTGCCGATCATCGGGCAAGTCAACCAAAGTCCACACTTTGTTCTCATACATGGATTCCATCTCAGATTTCATGGCTTCAAGCCATTTTGCGGAATCTAGGCTCATCATCGCTTCCTCATAGTTCATAGGTTCTTCATGGTCAAGTAACATGACCTCCAGAACTGGATTACCATACCACTCTGGTGCGGATCTTGCTCTGGTTGACCTACGAGGTTAGGTAGTAAGTTGATCTGAAGTTTCATGATCATCATCATTAGCTTCCTCACTAATTGGTGTAGATGTCACAGGAACGGTTTATGTGGTGAACTACTTTCTAATAAGGGAGTATATACAGTTACCTCATCAAGTTCTACTTTCCTCCCACTCACTTCTTTCGAGAGAAACTCCTTCTCTAGAAAGGATCCATTCTTAGCAACGAATATCTTGCCTTCGGATCTGTGATAGAAGATGTACCCAATAGTTTCCTTTGGGTATCCTATGAGACACATTTCTCCGATTTGGGTTCGAGCTTATCAGGTTGAAGCTTTTTCACATAAGCATCGCAGCCCCAAACTTTAAGAAACGACAACTTTGGTTTCTTGCCAAACCATAGTTCATAAGGCGTCGTCTCAATGAATTTTGATGGTGCCCTATTTTAATGTGAATGCAGCCGTCTCTAAAGCATAACCCCAAAATGATAGCGGTAAATCAGTAAGAGACATCATAGATTGCACCATATCTAGTAAAGTACGATTACGACGTTCTGACACACCATTACGCTGTGGTGTTCCGGGTGGCGTGAGTTGCGAAACTATTCCGCATTGTTTCAAATGTAGGCCAAACTCGTAACTCAAATATTCTCCTCCATGATCAGATCGCAGAAACTTTATTTTCTTGTTACGATGATTTTCCACTTCACTCTGAAATTCTTTGAACTTTTCAAATGTTTCAGACTTATGTTTCATTAAGTAGATATACCCATATCTGCTTAAATCATCTGTGAAGGTGAGAAAATAACGATACCCGCCGTGAGCCTCAATATTCATCAGACCACATACATCAGTATGTATGATTTCCAACAAATCTGTCGCTCGCTCCATAGTTCCAGAGAATGGCGTTTTAGTCATCTTGCGCATAAGGCATGTCTCGCAAGTACCAAGTGATTCATAATCAAGTGATTCCAAAAGTCCATCGGTATGGAGTTTCTTCATGCGTTTTATACCAATATGACCCAAACGGCAGTGCCACAAATAAGTTGCACTATCATTATCAACTCCGCATCTTTTGGCTTCAACATAATGAATATGTGTATCACTACTATCGAGATTTAACAAGAATAGACCACTCTTTAAGGGTGCATGACCATAAAAAATATACTACTCATATAAATAGAACAACCATTATTCTCAGATTTAAATGAATAACCGTCTCGCATCAAACAAGACCCAGATATAATGTTCATGCTTAACGCTGGCACCAAATAACAATTATTTAGGTCTAAAACTAATCCCGAAGGTAGATGTATAGGTAGCGTGCCGACGGCTATCACATCGACTTTGGAACCATTTCCTACGCGCATCGTCACCTTGTCCTTAGCCAGTCTTTGCTTAATCCATAGTCCCTGTTTCGAGTTGCAAATATTAGCAACAGAACCAGTATCAAATACCCAGGTGCTACTGCAAGCTCTGGTGAGGTACACATCAATAACATGTATATCACATATACCTTTATTCACCTTGTCATCCTTCTTATCCACCAAATACTTGGGACAGTTCCGCTTCCAGTGACCAGTCTGTTTGCCGTAGAAGCACTCAGTCTCAGGCTTAGGTCCAGACTTGGGTTTCTTCTCCTAAGCAGCAACTTTTTTGCCGTTCTTCTTGAAGTTCCCCTTCTTCTTCTTCCCTTTGCCCTTTTTCTTGAAACTGGTGGTCTTATTGACCATCAACACTTGATGCTCCTTCTAGATTTCTACCTCCGCAGCCTTTAGCATCGCGAAGAGCTCGGGAATACTCTTATTCATCCCTTGCATATTATAGTTCATCACGAAGCTTTTGTAGCTTGGTGGAAGTGATTGAAGAACTCTGTCAATGACACTATCAATAGGAAGATTAAATCCCAGTTGAGTCAAGTGATTATGATACCCGGACATTTTGAGTATATGCTCACTGACAGAACTATTCTCCTCCATCTTGCAGCTATAGAACTTATTGGAGACTTCATATCTCTCAATCTGGGCATTTGCTTGAAATATTAACTTCAACTCCGGGAACATCTCATATGCTCCATGACGTTCAAAACATCGTTGAAGTCCCGGTTCTAAGCCGTAAAGCATGGCACACTGAACTATAGAGTAGTCATCATCTTTACTCTGCCAAACGTTCTTAACATTATCAACATCATCTGCAGCACGCCTGGCACCTAGCGGTGCTTCCAGGATGTAATTCTTCTATGCAGCAATGAGGATAATCCTCAAGTTATGGACCCAGTCCATGTAATTGCTACCATCATGTTTCAACTTTGCTTTCTCAAGGAACACATTAAAATTCAACGGAACAACATCACGGGCCATCTATCTACAACAACATAGATAAGCAAAAATACTATCAGGTACTAAGTTCATGATAAATTTAAGTTCAATTAATCATATTACTTAAGAACTCCCACTTAGATAGACATCCCTCTAATCATCTAAGTGATCACGTGATCCACATCAACTAAACCATAACCGATTATCACGTGAAATGGAGTAGTTTTCAATGGTGAACATCACTATGTTAATCATATCTACTATATGATTCACGCTCGACCTTTCGGTCTCAGTGTTCCGAGGCCATATCTACATATTCTAGGCTCGTCAAGTTTAACCCGAGTATTCTATGTGTGCAAAACTGGCTTGCACCCGTTGTAGATGGACGTAGAGCTTATCATACTCGATCATCATGTGGTGTCTCGTCATGAAGAACTTTGGCAATGGTGCATACTCAGGGAGAACACTTTTATCTTGAAATTTAGTGAGAGATCATCTTATAATGCTACCGTCAAACAAAGTAGAATAAGATGCATAAAGGATAAACATCACATGCAATCAATATAAGTGATATGATATGGCCATCATCATCTTGTGCTTGTGATCTCCATCTACGAAGCACCGTCATGATCACCATCATCACCGGCGCGACACCTTGATCTACATTGTAGCATCGTTGTCGTCTCGCCAACTATTGCTTCTACGACTATCACTACCGCTTAGTGATAAAGTAAAGAAATTACAGGGTGATTGCATTGCATACAATAAAGCGACAACCATATGGCTCCTGCCAGTTGCCGATAACTCCATTACAAAACATGATCATTTCATACAATAAATACATCATCATGTCTTGACCATATATCACATCACAACATGCCCTGCAAAAACAAGTTAGACCTCCTCTACTTTGTTGTTGCAAGTTTTACGTGGCTGCTACGGGCTGAGAAAGAACCGTTCTTACCTACGCATCAAAACCACAACGATAGTTCGTCAAGTTGGTGATGTTTTAACCTTCTCAAGGACCAGGCGTAGCGACACACGGTTTAACTAAAGTTGGAGAAACTGACCCCCGCCAGCCACCTGTGTGCAAAGCACGTCGGTAGAACCAGTCTCACGTAAGCGTATGCGTAATGTCGGTCCGGGCCGCTTCATCCAACAATACCGCCGAACCAAAGTATGACATGCTGGTAAGCAGTTATGACTTGTATCGCCCACAAATCACTTGTGTTCTACTCGTGCATATAACATCAACGCATAAAACCAGGCTCGGATGCCACTGTAGGGGAACGTAGTAATTTCAAAAAAATTCCTACGCACACGCAGGATCATGGTGATGCATAGCAACGAAGGGGGGAGTGTTGTCCATGTACCCTCGTAGACCGTTAAGCGGAAGCATTATGACAACACAGTTGATGTAGTCGTACGTCTTCACGATCGACCGATCATCAGTACCGAATGTACGTCACCTCCGCGTTCAGCACACGTTTAGCTCGGTGACGTCCCGCGAACTCACGATCCAGTAGAGCTCGGGGAAGAGTTTCGTCAGCACGACGACATGGTGACGATGTTGATGAAGCTACTATAGCAGGGCTTCGTTTAAACACCGCTACGGTATGACCGAGGTGGATTATGGTGGAGGGGGCACCGCACACGGCTGGAGAGATCTCTATGATCAACTTGTGTGTCTAGAGGTGCCCCCTGCCCCCGTATATAAAGGAGCAAGGGGGAGAGGCGGCCGGCCAGGAGGAGGCGCGCCAGGAGGAGTCCTACTCCCACCGGGAGTAGGACTCCCTCCTTTCCTAGTTGGAGTAGGAGAAAGGGGAAGGAGGAGGGAGAGAGGAAGGAAAGGGGGGCCCCCTCCTTGTCCAATTCAGACTAGATGGAGAGGGGGCGCGCGGCCTGCCCTAGCCGCCCCTCCTCTTCTCCACTCAGGCCCATCTTAGCCCATTAAACCCCCGGGGGGAGGGGGTTCCGGTCACCCCCGGTACTCCGGTAAAATCCCGATTTCACCCGGAACACTTCCGATATCCAAATACAGGCTTCCAATATATAAATCTTTATGTCTCGACCATTTCGAGACTCCTCGTCATGTCCGTGATCACATCGGGGACTCTAAACTACCTTCGGTACATCAAAACATATAAACTCATAAAACCGATCATCACAGAACTTTAAGTGTGCGGACCCTACGGGTTCGAGAACTATGTAGACATGACCGAGACATGTCTCCGTTCAATAACCAATAGTGGAACCTGGATGCTCATATTGGTTCCTACATATTCTACGAAGATCTTTATCGGTCAAACCGCACAACACTATACGTTGTTCTCTTTGTCATCGGTATGTTACTTGCCCGAGATTTGATCGTCGGTATCCCAATACCTAGTTAAATCTCGTTACCAACGAGTATCTTTACTCGTTCTGTAATACATCATCCCGTAACTAACTCATTAGTTATCATGCCTGCAAGGATTATAGTGATGTGTATTACCGAGAGGGCCCAGAGAAACCTCTCTGAAGATCGGAGTGACAAATCCTAATCTTGATCTATGCCAACTCAACAAGTACCATCGGAGACACCTGTAGAGCACCTTTATAATCACCCAGTTACGTTGTGACGTTTGGTAGCACACAAAGTGTTCCTCCGGTATTCGGGAGTTGCATAATCTCATAGTCATAAGAATAGGTATAAGTCATGAAGAAAGCAATAGCAGTAAACAAACGATCAAGTGCTAAGCTAACGGAATGGGTCAAGTCAGTCACATCCTTCTCCTAATGATGTGATCTCATTGATCAAATAACAACTCATGTCTATGGTTAGGAAACGTAACCATCTTTCATCAATGAGCTAGTCAAGTAGAGGCATACTAGTGACACTATGTTTGTCTATGTATTCACACATGTATTATGTTTCTGGTTAATACAATTCTAGCATGAATAATAAAAATTTATCATGAAATAAGGAAATAAATAATAACTTTATTGTTGCCTCTAGGGCATATTTCCTTCAGTAGGCGTATTCATTTGCGGAAAGACGTGGGTGATTAATTCGGATAGTATGAACTGGGACCTGAGTGATGTGCCAATGATTAATATATATATATATATATATATGTATGTATGCCATGACCTCGGTCATTTGATATGCCCTAGGTCAAAGGCAGAGGAAAAAGGCATGTTATAGGCTCTAAAAAAGAGTGCGGTCTACAAAAGTTTATTTTGGACCTCATGTCGCACGTCTGCGCCGCCTGTCCTCAGCGAGGGGAATCCTTGAAGGAAGTAGCCCCATAGGTGAGTGTATGGATCCGAACTCCGATGGAGTCAGTCTTAAGTGATTCTCCTTTGCGCTACTTGCTTTTAAGAAGTATTGAAAAAATGAAGTATATAAAAAACTTTACCAGAATGTTTGCAGACTTATCCATATTGTGCTTCCGCTGATGCCCATGGTATCTTAAGTGCATAATTATGTATGCATGGTATAGCTTCATCTTGTATATGAGATGGGTGGCGGAAGCCGAACTGCTATTTCTGTTCCGTACTTGGTCCATCTTTAGGGGGAAATTCCTTCTGGCTCTCTGCATTTAGCTGTTGAACCATTCCGTCGTCCCTATTGCCTTGTGGCCCCCTTCCCTTGTGTTCGGTGTTGAGTTTGCTGGCCTGCTTGAGGACCCAACAGCTTCTGTTGGTATGATTGGCTGGTTTATTGGGGTGGCCGTGAATCTGGCAGGGTCGGTCTAGTATCCTGTCTAGGTTGGATGGTCCATCTCTGTTCGCCTTAAATGGCTTCTTCTGTTGACCGGGCTTGGGATTGTTGAATCCAGCATTAACCGCTGTGTCGCGTGATCTATCGGTATCATTGTGCCTGTTGTGTTTGCTTCGTCGTGGCTTGCCATTGCCGTCTCGGATTTCGGAAGTGCCCGAGTCGCTGGTGATATTGCTTCTATGAGCGAGCCAGTTGTCTTCTCCCGCGCAAAAGCAGGTCATTAGTGTGGTAAGGGCTGTCATGGATGTAGGTCCTTCTTGACCGAGGTGGCGTGCAAGCCATTCATGCCGGCCACTGTGTTTGAAGGCCGCAAGGGCTTCCGCATCCGGACAGTCGACGATTTGGTTCTTTTTAACTAGGAACCGGGTCCAGAGCTTCCTTGCTGACTCTCCAGGCTGCTGGAAAATATTACTTAGGTCATCGGCGTCCGGTGGCCGAACATATGTTCCTTGGAAGTTGTTGCGAAAGGCATCCTCCAAGTCCTCCCAGCTGCCAATAGAATTTTCCGGCAGACTATTTAACCAGTACCAAGTTGGTCCTTTGAGTTTTAGTGGTAGGTATTTGATGGCGTGGAGGTCATCTTTGCGGGCCATGTGGATATGGAGGAGGAAGTTCTCAATCCATACCACGGGATCCATTATTCCATCGTATGATTCGATGTTCATGGGTTTGAACCCATCTGGGAATTCATGCTCCATTACTTCATTTGTGATGCACAGAGGGTGTGCGGCGCCTCTATGTTGGGGCATGCTACGACATCCCTCTGACGGAGTCCATTTGCGGTTTCTAGCCCGGACGTGGCTAGGTTTGTCACGTCCGAATAGGTGGTCGTCGTCGCGTGTCGAGGTGTGTCCTTGTGATCCGTAGATCGCTATTAGGTATCCTGTTTTACTACCCCAGCCTTGTTCAAGGTTGTATGTACAACCTTGAGCTATTTTGTTCTTGCCTTTACAGCGAGGTGAGGCGGTCTATAGTTCGGCTTGAGTTGTCGTTTCAACCAGACCAAGTTGTGGTCGATCTGCCACATTGTCTGATGATCGTACGAGCTCGAACACCTTATTGCTGCAATGGGGTAGCGATCTATGCTTCGGGTAGCTTTTGGCTGGGCTACCAAGGCCGTATATTTCGGCGGCTAGGAATTCGGTCCATCTATCATTAAGCAGATCTTGGTCAGCTTGAAGCTGCTGTTGCTTCTTCTTTAGGCTCCTTGCAGTGGCTATTAGTTGGCGCTTTAAGCGCTCCTGCTCGCGAGGTTCCTCGGGCATGATGAAGTCTTCGGCGCTGAGGCTCACCTCATCCTCAGAGAGCGGAAGGTAATTTTCATCCTCTGAATCTTCGTGCGTGGCCTGTTTACCAGGGCTATCCTGCCCGTCATCCCGTTCATCATTAATTGTATCAATAGGGTCTTCGTTGTCTTCGGCGTCATTGTCCATCCCGTCAATATTCTCGGAGTCGTAATCAAGTGCTTCGGTCGAATCCTCGACTATGGCTATAAGGTGGGTGGCGGGTGGGAAGCAAAATTCTCCATCGTCAGCCCCTAGTTTGAGCCGAATATAGTTTGGCCAAGAGTCCCCCGCTAAGGACAAACTTCTTAACGAGTTTGGCACATCACCCAGAGGCGAGTGCTAGAAGATGTCTGCGGCGCTGAATTCGAAGATCGATAAAAGATCAAGCTCAGCGTCCGCGGGCTCCCGTGGTTCGGAACCTACAGCCGGAGACGCGGTGTTCCGGTGGCATAGGCGTCGAGTGGGACTAGGTCCATGTGCGGCTCCAACACCGTGGAATATGCGGCCTCCATGGTGGGGTTAATCCTCCCATCTTTGGATGGCGCAGCCTGCTCCGGCTCTAGGGCCCGAGCGGTTACAGGAGCAATCTCCTGGATGCGGCCTGATGACATATTTAAGTCATGTTCATCGGGGTGATCGGGAGTGGCTATACCGGTATCGAATCCGGTGAAGATCAAGTCTCCATGGATGTCCGCGACGTATTTCAAGCCCCCGAATCTAACCTGATGGCCAGGGGCATAGCTTTTGATCTGCTCTAGATGGCCAAACGAGTTGGCCCGCAGTGCGAAGCTGCCGAACACAAAGATCTGTCCGGGGAGGAAAGTTTCTCCGCAGACAACGCCATTGTTGACGATTGAAGGGGTCATCAAACCTTTCAGCGACAGCATAGAGGAACTCTCAATGAAAGCACCAATGTTGGTGTCAAAACCGGCGGATCTTGGGTAGGGGGCCCCGAACTGCGCATCTAAGGTTGATGGTAACAGGAGACAGGGGACACGAAGTTTTACCCAGGTTCAGGCCCTCTTGATGGAGGTATTACCCTACGTCCTGCTTGATTGATATTGATGAATATGAGTATTACAAGAGATGATCTACCACGAGATCGTAATGGCTAAACCCTAGAAGTCTAGCCTATATGACTAAGGTATTAAGTATCCCCTATCCGGACTAAGTCCTCCGGTTTATATAGACACCGGGGGGATGTAGGGTTACATAGAGTCGGTTACATAATATGGAATCTTCATAGTTGTTCTCCAAGCTTGCCTTCCACGACAAGGAGAGTCCCATCCGGACACGGGTACAGTCTTCGGTCTTCATATCTTCATAGCCCATCACTCTGGCCCATAGATAATAGGCCGGATGCCCGAGGACCCCTTAGTCCAGGACTCCCTCAACGGTACCCCATGTCTCAGAAGCTCTTACTCGCGCTTCTGGTGGCCTCACGCAAGCTGCGGCACTACTTCCAAGGCCACCCAATTAAGGTCGTCTCGGCCAACTCGCTGGAGAGGGTACTTAGGAGCCCCAACGCTGCTGGACGAGTCGCCGAATGGAACATCGAGCTGGAAGCACTCCAGTTGGAGTTTAGCTGTTCACCGACTTCGTGGAGGAGTGGACTGACGCCCCGGGATTTGAACACCGGTCCCTCTCACCAGGAAGTGAAGCACCAGATGGCTGGGTCATGTATTTCGATGGCGCGTTCATATGCCGGGGCGCGGGGGCTGGAGCAGTGCTCATCTCGCCTACTCAGGACAAGCTCTATTACTTCGTGCAGCTCTGCTTCCAGCAGGGCGAGAAGGTCTCCAACAACATCGCGGAGTACGAAGGCCTCATCGTCGGCCTCAAAGCTGCAGTGGCCCTGGGGGTGAAGCGCCTCACCATCAAGGGTGACTCGAAGCTCCTCGTCAACTTCTCCAACAAGGTGTACGAGCTGAAGGACAAGCACATGGAGGCATACCTCGCGGAGGTACGCAGAATGGAAAAGCATTTCTTGGGTATGGAGCTGCAACACATGCCCTGTGGCACCAACAAGGAGGCCAACATCGCCAGAAGGGTGTCCAAGCAACAGCCCTAGGAGCCTGGCATCTTTGAGGAGCGGCTCTTCAGGCCGTCGGCAGCGCCTCCACTTTCGGGGTCGGCACTGCCTCGGGAGGAGCTCCCCCAACCACCTGTCTCGGGAGCTGATAACCCATAAGTATAGGGGATCAATTGTAGCCTCTTTTGATAAGTAAGAGTTTCAAACCCAATGAGGAGCTAAAGGTAGAACAAATATTCCCTCAAGTTCTATCGACCACCGATACAACTCTACGCACGCTTAACGTTCGCTTTACCTAGAAGAAGTATGAAACTAGAAGTACTTTGTAGGTGTTGTTGGATAGGTTTGCAAGATAATAAAGAGCGCGTAAATAAAAAGTAGGGGCTTTTTAGATGAAGACACAACTAAGTTAGTTTTAGTAGAGAGCTTGTTGTCACACAAGAAAGTTATTTGTCCCTAGGCAATCGATAACTAGACCGGTAATCATTACTACAATTTTATTTGCGGGAGAGGCATAAGATAACATACTTTCTCTTCTTGGATCATATGCACTTATGATTGGAACTCTAGCAAGCATCCGCGACTACTAAAGATCATTAAGGTAAAACCCAACCATAGCATTATAAGGCATCAAGTCCTCTTTATTCCCATACACAAACAACCTACTTACTCAGGTATATGTTTCTATCACTCACGCCACCCACCATAAGCAAATCATGAACATATTGAAAGCCCTACAGCGGGGATCCCTCATGCTTGCGCGACACGGAGAGCACCATAGGACAGCACCAATAATAAAACATGCAACTCAAACCAATCACGATCATCAATTAACCCATAGGACAAGAGAGATCTACTCAAACATCATAGGATAGCCATACATCACTGGGAAATAATATATAGCGTTGTGCACCATGTTTAGGTAGAGATTACAGCGGGTAAAAGAGGGGTTACACCGCTGCATAGAGGGAGGAAGAGTTGGTGATGATGGTGGTGAAGTTGTTGGTGTAGATTGCGGTGATGATGATGGCCCCGGCAGCGTTCCGGCGCCACCGGAAGAGAGGGGGAGAGGCCCCCCTTCTTCTTCTTCTTCTTCCTTGACCTTCTCCCTAGATGGGAGAAGGTTTTCCCCTCTGGTCCATGGCCTCCATGGCGTGGGAGGGGCGAGAGCCCCTCCGAGATTGGATCTGTCTCTCTGTCTCTCTTTCTGTTTCTGCGTTCTAGATTCTGGCCTTTCACCATTTCTTAATTTCCCAGAGATCCCTAACTCCGATTGGGCCGAATTTTGGACACGATTTTTATCTAGATATTGGATTTATTGCGGCGAAAGAAGGGCACCAACCGCCTTACGGGGTGGCCACTAGGGCCCAGGGCGCGCCTAACCCCCTGGGGCGCGCCCCTGCCTCGTGGCCACCTCGGCCATCGTCTCGCGTTTATTCTTCTTCCCAAAAATCACATATATTCCAAAAAAAATCTCTGTCAGTTTTTATTCCGTTTGGACTCCGTTTGATATGGATTTTCTACAAAACAAAAAACATGCAACAAACAGGAACTGGCGCTGGGCACTGGATCAATATGTTAGTCCCAAAAATAGTATAAAAAGTTGCCAAAAGTATATGAAAGTTGTAGAATATTGGCATGGAACAATCAAAAATTATAGATACAGTGGAGACGTATCAGCATCCCCAAGCTTAATTCCTGCTCGTCCTCGAGTAGGTAAATGATAAAAAAGATAATTTTGATGTGGAATGCTACCTAGCATAATCTTGATCATGTAATCTAATCATGGCATGAATATTGAGATACGAGTGATTCAAAGCAATAGTCTATCATTTGACATTAAGACAACAATAATTCAAGCATACTAATAAAGCAATCATGTCTTTTCAAAATAACATGGCCGAAGAAAGTTATCCCTACAAAATCATATGGTCTGGCTATGCTCCATCTTCACAACAGAAAAGCATTCAAATCATGCACAACCCCGATGACAAGCCAAAAAATTGTTTCATACTTTTGACGTTCTCAACCTTTTCAACTTTCACGCAATACAAGAGTGTGATCCATGGATATAGCACTATAGGTGGAATAGAATATGATAGTGGAGGTTGTGTGGAGAAGACAAAAGGGAGAAAGTCTCACATCAATGCGGCTAATCAACGGGCTATGGAGATGCCCATCTATTGATGTCAATGCGAGGAGTAGGGATTGCCATGCAACAGATGCACTAAGAGCTATAAGTGTATGAAAGCTCAAACTGAAACTAAGTGGGTGTGCATCCAACTTGCTTGCTCATGAAGACCTAGGGCATTTGAGGAATCCCATCATTGGAATATGCCAGCCAAGTTCTATAATGAAAACTTCCACTAGTATATGAAAGTGATAACTCAAGAGACTCTCTATATGAAGAACACGGTACTACTCTGAAGCACCAGTGTGGTAAAAGGATAGTAACATTGTCCCTTCTCTTTTTTTTCTTTTTTTCTTTTTTTGTAGGCTTCTTTGGCCTCTATCTTTTTTGGGGGGGATTCTTTGGCCACTTTTATTTTGATCATGGGACAATGTTCTAATAATGATGATCATCACACTTTTATTTACTTACAACTCAATATTACAACTCGATACTAGAACAAAGATATGACTCTATATTAATGCCTCCGGCGGTGTACCGGGATGTGCAATGATCTAGCGTAGTAATGACATCAAATAACAGACAAGCCATGAAAACAGCATGCTAGCTATCTTACGATCATGCAAAGCAATATGACAATGAATGCTCAAGCCATGTATATGATGATGATGGAAGTTGCATGGCAATATATCTCAAAATGGATATGAAAATGCCATAATAGGTAGGTATGGTGGCTGTTTTGAGGAAGATATAAGAAGGCATATGTGTGATAGAGCGTATCATATCACAGGGTTTGGATGCACCGACGAATTTTGGATCGACTCTCAAGGTGAGAAAGGGCAATGCACGGTACAGAGGAGGCTAGCAATGATGGAAGGGTGAGAGTGCGTATAATCCATGGACTCAACATTAGTCATAAAGAACTCACATACTTATTGCAAAAATCTATTAGTCATCGAAACAAAGTACTACGCGCATGCTCCTAGGGGGATAGATTGGTAGGAAAAGACCATCGCTCGTCCCCAACCGCCACTCATAAGGTAGACAATCAATAAATACCTCATGCTCCAACTTCGTTACATAATGGTTCACCATACGTGCATTATATGAGAATCACAAACCTCAACACAAGTATTTCTACAATCCACAACTACCCACTAGCATGTCTCTAATATCACCATCTTTATATCACAAAACTATTGCAAGGAATCAAACATATCATATTCAGTGATCTACAAGAGTTTTGTAGGATTTTATGACTAACCATGCGAATGACCAGTTCCTGTCATCTCTCTAAATAGATATAAGTGAAGCAAGAGAGTTTAATTCTTTCTACAAAAGATATGCCCACACTCTAACAAATATAAGTGAAGCAAAAGAGCATTCTACAAATGGCGGTTTTCTATGTGTAGAGAAACAGGCAATCCAAACTTCAAATGATATAAGCGAAGCACATAATGCATTCTATAAAGCCATACTCGAAATATGTAAGTGAAGTGCAAAGAGAATTCTATAACTAAACCATGGACTGTCTCATACCAGCATGGTGCATCAAAGAAAAGTGAAAACTAAATGCAAAATATGCTCCAAGATTTACGCATATCATGTGACGAACAAAAATATAGCTCCAAGTAAAATTACTAATGATTGTTAGAAGAAAGAGGGGATGCCTTCCAGGGCATCCCCAAGCTTGGTTGCTTGGGAGTCCTTGAATATTTCCTTGGGGTGCCTTAGGCATCCCCAAGCTTCGTCTCTTGCCACTCCTTATTCCTTCATCCATCGTGATCTCTCCCAAAACTTGAAAACTTCAATCACACAAAACCAAACAGAAATTTCGGTAAGATCTATTAGTATAATAAAGCAAATCACTACTCTAAGTACTGTTGCGAACTGTCGGTGTCAAAACCGGCGGATCTCGGGTAGGGGGTCCTGAACTGTGCGTCTAAGGAGGATGGTAACAGGAGGCAGGGGACACGATGTTTTACCCAGGTTTGGGCCCTCTTGATGGAGGTAAAACCCTATGTCATGCTAGATTATTCTTGATAATACGAGTAGTACAAGAGTTGATCTACCACGAGATCAGAGAGGCTAAACCCTAGAAGCTAGCCTATGGTATGATTGTATGTTGTCCTACGGACTAAAACCCTCCGGTTTGTATAGACACCGGAGGGGGCTAGGGTTACACAAGGTCGGTTACAAAGGAGGAGATATACATATCCGTATTGCCTAGCTTGCCTTCCACGCCAAGTAGAGTCCCATCCGGACACGGGACGAAGTCTTCAATCTCATATTTTCATAGTCCAACAGTCCGGCCAAAGGATATAGTCCGGCTGTCCAGAGACCCCCTAATCCAGGACTCCCTCAGTAGCCCCTGAACCAGGCTTCAATGACGATGAGTCCGGCACGCAGTGTTGTCTTCGGCATTGCAAGGCGGGTTCCTCCTCCGAATACACCACGGTAGAGTTTGAATACAAGGATAGTGTCTAACCCTGCAAAATAAGTTCCACATACCACCGTAGAGAGAATAATATTTCCACAAATCTAATCTGCTGACACGTTTTGGCAGCATGACATCACGCCATGCCGGGTAATTATTTGAACCGTATTTCTTTAACTAGCCCCGCACATAACGCGAGGCGGTTTCTTGACATGTCTTGTCAAAGCAGAGATCGTGTTCCCCTTATCACGGGATTCTCATCAACACGGACGTGGGTAACCCAACCGCACCATCAATTACGGCGCTTGGGGGATAAGTGAGTTTTACCAGGCTAGCGGGGGCGCATAGTTTCGTCCGCCCTTATAAAGGGATAAGGTTTCACCTTTTTCTTCCCACGCCTTCTTCCTGCTTGCTCATCCATTCTCGTGCACACGAGCTCCAATGCCCAAGTCTGCATCCTTCTCCTCAACTCTCTCAACACATGTCCGGAGCTGGAGGCAAGTGGATGGTCTCCTCCGTCATGGAGGGACACATCAAAAAACTACGTGAGGCCGGATACTTAGCCGCGGATATTGCGCACCGGCTGCCAGCCGCGGGGTAGATCGTCCCTACCCCGGAACATCACGAAAGGGTGGTTTTCCTCCCCCACTTCGTCCGCGGACTGGGGTTTCCCCTCCATCCATTTGTCCGCGGCCTTATGTTCTATTACGGGCTGGACTTTCATGATCTAGCCCCGAATTTCATCCTCAACATCTCGGCGTTCATCGTCGTGTGCGAGGCTTTCCTCCACATCCGGCCCCACTTCGGCCTGTGGCTGAAGACCTTCAATATCAAGCCGAAGGTAGTAGGCGGCCAACAAGCAGAATGCGGCGGAGCCATGGTGGGCAAAATGCCCAACGTTACATGGCTCGAGGTCTCCTTCATGGAGACCGTAAAGGGGTGGCAGTCGGGGTGGTTCTACATCACCAAGCCGCGCGACACCAAATGGGTGGAGGCCCCCGAGTTTCGATCCGGAATCCCCACGCTGCTCACTTCCTGGAAGGAGAAGGGCCTGTCCTGGGGTTCATCGATGGAGCTGGATGGACTCCAAAAGTGTATCCGGAACATGATAAGCAAGAAACTTAAGCTTGTCAACATAGTCCAGGTCATGCTCTTCCGCCGGATCCTCCCGTGTCAACAACGGGCTTTCAATTTATGGGAGTTCGACCCGGCCCAGCACCAGACTCTACACGAGCTCTTCGACACGATGCATAAGGACGTCTGGAAGGTGCTGTTCAAGGGCGCCGAGGTCCCCCCTTCTCTTACCGAGGACTGCGGGCTAAGCACAAAGCGTCCTGTGAATCCGGTAAGTTCTGTACATCTGGTAGGGTATTTATTGCACATAGCTTAACCATGTGTGGGGTCTGAGATCCCATGCCTTTGACAAGACTGGGTGGAGACATCGGAACAGATCAACTGTCCGACCCTCTGCCCGAAGACCCTGCGGACGCTCTCTTGACAGAGATGCAGACTCCGGCTCCTTATGAGGTGCCAGAGAAGACCAAGAAGAAGGCCAAGGGAACCCGAAGGAGTTCCCGCCACCAGGTGGTATCGGACTCATCGTCCGATAACTCCGCGAATGCACTCCTCCCATGAAAACGAGGAGGAGGAAGATGAAGATGCTCCCCCTCCAGCCGGAGGAGACAATAAAAGGAAGGCGCCCCAACCGGGGAGGCCGAAGGATCCAAGAAGGGAAGGACTCTCCTTCCGGACTGCTCCACCACCGCCGCCGACGGCGAAGACGAGTTGCTACTCAGGGCCATGCCCCTGGCGAAGTCGTAAGTATTCGGATACTAGAGTAACTCATAGCATACTTTTATTGCACTACTTCTCCTAACGTCGAATATGATCATGCAGACCACCCCGAGCCCGTATCGACGTATCCTCATCAGACGGTTCCTTGGACTCGTCGGATATGGATAGCGATCCACTTCCAACCGCCTCCTCTCCTTGCCCTACGGACAATGCCGAGGTATTGTCTCAAGGGGCACCGAGCCCGGGGGAGACAGTCCCGGAGGCGCCTCAAGGCGACCTTCCGGACTCCAGGAGCAAAGGGAGAAAGGCTCCCGGGGGCTTCAAGTTCGGACCTCAGCCGAACACCGCGCCGGAACCTCCAGTGGTTCTGGACTTGGGCAGGCGGCCCCCTTCCAAGAGGGGCAAGCCGTCCGTGCCGGTGACCTCTGTCCATCCAGAGGCACCGGACGACCTGATGGGAGCGCTTCGCGGCGCTTCCATCGACGAAGAGCACCGCACTATTATGAGTGCGGTGATCAAGAAGGTTTAGTCCGCCAAGAGCGAACTCACTGAAGCATGTGCCAGCCTTCTAACAGGCTTTGAGGTAAGTATTTAAAATATAGGAAAAATATTACCGCATAGACAGTAGCCCCTGATCCTCTATTTGGTGTTCACAAAGAAAAGCCGAATAGAGGATCAAAAATATCTATAGGAGTCTAATATAAGTATGTCTATATGCGTATGCAGGCTTCGCTGCTGACCTCTGCCACACTGACTGCGGAGGTCGCCACACTGAAGCAGAACCTCGAGCGGTCCGAGAAAGAGCTCGGCCTTGCCAAGAGGCAGCTCGAGGAGAACAAAGGTAAGTAATGCCTTGTCCATAGGTATATATATAAAAGATGCGGTTGTGAAATGACAGGATCATCATGGATGTGCCTGGGGCCATGACCGAAGTGGCTACCCTGAAGCGTAGTCCGAGGCCGAAAACAAAGCGTCCAAGGAGCGCACCGAGTGGGAAAAACAAGAGGCACGGGTGGGCGAGGTGCAGCAAGAGCTCCAGGCTCTCGTGAAGAAGCACGAGGTTTGGAGCTTGACTTGAATACGCGAGAGTCCGAGCTTGCCGCGGCCCTCGAGAGCACAAAGCATGCCAAGGACGAAGCCCAAAAGGCCCTCCAGGAAATTGAGGTGATGAGGAAGATAGCGGCGGGGAAGGGATCCAATAAGCAAAGCAAGCATGTGAAAGTAAATTACTTGTTACTTACCCGAGTCCGGAGCTCTCCAGGAGCATTCGCAGATTTTCCCTGCAGCGTGTCGGATGCCGCGAAATTTTACCAGGCCGAGGAGGGAAGCTCGACGAAGAAGTTGTTCTGGTCTCAGTATACTGGGACCGAACACCCGATGCCTATGAGCGACCAGCTGAAGCAACTAGTCGAGCTACACAAGGCGGCCGAACAGGCCATGAGGGGCCTTATAGTCCGGATGTGGCCTGGCGACTCCCTCCCCAACAGCTACTTCGTCCTGGTGAGGCGGTTGTAGATGCCTGCCCATGGCTGGAGGTCATAAAGCGGTCCGTCTGCATCGAGGGTGCACGCCGGGCCTTTGCCCGTGCGAAGGTGCACTGGGCCAAGATGGACGCCGAGAAGCTGGTGAAGGAGGGGCCGCCGTAGGGCAAGGAGCATTGCCACCCTGAGATGTATTATGACGGTGTCCTCAAGGGTGCCCGTCTTGTGGCGGACGAGTGTGTGAAGGATGTAATTTTTGAATAAACTTGCTCGTGTGATCCTGTATTATGAAAACTTGTTCATGTGCGCTATGCAATGCTTGTTTGAATTTAAAATATTACTTTATGTGCGGCCGTTTATCAAATCTGAGAAATGGCCAGTCGTCGGCTTCTGCCCCCATGCCACGAGTGCTGAGGTGTTCGGGATAAATCTGTGCACTCTTTTTCCCATTGTTGGGTCCTTCAAGGGAGGTGCTCAGCACAACGAACAAGGCAATCGGACTATAATGCTTTATCACTCTCACTTAGCCATAGAAGTCTACAATTTTAAATTTTGGCGAAGCCCCTAGTATTCGTAAGACTGAATTCGGGGCGCTATACACGCCTTTAAGGTGGACAAAGCCGACTCCTCGCTCTAAGCGGCATAAGTCTTTAGGGACTCGAGACCTCTCGAACAGCGACCAGCTCTTGCCTTATCATGACAGTCAGTTTTAGCTTTATCTACTGAGGTGCTTAGCCCAGATGAACTGGGGCACAATCGCAGTAGTTCTCCCAGTGCTACCTTAGCCGATATAGCGGAACGTAAGGTACCAAAACATGGGAGCCGGGCAAACCCAACTATTGACCCAAGACATGATTCGGAGCTGATGAATATAATGCTATAAGTTCGGGGTGCCGCAATGTCAAAAGTGTCCGGATTTCTCACGTCGTATTATGGGATACGCTTAAGCCCCTGGCGTATGGGCCGTACCAGAAAGCTATGCCGCATCATGGAATTCCCAGGTGGTCTTTGATACCGAGCGAAATACCTACTTTAAATACCATTCCTCAGCTTGCCCTTGGAGGGGACATGTCAAATAGTCCTAATTTTTTCTTATCGCACTACTTGTATCATTCTGCTTCAACACACCTTTTTGAATAAACAATGCATATCATTAGACTATTATCGCATTCTCTATTCTTCCTCCTTGGTTGTTGTATCGTGTGTCCGACAATCGTATTGCCGAACGGGGTTTCCAGGGAGTAAAGTCCTGAAAGAGAGAAAAAATAATAAGGAGGGAAGCCCCTAGTGTGGCTGAGCCGCGTTTTGGGACATGCCGTGGTCGTGCCCCCCATCTATGCCCATGGTATTTTCAATGCATAATTATGTACACGTGGCCCGGATTTCGCCGTTTGGCTGGGACTGGGGTGGGGGCCTGTCACACCCTGATTTTTCATGCCACAACACTTAAGCTAATAAATCATGATAAAATGTGGTTTGACAAAAACTTTTGAGTGTTTTGGACCTTGCCTTGTTTGGATTTTGTCTGTTGTTTGCAAGTGCTCTAAAAATCAAATAAATCCTCCAACTCCTATACTTCATCTCCTTGCTCCAAACTCTTGAACCAATGATCATGCCATGTGTATAGAGCAATATAGTATTTTCTTACAAAAATAATTTGGCCAAAAAGTATTTTCAAAAATTAGTTTTCCAAAAACCCCTGAATTAAGATTTGTACTACAAGTACTTAATTCAGGGCAGTAAAAATCTTTCCAAAAATATGTTTGACTCCTATTAGATATAGGATACCCAGAAACCACAAAAATATAATTTTAGAAGTTATTTTCCTATTTTATTTAAAAGCTTTTTCTTAAGGCCAGAAATGGTCTTTAATAGGGAAAAATTATTTTATTGTTTCAAAAATATTTGACAAAAATCAGGGAAACTCAATGGACATATATTGTCCATATATAAGAGTTTCAACACATGGTCATGTTCAAAATATTGGTCAAATCCCTCAAAAACCATTTCTGCCCATTTCAAGGATTTGAAATATTTCTACAGGAAATATTCCCCAACAATTCCAAGAAAATTCTAGCATGTCACATATGACATGTTTGATGATCTTGCCAAGTATCATGTCATGGAGAATAGTATAACCCCATGAAATCTCCCCAAAACCATTTCTGTCCATTTTGAAGTTTGAGCAACTTTACATTGCCAAACATGTCCAAATGTTCTCAAACCTTGTGAACATGCTCAAATGGTCTAATTATTCATCTAGACCAAATGGCACAAGTTGGAGAGAATGTTATATTGCTCAAAGTGCCCCAAAACCCTTCCTGTTCAGAACCAAATTTGAACAACTCTACATTGGCAACTTTCTCCTTTTGATCTCAACTTTTGTGGACATGTTCATATGACCAAATGAGGCCACTACACCAAGTAGTGCATCAAGGAGAAGTGTTATTCTCAACTGGATCTACACAAGTCAATTTCTGCTCATTTCTAGGGTTTACAAAAGTTGCATTGGCAACTTTGCCCAAATAAGCTCCAAATTGGTGGAAGGCCCTAATTATATGTTTCTTTTCACCCTGTGGAGTATCATGGCAATTGGATATCATTTGCTTGCCAAAACCCTTATCAAACACCTTCTGGCACTTTCCAAAAATCCCCATTTTGACCACTAAAACTATTCTCCTTAAGCTCCACTTTTTACCACATCTCCTCCTAGTCCCCCTCTACCTCCAGTAACAATGGCTGCATCTCAGCCCAATGATTGAGGGGTGAAACCACCTCATTTACCCCTCTGGACAGCCATTTGCACACTTCTTCTTCCTCTCTCCTCACCCCAGTGGCCATCCAGAGCATCCAATGCCCCTCCCTACTTCTTTACTCCACCCATGAGCTACTGGAAACGGTTGGCCGCGCCCACAAGGCATAGAAAATGCCACGCCGGCCATATGGGCGCTCTGGAGCGCGCTACAGTGCGCTCCCGCACTGTAGCCGCCCCCTTCCAACCGCCTCCGGCCACCTCGGGCCTCCCCAGCACGCCCGACGAGACGCCTCGGCGTCCGGGACACGGCAGCTGGTTGGCCCCCTCCTCCTTCCCTCTCTCCTGCCCCTGCTCACACGCGCACCATGGCCGCCCGAGAGCTCCAATGAGCACGCTCACACGCGCGCTGACCTGACGCTTCCCCGCTCCTTCTCTCCCTCCCTCTGGGCGTAGACCACCCCTACAAACACCTCGGACACGCCCACATGAGCCCCCGTGGCTTGCAGCGACGGCAACAGCCTCGCCGGCGCACGGGTCTACGGTGAGCCGTGGCTTGCCTACTTAAAGGCCTCCCCGAGCCTCCCAATCACCACCACTCGCCCCCACCTACTCCAAAAAGGCCCCCTGTGCCCTCCACTCTCCTCCAGGAGCACCCGAGCTCGAGACCGAGCTCGAGCTCCGCCGCCTCGGGTCGTCGTCGATCTCGGGGTACGGGCTCCCTCCGCCCCTCCTCTCTCTCGATCTGGACCCTCCACACCTCCCTGATCATTTCCCCTCTGTTTCCCCTCTCTCTTGCAGTCGGAAATGGCCGGAGCCATCAACGCCCGATGCTCCTCCGCCGCGAACCTCGTCGCCGGCGAACCCCTGCACTCCGGCGACCGCCTCCACCTCCACCCGAACGGCGACTCCGCCCTGAGCAAGCCGGCGCGCTCGGATCGCCTCGCTGTTGACCACAGCGACGCCGGTGAGCTCGCCCCCCCTCTCTGGCCCGAGGTTGAAGACGACGGCCGTGGGGCCCGTCAGTCAGCCTCACATTCTAACGGGTGGGCCCCACCCGTCAGGTTTAAACACGCACGCGCGCGCACCGGTTCGCTGCGTCGGCTGGAGGCATATTTTCCAAATACGCCTTCGACGTGGCCACCCTGCGCGGGCTGGATTCCCTCTGGGCCTGCTGCACTGTGGCTCTTCTGGCCCAGTTGAACAGTGCTGCTTCTCCTTTTTTCTTTTTCTGGAAACTTGCAAAAATTCCACAGGATTAAATATTAATCCAAATGCAATAATTCCAACTCCCATATTTTTCTAAAAATCCCACCTATTTAATGGTGTAACTTTCATAAATATCCATCAAACTTTTCTGCACTGTTCAAATTTAAATTCAAATTTGAGCATTTATATTCCCCTCTGAAAATCCATTTCTCCTATTATACAACTCCAAATCCATAACTAATAATTTTCCCCTTCTTAGAGTTCCCCCTAGTATTTATCAAAAATAAGTTGACATTTTTCTGAGCACCTTGGTTTTTCTGTTTTACTATTGCCTTATTTTCTCGTTATTTTCTTGTGACGATTAGATCCCATATTAGACGAAGTTGCTGAAGAAGAAGAAGAAGGAGAATGATTTGAAGAACTTGAAGACTTTGAAGACCAAGGCAAGCAACCCTTTGACCATGTCTATGAAGCCCTTTTTATGCATGTCATATAGCACTTTATTAGTGTTGCATCGGAATCATGATGAGATGGTAACCACTTTGATGGGTTGCCTCCATTACTTCCTCGTTGATACTTGCATTGTGCATGACCCTACCTTCTTATGAGGGTTATGCCGATGGGAGTAGATAGGATGCTAAGTAGTGCTACGCAAAAAGGGACGGGAATATGCATAGTGATGGAGACAAAATATTTTCAAAGGACTTTTCGAAAACCCCGTCGGGTGACACTTATGCCCGAGGGAGATGATGAGTTGGGTAACCACTTGATGACGAAGTGGTGTACCGAGGCAAGTGTATGTGTTGTTTTCAAAAACGGATTGGTTTAAGTTGCGACCGTTATTCCAACCTTACATGCGCAACCACTCTACCCTTATATGGGAAAGGGCATTATTGATTACCTAGGCCGATACTAGCTTGGAGCCCGCATTACTAGTGACAGTGGAGAGTTGGTGCTCTCTCTCGGGACGGGGTCATCCAGGTAGGGCGGCCATGACTGTTTTTACAGGGCACCGGATACACCGTTGTGTCCCCTCTCCGATGTTACGATCTCGAGTGAGTCTCATACGATGTACATCATGAGGATACGGAACAACGAGTGGACTCTTTGTTAGTATCGTCTAGGGAAAGATAGTGATCGGGTGCTTACCCTGGGTACTTGAGGTACCGCGGGTCGTGGATGACACGGAAGTTCCCCGGATCTTGTGGGTAAAGTGTGCAACCTCTGCAGAGTGTAAAACTATTCGAATAGCCGTGTCCATGGTCAAGGACAGTTGGGTAACCGCTCTTGGGCTACGTCCACTTTTTTACAAACCAGTGTGTGTGTTGGATAAGTGGGAAGAACTACTTGGGTCAAGTCAAGGACTTGACATGATTGAGTTGGGTTGGTGCCCACTCTATTTATGTTGATATCTGTAACCTGTCCTCATGGTTACTTGAATTTTCCTGATGCATGTCTTACACGTTGTTGAACATGTCATTGCACTCAAAACTAGCTTTCCACAAAAATCTACCTATATCATGCACTGTTGTATCTTGAACCAAAACATGGGTTGCTTGCGAGTACATTCAAAGTACTCATTGGCTTGCCACTGGTTATTTAATTGGCCAAGCATGGAAGAACAGGAGTTCGAAGAAGAATTCTGTGGAGACGAACATGCGAACTAGGACGCTTCCCAGTCAGAATGCCTGTAGGGTTAAGGCAGATGGCATGGGTCCAAGTTATCTACGAAGATTTCCGCTGCGATGTTATACTCAAGACTTGACCATAATGGTCCTACTTGTGTAATACGGTATGTATGGATGTAAGACTCTTATTATTCAGCTTCTGTGTGTTCAGTGAGCATTGATCTCTGGGATGACATTACATGTGCATTCGGTGATCACGACTTATGAGTCGGGGTCCCCACAGGGCCGCATTGCTATGCTAGCTCGGAACGTGCCAGGCGGTCTTGTTGTCGATTACTCCGGGCGTGCTTGATGGTGTCCGGGTCCTTAATCGCTGAACTGGTGGATTGCCTTAAGAGGCTGCTTTGCGCTTCTGCTGCTAGGGCCGCAGTGTGCTCCTCTGTGCGGGGAGAGCGCTCTGTGTTTCCATTGACTGTGATGACCCCCCGAGGTCCTGGCATCTTGAGATTGAGGTATGCATAATGCGGTACCGCATTGAATCTCGCAAATGCAGTTCGCCCGAGCAGTGCATGATAGACACTATGGAACGGGACTATATCGAAGATTAACTCCTCGCTTCGGAAGTTATCCGGGGATCCGAAGACTACTTCCAGTGTGACTGAGCCTGTGCAATGGGCCTCTACACCTGGTATGACGCCTTTGAAGGTCGTTTCTCTGGGTTTGATCCTTGAGGGGTCTATACCCATTTTGCACACTGTGTCCTGATAAAGCAGGTCTAGGCTGCTGCCGCCGTCCATAAGGACTCGAGTGAGGTGAAATCCGTCGATGATTGGGTCTAGGACCAGTGCGGCTTATCCGCCATGACGGATACTAGTGGGGTGGTCCTTGCGATCGAAGGTGATCAGACAGGAGGACCATGGGTTGAACTTTGGGGCGACTGGCTCCAACGCATATACGTCCCTTAGCGCACGCTTTCACTCCCTCTTGGGGATGTGGGTTGCATATATCATGTTCACCATCCGCACATGTGGGGGGAACCTCTTCTGTCCTCCGGTGTTCGGCGGCAGGGGCTCCTCCTCGTCATTGCTATGTAACCCCTTATCTTTGTTTTCGGCGTTTAACTTGCCGGCCTGCTTGAACACCCAACAATCCCTGTTGGTGTGGTTGGTTGGCTTGTCGGGGGTGCCGTGTATTTGACACGAGCGATCGAGTATACGGTCCAAACTGGACGGACCCGGAGTGCTTCTTTTGAATGGTTTTTTCCGCTAACCGGGTTTAGAGCCTTTGAATCCGGCATTGACTGCCGTATCCTCGGTATTGTCGTTGTTGATGCGGCGCTTGTGTTTGTTGCGACGTGACCTGCCATTGGCATTCTTGGTATCCCAAGTACCATGGTTCTTTGATATGTTATTGCTGCGAGCTAGCCAGCTGTCTTCTCCCGCGCAAGAGCGGGTCATGAGTGTCGTGAGGGCTGCCATAGATTTCGGCTTTTCCTGGCCAAGGTGCCGGGCGAGCCACTCGTCGCGGATGTTGTAATTAAAAGCTGCTAGGGCCTCTGCATCCGGACAGTCGATGATTTGATTTTTCTTTGTCAGGAACCGTGTCCAGAATTGCTTGGCCGATTCCTCTGGCTGCTGAATTATGTGGCTCAAGTCATCGGCATCTAGTGGTCGCACATAAGTGCCCTGGAAGTTGTCGAGGAATGCGGCTTCCAGATCTTCCCAACAGCCAATGGATTCTGCTGGCAGGCTATTGAGCCAATGCCGAGGTGGTCCTTTGAGCTTGAGTGGGAGGTATTTGATGGCGTGTAGATTATCACCGCGGGCCATGTGGATGTGCAAGAGGAAGTCCTCGATCCATACCGCGGGATCTGTTGTGCCGTCGTATGATTCAATATTTACGGGTTTGAAACCCTCTGGGATTTGGTGATCCATTACTTCGTCTGTGAAGCATAGGGAGTGTGCAGCGCCTCTGTACTGGGATATATCGCGACGTAGCTCAAATGAGTCTTGTCCGCTGTGTTCGGCCCGGCCGGATTTACTTTTACTGTATCCGACGTGAAGGTTATCGTCTCGCATAGTGGCGCGCCCTCGTGATCCGTAGATCGAACTTCCGTGTTTTGCTTTGTCCTCCAATACGTCTCATAGGTCTGGCGTATTTCCCCATTCCTTGACATTTTTATTTGAATGGCGTCAGGGTGCGGTCTGAGCTTTTGGCTGAAATGCCTCTCTGTCGCGGCCATGAGGTGGCCGATCAGCCGCGTCATACACTAGAGATGTAGGCTTTGGTGCTTCCTCCTCTAGTCAGGGTAGTAACCTGCACTTTGGGTAACTCTTGGAGGGGCGTTCGAGTTTATATTCCTCAGCCGCAAGGACTTCAGTCCATCTGTCAGCTAGTGAATCTTGATCAGCTTGAAGCTGCTGCTGCTTTTTCTTAAGGCTATTTGTCATGGCTATAAGCCGGCGCTTGAATCGCTCTTGTTCGACGAGATCCTCAGGCACGACAAATTCGTCATCGTCGAGGCTTGCCTCGTCGTCGGAGGGAGGCATGTAATTATCATCCTCCACCTCTCCATCTGCCGCTCTCTCGGGGGGGCTGGCTTCTCCATCCTCCTGCTCTAAACCCTGCTAGAGGGGATTATTGTTATCTTCGGTACTGTCTGGAGTGCTATTATCTCCTGTGCCGGTATCACCGCTTTTGCCTTGGCGAGACTTAGAGCGGCGCCGCTGACGTCGGCGCTTGGGTTGCTTCTTGGAGGGGTCATCCTCCGCTGTCCCGTCACCATTGCCTTCTTTGGGTGTGTCCACCATATATATATATATATATATCATATGATGAGGTAGCTGTCCAGTGCCCTGTGGGCAGTGGTTCTTGTTCGCCTCCTACATCGTCGTCCATGTCGTCGATGTCTTCGGAGTCAAAGTCAAGCATGTCGGTCAAATCATCGACAGTGGCTACTAAGTGGGTGGTGGGTGGGCGGCGAATTTCTTCGTCATCCGCATCCCAATCCTGCCGAACATAGTTCGGCCAGGACTCTCCTGACAAGGAGAGAGACCTTAATGAGTTCAGTATGTCGCCGAAGGGCGAGTGCTGAAATATATCCGCGGAGGTAAACTCCATGATCGGCGCCCAGTCGGATTTGATAGGCACGGGTGCAGGCGGTTCGGGGTCCGTGGCCGGGGAAGAATCCGGCAATTTGGCATCACGGCTCTTGTGAAGGGTAAGGTCGATACTCGGCTCGATCGCCGCTGAGGATACGGCCTCCATGGTGGGGTCTATCCACCCGTCCATGGATGGCGCAATTGGCTCCGAATTGAGGGTCGGAGCGGTTGCCGGTGCGATCTCCTCAACACTGTCCGATGGTAGAGCTAAATCATGCTCATCGTGATTGTGTGACTCACTCGCCAGGGGCTCGAATTCGTCGAAGATCAAGTCTCCGCGGATATCGGCCGTGTAGTTTAAGCTTCCAAACCTGACCTGGTGGCCAGGGGCGTAACTTTCGATCTGCTCTAGATGGCCAAGCGAGTTGGCCCGCAGTGCGAAGCCGCCGAATACAAAGATCTGTCCGGGAAGAAAAGTCTCACCCTGGACCGCATCGCTATCGATGATCAAAGGAGCCATCAAGCCTAATGATGACGACACAGAGGAACTCTCAATGAAAGCACCAATGTCGGTGTCAAAACCGGCGGATCTCGGGTAGGGGGTCTCGAACTATGCGTCTAAGGCAGATGGTAACAGGAGGCAGGGGACATGATGTTTTACCCAGGTTCGGGCCCTCTTGATGGAGGTAAAACCCTACGTCCTGCTTGATTATTCTTGATAATATGAGTAGTACAAGAGTTGATCTACCACGAGATCAGAGAGGCTAAACCCTAGAAGCTAGCCTATGGTATGATTGTATGTTTTCCTACGGACTAAAACCCTCCGGTTTATATAGGCACCGGAGGGGGCTAGGGTTACACAAGGTCGGTTACAAAGGAGGAGATATACATATCCGTATTGCCTAGCTTGCCTTCCACGCCAAGTAGAGTCCCATCCGGACACGGGACGAAGTCTTCAATCTCGTATCTTCATAGTCCAATAGTCCGGCCAAAGGATATAGTCCGGCTGTCCGGAGACCCCCTAATCCAGGACTCCCTCACAAACCAATTCATATTTTGTTTTTTCATTGTAGCTACTTTAATATAACTTTTCCATGGCTTAATCCACTGATACAAATCGATAGTTTCATCAAAACAAGCAAACTATGGATCAAAAACAGAATCTATCTTAAATAGGACAGTCTGTAGTAATCTGAACATTCACCATACTTCCGGTACTCCACAAATTCTGAAAAAATAGCAAAAAACAATTTGTATAATACAGTGCAAAAAGTTTCAGAACCGTTTGATGTTCTAGTAAAAAATGTAAAATCGTGCACTACAGCCAAAGTTTCTGTTCTGCACCGCACAAACCAACAAGCAATGTAAACATCCTAAAGGCAAATCTTGGCACATTATTTTTATAATACAATGATATTGTACAAGGGGGTAATTATTTTTGTTGAAAAGTTTCTGTAATCAAGATTTACAAAGTTTCCGTGAGCATGAACAAAGTTCAAGGAGCTCCCCCACTTCAACAATGCTTGTCTCTCTCACTTTCACTTTCCTTTTTGAAAAGTTTTGGGTTCCCCTCTATATTTTTTTGTTTTTAAACTATATAAAATCACTCAACATAAATAAATGACTCTAAAACTTCCGGGTTATCTCCTTGGCAGCACTTTCTTTAAAGCCATTAAGCTAGGCATAAGGTGCTCAAGTAATGAATCCACCCGGATCCTAAGGTATATCAAAGCCAATTTTAATTAACAATGATTTGGGGTTTAGTAGTGAGCACAAAGCAACATATATCATGTAATGACGAAGTCTAACTCTCTTTCTATGCATCGGCATGTCATAGAAGAACAATTCATGCACACATAGTAAAGGCCAATGCATAGTATAAACAGTTTCTTGCAATTTTATCATATTGGAAACATGGAGAGGCGGAGATGTAGTTCCTCTCTCATATTAATTGCAAGTAGGAGAAGCAAGCACATGCATATTATATCTATCAAAATCATCATGTGTAGTAGTGAAACGCAACCCATCAATATAATCCTTAATAATGGCAAACTTCTCCGATATAGTGTAGTCAAGAGAATTCAAATAGATAATAGGACTATCGTGCGTGGGTGCAATAGAAAAATTTTCATGTTTAACATAAGGAACTATAGCGAGTTCATCTCCATAAGCATAATTCATATTGGCATCTTGGCCACAAGCATATCAAGCATCACCAAAAAGGGATATTTCAAAAGAATTAACGAGATCTTAACAATCATCATAGCTATCATCCTTCGGTAAGCACGAAGGGAAATTAAACAATGTATGAGTTGAAGAGTTGCTCTCATTAGAAGGTGGGCACAGGTAGCTAATCCGCTCTTCCTTCTTTTGTTCTTCGCTCCCCTCATCATCTTTTTCATCCAATGAGCTCACAGTTTCATCAATTTCTTCTTCCATAGACTCCTACAAAATATTAGTCTCTTCTCGGACAGCGGAGACTTTCTCAATAAATTCATCAATATCATAATTGTATTTATAATTCTCTTAGCAATAATTAAGTATAGCAAAATTTTCAGGTCTGTAAACAGCATCATCAAGATTTTCACACTCTTTAAACAAAGATTCAATTTCATAAGCACCCATAAAATCAACGAATTCTTCTATTCGTTCCACATCATAGTCATCATATATACCATTAGCATAAGAAGCTAAGGTTTCATTATCATTAAATTCACATGAAAAGGGAAGGTGTGGAGCCTTCATCCTAGAGCAACAAGCAGTATAATCATATCTCAAGCATAGTTGCTGAGCATACCAATGCAAAATATAAATTTGATCCCATAATAGTTTCCCTTTTTGAGTCAAACGATAATCCGTAAAGTATTCACGTTGATCCAACATTACTCCCATTATAAAGTTGAATGGGGTTTTCTCAGGATTATCAAAGTAGTACATAATATCTTTCACACAATGAGCATCAAGGGTTTTAGGAGGTTCCCCATCTCCATGAGTAGCAAGTAGACCTAATTTTTTTGGTATTTCGTGTTCCATATCCACAACTAAAGATAGAGAACAACTTAGAACAGCAAATAAAAATTACTTAGTGATAAAGCAAACAAGCACACACGAGAATATTCACCCCAAGCAATAACTCCCCGGCAACGGCGCCAGAAAAAGGTCTTGATAACCCACAAGTGTAGGGGATCAATTGTAGCCTCTTTCTATAAGTAAGAGTGTCGAACCCAACGAGGATCTAAAGGTAGAACAAATATTCCCTCAAGTTCTATCGACCACCGATACAACTCTATGCACGCTTAACATTCGCTTTACCTAGAACAAGTATGAAACTAGAAGTACTTTGTAGGTGTTGTTGGATAGGTTTGCAAGATAATAAAGAGCGCTTAAATAAAAAGTAGGGGGCTGTTTAGTAGAGATCTTGTTGTCACAGAAGAAAGCCATTTTGTTGGCATTCTGGGAATAGGGGTCCCCAGACTTGCCTGCCTACGGCCTGCGGCGTGGCTCAAGTGGGGGCCCAGCGCGGCCCGTCTTCATCAGCTCAAGCTCAAGACCCTCGCGAGGGGCCAAGCCTCGCGGGGCGGACGACATGAAGCTTCCTTAGAGGCAGCCTCATCAAGCAGGCTCGGGAGGAGGCGGAGAGATCAAGGCGGGGGTGCCTCGCGAGGCGCCCGTGACGCAAGCCATGACGATCGAGACCAGGCGGGCGCCAGGCGGTTGCCGGCCTGCACAATGTCCTTGTTTCCCCTTTGGTGCAAAGGGGGCAAGTACAGGCCAAGGCATCGGGCAAAGGTTACCATTCCGGTGCAACAAGACCAAGACCAACAGAGCGACAGGACGGAGGTCACCGTGGAGCCCAAGACGGCATCATCACCAGTGCTTTTGGCAGCCGAAGACCACCTTTGGTCGGGATAACTTGTACTAGATGTTCCCCTACAAAATGGCCAATTGTTGGCGCCCTTCCCACTCATTATTTGGGGAGAGGCCCAGGGCCTCTATAAATAGAGCTAGCCACCACAGAGTAGAGGGACATCTAGAGATCTGACAGAGCCCTAGCAGAGAGAGAGAGAGGCGACTGAACTTACCCAAGGTGTTCATCGCACCAGCTCAAGAACACCCCTCGCGAGGCTGTTCTTTCCTTGTACTGTTCATCATCAGCCCGTGAGGCAATCCACCACGCCACACACTGGAGTAGGGTATTACACCACAACGGTGGCCCGAACCAGTATAAACCTCGTGTCCCTTGTGTTGTTCGTTTTTTCCAGCTTAGATCATGAGAGGAGATAGGACGTAGATCAGTAGGGGAGAGATCTCCACGCACACCCTAGTGTTTGAACCTCAAGGGTCTGCCGGAACCCGAAATCCGACATTTGGCGCGCCAGGTAGGGGTGCGCCGGAGTTCTCCTCCTGATGACCCGCTCTCCCCCAACATCGCATCCCTCCCTCATGGAGGACAACGCGCCACCCGCTCCAGCAACGGATGCCGGCACTGGGGCCAGGGGGCTCCGGGCCTTGGCCCCCGCCTTGCGACAGGTGCAGTGGCCGCGCAAGTTCAAGCCCGAGATGCCACTGCGCTACAACGGCGCGACAGACCCGATGATTTTCCTGCTGGTGTACGAGGAGGCCATCCTCAGAGCCGGGGGCGATGACTGGTTGATGGCCAACTGGTTACCCATGGCCCTCACCGGCATCCCGCGCGTGTGGCTCCTCCACCTGCCGACGACTTCTGTCACCTCCTGGGAGGAGCTGCGCGACCTCTTCCTCGCCCGTTTTGCCGTGCCAGCGCCGCCCGTCATCGCAACTCTCCTAGGTGGCTCCCAGGCACCACCCTCGAGCCATCATGTCAAGCCGTTCACCCGCCGGGCTGGGTGGCGCCCGAGGCTGATCTAACCTTCGACTCGGAGGATCACCCCTTCAACCCCATCGGTTCGGGCGCGCTCCCAATGCTATGCACCCCCACCATCTACCAAGTGGCCATCACCAGGACCCTCATCGACGGTGGTGCTGGCCTCAACGTGCTCTCGGTGGAGGCCTTCAGCCTCCTCCACATGCCACCGGAGCGGCTCCAACCCAGCAGGCCTTTCTCGGGCGTCGTAGCCGGTTCCACCGCCTCCTTGTGACAGATCCGCCTCCCAGTGACCTTCGGCACCTACGACAACTTTCGCACGGAGCTGATCGACTTCGACATCGCCCCCATTGGCCTCCCATACAACGCCATCCTCGGCTATCCGGCCTTGGCTCGGTTCATGGCAGCAACTCACCCGGCGTACAACCTCATGAAGATGCCTGGGAGCAGCGGCGTCCTCACCATGTCAGGAGACACAAGGGATGCGCTGCAGGTGCTCCAGCTTGTTTTCAGGGCGGCCGCGGTGGCACAGCCCACTAGCACTGATGCCCTTGAGCCCAAGGGGGCTGCACCGGCTAAAAAGAAGCAGATACTCACCCAAGTCAAGGCGGAAACCAAGCAGGTACCAGTCGACGAGGACGGGTCGACTGGCACCACCTTCACCATAGGGGCCAACCTCGAGCCCGAGCAGGAGGAGGCCCTGGTGAGGTTCCTACGTGCGAACAAGAAGGTGTTCGCGTGGGAACCTGATCAGTTAGCAGGGGTCCCAAGGAAAGTGATTGAGCATCACCTCAACGTGTGCCCCAATGTGCGCCCCGTGAAGCAGAAGGCGAGGCGGCAGTCCACTGAGAAACAGGCTTTCATCGCTCAAGAGACCCAGAAGCTAGAGGCGGCAGGAGTTATCCGCGAGGTCCGCTACCCTGATTGGCTGGCTAATCCGGTCGTTGTGCCAAAAAAGGGAGGAAAGGAGCGCATGTGTGTCGAATTCACCAACCTCAACAAGGCCTGCCCGCAGGATCCATTTCCGCTCCCCCGCATTGACCAGACAGTCGACTCCACCGCAGAGTGTGACCTATTGTGCTTCCTAGATGCCTTCTCGGGCTATCACCAGATCAAGATGGCGGTAGAAGACGTGGAAAAGACGTCTTTCCTGACCCCGTGTGGAGTGTACTGCTATACGTGCATGCCACTTGGGTTGCGCAACACAGGCGCGACCTTTCAACGACTGATGCACATCGCCTTAAGCCGGCAGCTCGGGAGGAACGCGGAAGCTTACGTCGATGACATTGTGGTGAAGTCTCGTGAGGTAAGAACCCTGATACAGGACCTGGAAGAAACCTTTGCGAGCCTCAACGAAGTGGACCTATGGCTCAACCCGGAGAAGTGCGTGTTTGGAGTCCCCTCGGGCAAGCTCCTGGGTTTCCTCGTGTCCCACAGGGGCATCGAGGCCAACCCGGAGAAGGTCAAGGCGGTCAAAGACATGAGCCTGCCGAGGACCCTCAGAGAAATGCAGAAGCTGACCGGGCGTGTAACTGCGCTGGGGCGCTTCATCTCCAAGCTGGGGGAACGAGCGCTGCCCTTCTTCAAGCTAATGAAGAAAAAGGGCCCCTTCGAATGGACTGAAGAGGCTGACAAGGCATTCCAAGACCTCATGAGGTACCTTACCAGCCCACCAGTGATGGTAGCTTCGCATCCTCGGGAGCCCCTAGTGCTCTACCTTGCAGCCACCCCCTACTCCGCTAGCGCAGCCCTGGTGGCGGTCAGGGAGGAGCGCTGTGCCAAGGCTGCATCGATCGTCCGAACTGAAGCAAAGCAGAGCCGGGAGGGCCTCGCGAAGGCTGCAACCGCAGCCGAAAAGGAACAGCCGCAGCAGGAGAACGCACCCGGAGCAGGAGAGGCCTCTTCAGGCAACCAAGCACTGGGGGCTCTATCGTCTCAAGAGATGCCTCAACCTCTGGAGGACGCAAGCTGTGCCAGCACCTTCAACCTCGTCGAGCATCCTATGTACTTCGTCAGCATAGTGCTACGGGACGCAAGGGCACGGTACCCCATGCCTCAAAAACTCCTCTTCGCGCTACTAGTGGCCTCACGCAGGCTGCGCCACTACTTCCAAGGCCATCCCATCAAAGTCGTCTCAGCATACCCCTTGGAAAGAGTACTCAGGAGCCCCAACTCAGCTGGGAGGGTTGCTAAATGGTACATCGAATAACAGACATTTCAGCTAGAATTCAGTACGACCAGAGTCATCAAGGGAGCCGCACTTGCAGATTTCGTGGAAGAATGGGCAGAAGCGCCGGGTCTCAAGGCAGGCGAAGACCGATCACTTTCCCCGGGAAGTGAAGCACCGGACGGTTGGGTCATGTACTTCGATGGGGCGTTCTCCCGACACGGTGCGGGAGCTGGCGCAGTGCTCGTATCCCCTACCCAGGACAAACTCTACTATGCCGTACAACTCTGCTTCCAGCACGGAGAAAAGGTCTCCAACAAAATAGCGGAGTACGGAGGCCTAATAGCAGGCTTGAAGGCCGCAATTGCCTTACGGGTAAAGCGCCTCATCATCAAGGGCGATTCGCAGCTCCTCGTCAACTTCTCCAACAAGATATACGAGCCAAAGGACGAGCACATGGAAGCCTACCTCGCTGAGGTTCGCAAGATGGAGAAACAGTTCTAGGGGCTGGAGTTGCAACACGTGCCCCGCGGCACCAACCAGGAAGCTGATGACATTGCCAAGAGGGCATCTCAGCGGCTCCCTCAGGAGCCTGGCGTCTTCGAGGAGCGGCTCTTCAAACCCTCGGCGGTGCCGTCACTGTCGAGCACGGCGCAACCAAGGGAGGAGCTCCCTCAGCCGCCTGCCTCAGGAGCCCCGGTCAGTGGCTCGGCCTCAGAGGCACGCCTGCTCCTGGCGTTAGAGCCTCAGGAAGGGTGTTGGATCCCGGAGCTCACGAACTACCTGATGCAAGGGACTCTGCCGGAGAACGAGGAGGAAGCAGAGCGTGTGGCGCGGCAGGCCACAGCTTATTGCATCAAGGATGGAGAGCTCTACAGGAAGGGACCAAATGACGTGTCCCTACGTTGCATCTCCCGAGAGCAAGGGAAGAAGCTACTGGCGAACATACACGGCGGAGACTGCGGGCACCACTCGTTGTCACGAACCCTCGTCGCAAGGCGTTCTGTAGTGGATTCTACTAGCCCACAGTGCTCATCGACGCCGTTGAGCTGGTGAAGGCTTGCGAGGCCTGCCAGTTTCACGCTAAGCAGATCCATCAGCCTACGGGGGGTCTATAGACTATACCCCTCTCATGGTCGTTCGCAATTTGGGGGGTGGACATTCTGGGCCCGTTTCCTCGGGCGCCAGGGGGCTATCGCTACCTCTACGTCATTGTGGACAAGTTCACCAAGTGGGCTGAGGTGGAAGCCGTCCGCACAATCCCGGCAGGCTCCGCGGTCAAGTTCATCAAGGGCCTCATGAGCCGATTTGGGGTGCCCAACCGCATCATCACCAGCAACGGTTCGCAATTCACCAGTAATCTCTTCAAAACATACTGTGCTAACCTTCAAACGCAGATATGCTATGCTTTGGTAGCACACCCTCGGAGCAACGGCCAGGCCGAGCGAGCCAACGCGGAGGTCCCGAGGGGCCTCAAAGCCAGAACCTTTAAGAAGAAGCTGGAGGCCTGTGGCAGGGGCTGGTACGACGAGCTCCAGTCCATGATGTGGTCAATCCGCACAACTGCAACCAAGCCGACTGGCGAGACCCCGTTCTTCCTCGTCTATGGAGCAGAGGCTGTTCTCCCTCACGAGGTCAGGCGGTGCTCCGCACGTGTCCTGGCGTTCGACGAGACGCAGCAGGACGCCATGCGGGGGATGGATCTTGTGCTAGGTGAGGAACGCCGCCGAGAAGCCGCGCTCCGAGCGGCAAGGTATCAACAGGCGCTGCGACGATACCACTACCGCAACATCCGCCCCCGAACTCTTGAGGTAGGGGATCTCGTGCTCAGACGGGTTCTCTCCAGGGAGGGGCTGCACAAGCTCTCTCCCATGTGGGAGGGCCCATTCAAGGTTGTTCATGTCTCCAGGCCTGGCTCCGCGCACTTGGAGACCATGGAGGGGGTACCCATCCAGAACGCGTGGAACATTCAACATCTCCGGAGGTTCTATCCTTGAGCGAGGCCTAGCACCTGGGAAAGGCCCGGTGCCTGTGAAGAAGGCAAATGCCTGTGAAGCTGCCGTGTTTTGGGAAAGGCTCGGTGCCTGTGAAGAAGGCAAATGCCTGTGAAGCTGCCGTGTTTTGGGAAAGGCCCGGTGCCTGTGAAGAAGGCAAATGCCTGTGAAGCTGCCGTGTTTTGGGAAAGGCCCGGTGCCTGTGAAGAAGGCAAATGCCTGTGAAGCTACCGCATTTTGGGAAAGTCCTGGTGCCTATGAAGAAGGCCAATGCTTGTGAAGCTCGCCGCCCGTGACACTCTCACGTAATAATGAGTGGGGCTGTACACGCCCCGGAGTCTCCAGAGTGCCGCCCTCGGGCCTCGGGGGCTCCCGCCCACGCCCAGTGGCAGCACTTAGCTCCGCGCTGGTGAGAAGACGTCGAAGACTAGAATAGGTGCCGGACGCGGCTTTTCCATTTGCTTTCTGCAGTTGGCTCGTTTATTCCCGTTTGAAGTTTTATTGAAGCTATTGACGTTCCTGGCTTGTGACTCTTTATCTTTTTCACTCGCTTGCCTCATTTTCTTTCGCACAAGTCTCGCGACGGAGGTTCGCGGGTGCCCTCGCGAGTGTTTTCTGCCTGGATCGTTTGGAGCTTTCCCATCCGAGTCCTCTGCGGGAGCACCCCTCCCAGTCCGTGCCTCACGGGCATCGCGACACGAGCGCAGGACCTGGGCCAATCGCCCCCACAACCAAGACCGAAAGTTACCCCTCCTACTGATCCTTGTAGGGCACAAAGCGCACGGCGAGGCCACGGCCTCGGGAGGCGAGGACCGCGTCAAGCCCCACCGAGCTAAAATAATTCCCACACATGGGTGCACGGCGCAGAAACACAGCGAAGAAATAGCGGAAGCAGCGCGATGGTTAACAGCAGCAGTTCTAACATGCCCCCACGGGGCCCTATACTACCTTCTATTTCTGCGCAAAAAAAGAAGGAAAACAAAATGGGTGCGATTCATCCTGCACCAACCCACAGCGAAGGCGGGCGCGACGGCGTGGGGGCTGGTCGCGGCCACCGCTAGAGGAGCTGCTGCCTAAGAGGAAGTCACCAAAGCTCAGCGAACCCCGAGCACCGCTGCCTATACGACTGTCGTCGTCTTCATCCTGGTCAGTACCGGGGCTGGGCAGGCGGCCGCGGTAGTCGTCTTCGGGGCAGCACCCAGCACGGCGACCGTCTTCCCTGAACACCCTCACGTAGAGGGTGGCGTCGCCATTGAAATTGAAGTACAGGGTGCACCGCCGGCCCAGGCCGCGCACGCGGGCAAACATTTGCCAGTCGCGGGTCAGGACCCCATTCCCAGACACGGAGACCTCCAGCGAAGCCCAGGAGGCCCTGCTGCAGCAGTCGTCTGCCTGGAGCCAGAAGCCGCACCGAGCGCTGGCCGACAGTTAACCTACAAACTCTGGCAGCACCTCCGCAGAGCGAAAGTGTGGCCTAGGGGGGCACACAGCCATGGCGTGCCCCCCATCGGCAACCGGGCGCTCACCACCGCGCAGGGAACCGCCTCCATGGCCGCGGGAAGCCACTAAGGGGACGGTGGAATGCTTGTGAGGGCGGCCTCGGCCGCGCTTGGTCGGGGGGGGGAGTCAGGCCCTGCCTGGCGGGCCTTTCCTTTCTCCACAGCCGACAATCTCTTTGGAGCCATGGGAATGGCGAGTAGCCAAGAAGAAGAAAGGGATGGGCTGAAGGGGCTCACGCAGCCCCGTACTTATAGCCGGAGGAGGCCAACCGCCGATCACCACGATCATAGGTAATCATGACTGGTCTCTCTACATGCAGGGACTTGTCAAGTCATGCGGTCGCCGAGGCGTCGTGGGGAAGCGCAGACGCCCATGTCCAATCAATCACCACGCAATGCCCAAGGTCGCAGGTTGTTGGGGCCCGCGGTGCTTTGCGCTTGCCCCTTCACTTCCCTGCCAGGCCAAGCCCGGGCACGCCTTGGGCCCAGGGGCTACTGTCGGCATTCTGGGAACGGGGGTCCCCAGACTTGCCTGCCTGCGGCCTGTGGCGTGGCTCAAGTGGGGGTCTGACGTGGCCCATCTTCATCAGCTCAAGCTCAAGACCCTCGCAAGGGGCCAAGCCTCGCAGGGAGGACGACATGAAGCTTCCTCAGAGGCAGCCTCATCAGGCAGGCTCGCGAGGAGGCGAAGAGATCAAGGCAGGGGTGCCTCGCGAGGCGCCCGTGACGCAAGCCATGACGATCGAGACCAGGCGGACGCCAGGCGGGCGCCGCCCTGCACAGTGTCCTTGTTTCCCCTTTGGTGCAAAGGGGGCAAGCACAGGCCAAGGCATCGGGCAAAGGTTACCATTCCGGTGCAACGAGACCAAGACCAACAGAGCGACAGGATGGAGGTCACCATGGAGCCCAAGACGGTGTCATCACCAGTGCTTTTGGCAGCCGAAGACCACCTTTGGTCAGGATAACTTGTACTAGATGTTCCCCTTCAAAATGGCCAATTGTTGGCACCCTTCCCACTCATTATTTGGGGAGAGGCCCAGGGCCTCTATAAATAGATCTAGCCACCACAGAGTAGAGGGACATCTAGAGATCTGATAGAGCCCTAGCAGAGAGAGAGAGAGAGGCGACTGAACTTACCCAAGGAGTTCATCGCACCAGCTCAAGAACACCCCTCGTGAGGCTGTTATTCCCTTGTACTATTCATCATCAGCCCCTGAGGCAATCCACCACGCCACACACTAGAGTAGGGTATTACACCACAACGGTGGCCCGAACCAGTATAAACCTTGTGTCCCTTGTGTTGTTCGTTGTTTCCAGCTTAGATCACACGAGGAGATAGGACATAGACCGGTAGGGGAGAGATCTCCACGCGCACCCCAGTGTTCGAACCTCAAGGGTCTGCCCTAACCTGAAATCCGACACATTTGTCCCTGGGCAGTCGATAACTAGACCAGTAATCATTATTGCAATTTTATTTGCGGGAGAGGCATAAGCTAACATACTTTCTCTTGTTGGATCATATGCACTTATGATTTTAACTCTAGCAAGCATCCGCAACTACTAAATATCATTAAGGTAAAACCCAACCATAGCACTATAAGGCATCAAGTCCTCTTTATTCCCATACGCAAACAACCTACTTACTCAGGTCTGTGTTTCTATCACTCACGCAACCCCCATAAGCAAATCACGAACATAATGGAAACCCTACAGCGGGGATCCCTCATGCTTGCGCGACATGGAGAGCACCATAGGACAGCACCAATAATAAAACATGCAACTCAAACCAATCACGGTCATCAATTAAACCATAGGACAAGACGGATCTACTCAAACATCATAGGATAGCCATACAACATTGGGAAATAATATATAGCGCTGAGCACCATGTTTAAGTAGAGATTACAGCGGGTAAAAGAGGGGTTACACCGCTGCATAGAGGGGGGAAGAGTTGGTGATGATGTAGTGAAGTTGTTGGTGTAGATTGCGGTGATGATGATTGCCCCGGCGGCGTTCCGGTGCCACCGGAAGAGAGGGGGAGAGGCCCCTCCCTTATTCTTCTTCCTTGACCTTCTCCCTAGATGGGAGAAGGGTTTCCCCTCTGGTCCATGGAATCCATGGCATGCGAGGGGCGAGAGCCCCTCCGAGATTGGATATGTCTCTCTGTCTCTCTCTATTTCTGCGTTCCATATTCTGGCCTTTCACCGTTTCTTAAATTACCGGAGATATTTAACTTCGATTGGGCTGAATTTTGGACACGTTTTTTACCCAGATATTGGCTTTCTTGCAGAGAAAGTAGGGCACCAACTGCCTTACGGGGTGGCTACAAGGGCCCAGGGCGCGCCCCCTGCCTCGTGGCCACCTCGGGCATCGTCTCACGTTGATTCTTCTTCCCAAAAATCACATATATTCCAAAAAATCTCCGTCGGTTTTTATTCCGTTTGGACTCCGTTTGATATGGATTTTCTGCGAAACATGCAACAAACAGGAACTGGCTCTGGGCACTAGATCAATATGTTAGTCCCAAAAATAGTATAAAAAGTTGCCAAAAGTATATGAAAGTTGTAGAATATTTGCATGGAACAATCAAAAATTATAGATACAACGGAGACGTATCAGGAGCCCCAGCCGGCGGCCCGATCTCAGGAGCGCGCCTGCTCCTGGCGCTCGAGCCTCAGGAGGGGAGCCGGACCAAGGAGTTCAAGGAGTACCTGACACAAGGGACGCTGCCGGAGAAGGAGGAGGACGCAGAGCGCGTGGCTCGACAAGCTACGACATACTGCATCCCGGACGGTGAGTTATATAGGAAGTGGCCAAATGATGTTTCCTTACGATGCATCTCCAGGGAACAGGGGAACGAGCTTCTGGCTGACATACACAGCGGAGACTGCGGGCACCACTCGTCATCATGAACCCTCATCGGCAAGGCGTTCCGCAGCGGGTTCTACTGGCCTACGGCGCTCAACGATGCAACCAAACTGGTGAAGTCCTGCTAGGCCTGCCAATTCCATTCCAAGAAGCTCCATCAGCCAGCTCAGGGCCTCCAGACCATGCCGCTCTCATGGCCGTTCGCAGTTTGGGGGCTAGATATCTTAGGCCCGTTCCCTCAGGCGCCTAGGGGCTACCGCTACCTCTACGTCGCCATCGACAAGTTCACCAAATGGGCGGAGGTAGAAGCTGTTCGTACCATCTCGGCCGGATCCGCGTTCAAGTTCATCAAGGGTCTCGTAAGCCGGTTTGGGGTCCCTAATCGTATCATCACTGACAACGACTCGCAGTTCACTAGCAATCTTTTCAAGGCATACTATACTAACCTTGGAACGCGGATCTGCTACGCTTCAGTGGCACACCCCAGGAGCAATGGCCAAGCCGAGAGTGCCAATGCAGAGGTCCTTAGAGGCCTCAAGACCAGGACCTTCAAGAAGAAGGTCGAGGCCTGCGGCAAGGTCTGGCATGACGAGCTCGAGTCTGTGCTATGGTCCATCCGCACCACCGCCACCAAGACAACAGGCGAAACCCCGTTCTTCCTCGTCTATGGAGCAGAAGCGGTTCTCCCTCACGAGGTCAAGCATCGCTCCGCGCGGGTCCTGGCATTTGATGAGACGCAGTAGGATGCCATGCGGGGGGGAGGACCTTGTGCTGGGGGAGGAACGGCGTCATGAAGCCTCGCTTCGAGCGGCAAGGTACCAGCAGGCGCTGCGACGGTACCACTGTCGCAGCTTCCGCTGCTGGACGCTCGAGGTGGGCGATCTCGTCCTGGGGCGGGTGCTCTCCACGGAAGGGCTGCACAAGCTCTCGCCCATGTGGGAGGGCCCGTTTAGGATCTCCCGTGTCTCCAGACCTAGCGCTGCTCACCTGGAGACACAGGACGGAATCCCCATCTAGAACGCCTGGAAAATCCAGCACCTCCTGAAGTTCTACCCATTAAGCAAGGCCCCGTGCCTGTGAAGGTCTCCGCTCGTGACACTCTCATGTAATAATGAGTGGGGTTGTACACGCCCCAGAGTCTCAGGAGTGCCGCCCTCAGGGCTCGGGGGCTTCCTCCCACGTCTTAGTGGCAGCACTTAGCTCCGCGCTGGTGAGAAGACTAGACTAGGTGCCGGACGCGACTTTTCATTTGCTTTCCGTAGTTGGCTTGCCCCTTTTTCTTAATGGAAGTTCGCATTCTAGTTTTTCTTGTCCTCTTGGTTCGATCACCTTTTCCTTTGCTCTTCCTTGGATCTTTGTTTTGGCCCGTGCTCTCCCTCGCATGCCTCGCGAGGGGGCTGGACAGGTGCCCTCGTGAGCGTTTTTTCTGTTCTTCGCGAGGCACCCTCGCCCGAACCCGCAAACTGGTGCACCTCTCTCAATATGTGCCCCTCGAGTACCGCAATACGAAGCACTGGGTCATGGCCGAAGGCGCCTGCGACCAGCATTCGGAAGAATAAGAGTTTCCTAACGAAAGTTTGCAGTTCCTAGACGCCTCCCGAGCAAAGGAGGCCTCGCCGGGCACTGGGAGATGCGCGCCTCACGAGGCGGAAACTACTTCAGACACATCAAGCTAAGTTATCTCTATACGCCAACATAAAACACTGGTACCACAACAGGATGCAGGGACGATAAACATAACATAGCAACTTGGAAATCACGGTTCATTACACGCCCCTGCAGAGCCCATACTTGTTTCTTCTTAAATGCAGGAAGGAAAGAACAAAACAAAAGTGGCACGTGCCCCCGCAGCAGCTCGCGAGGACAGACCCATGGCGCTCCCCTGGGCTCAGCCAGACCCCTCCTTGTGCTTCACTGGAGCGCGGTGACAAGACGACCCGCTACCACCCTTGAAACAGGCATGGTGGCTGGCCATAGTCGCCGCTGCTGGAGCTGTCGCTGGAGGAGGAGCCGTCGTAGCTGGACGAGCCGCGGCCAGCGCCGAGGACGAAGCCACCTTCATCCTCGTCACGACCATCGCCAAGCGAGCACCTCGTCGCCATCATTGTCCTCGGGGCAGCACCCGACGCGGCGGCCATCTTCCCCAAATACCCTCACGTAGAGGGTTGCGTTGCCGCCATACTTAAAGTGGAGGGTGCACCGCCTGCCCAGGCCGCGTGCGGGGGCAAACGTCTGCCAGCCATGGGCCAGGGCTGCGTTGCCCGCGGCGAAGACTTCCACTGCGACACATGAAGCCCTGCTGCAGCAGCCGTCCGCCTGCAGCCAGAGACCGCCTAGACCCGTGGCCGGCAGTTCACCGGCGAAGAAGCGTGGGAGCTGAAGCCAGGTGCCAGTCGGGTTCTCCGACCACATGATGAACTCCGGCATCACCTCCGCCGAATGGAAGCGCGGCCGAGGAGGCCCCGCAACCATGGCACGCCTCGCTTCATCGACAGGACTGCCATGACCTGGGTGACTCCCGCCGCGGGGGGAGGCGCCGCCGCTGCCGCGAGGGGCCACAGCGGGGGTTGCGGCATGCTTGCGAGGGCGACCACGCCCCCTCTTGGGTGGCGGTGAGCCGAGCCCCTCCTAGCGGGCCTTGCCCTTCTCTGTGGCTGAGAACCTCCTCGCCGGCCCCTCCTGGCGGGACTTCCCCTTCTCCGTGGCCGAGAACCTCTTCGCCGGCGCCATGAGTATCATTGAAGCAAGGAAGAAGGAGGAGCGAAGGAAGAGATGGGTGACGGGGGCTCCGCTCCCCCCTTCCCCTTTATAGCCAAGAGGAGGCCAACCACCGACCTCCACGATCTAAGGTAATAATGATCTTTTTCTACATGCAGCAAGGACTCATCAAGTAGGGCAGTTGTTGAGGCAGCATGGGGAAGCAGAGACGCCCACGTCCAATCAAACGCCACGCATCAAACGAGGCTGCGGGCTGTTGAGGCCCGCGGCGCTCTGCACTTGCCCCCAAGCCCGAGCGCGACTTGGGCCGGGGGCTACTGTCGACATCCTGGGAACGGGGGTCCCCAGACTTTCCTACCTGCGGCCCACGGCGTGGCTCCACCAGCGGCCCTGTACGGCCCACCTTCACCAGCAAACACTCAAGACCCTCGCGAGGGGTCAAGCCTCGCGAGGCGGACGACACAAGACCTCCTCGGGGGCGGCCTCACCAGGCTGGCTCGCGAGGGGCAAAGAGATCAAGACAAGGGGCACCTCACAAGGTTCTTGTGACGCAAGCCATGACAACCAAGGCTAGGCGGGCGCCAGCGCGTGCAGTGTCCTCGTTTCCTCTTTGGTGCTAAAGAGGCAAGCACAGGCGCGGAGTCCCGAGGCATCAAGTAAAGGTTTCCATATCGGTGCAACGAGACCAAGACCAGCAGGATGGCAGGACGGAGGTCACCGTGGAGCCAAAGATGGTGTCATCACCAGAGCCTTTGGCAGGCAAAGACCATTGCTACGTCTTGAGCTTGCATTGGTTTTCCCTGAAGAGGAAGGGATGATGCAGCAGAGTAGTGTAAGTATTTCCCTCAGTTTTTGAGAACCAAGGTATCAATCCAGTAGGAGGCCACGCTCAAGTCCCTCGTACCTGCGCAAAACGATAGCTACTCGCAACCAACGCGATTAGGGGTTGTCAATCCCTTCACGGTCACTTACGAGAGTGAGATCTGATAGATATAATATTTGTGGTATTTTTGGTATAAAGATGCAAAGTAAAAAGTAAAGGCAAAGTAAAAAAGCAAAACAAGATTAAAGTGATGGTGATTGATATGATGAGAATAGACCCGTGGGCCATAGGTTTCACTAATGCCTTCTCTCAAGAGCATAAGTATTCTACGGTGGGTGAACAAATTACTGTTGAGCAATTGACAGAATTGAGCATAGTTATGAGAATATCTAGGCATGAGCATGTATATAGGCATCATGTCCGTGACAAGTAGACCGAAACGATTCTGCATCTACTACTATTACTCCACTCATCGACCGCTATCCAGCATGCATCTAGAGTATTAAGTTAAAAACAGAGTAATGCCTTAAGCAAGATGACATGATGTAGAGAGATAAATTCATGCAATATGAAATAAACCCCATCTAGGTATTGCCATCTTTGGTAGGCAATCCATAAGTGGATCTCATGATAGTTTCATATGGTAATTTTATTTTCTTTCTAGGAAAGTGTTTCGTGCCCTTTGTTAATGGAAATTGAAATCTAATATTCCCTTCCTTCATATCAATAATCGCACCAACCGTTCTAAGGAAAGGTCTACCAAGACTAATAGGGCAAGCAGGATTGCAATCTATATCAAGATCGATGAAATCTACGGGCACGTAATTCCTATTTGCAACAATAAGAACATCATTAATCCTTCCCATAGGTTTCTTAATAGTAGAATCCGCAAGATGCAAGTTTAGAGAGCAATCATCAAAATTACGGAAATCTAGCAAATCACATAAAGTCTTGGGAATAGTGGAGACACTAGCACCCAAATCACACAAAGCATAAAACTCATGATCTTTAATTTTAATTTTAATAGTTGGTTCCCACTCATCATATAGTTTTCTAGGGATAGAAACTTTGAACTCAAGTTTTTCTTCATAAGATTGCATCAAGGTATCAACAATATGTTCGGTGATGGCTTTATGTTGACTATAAGCATGTGGAGAATTTAGCACGGATTGCAAAAAGGAAATACAATCAATTAAAGAGCAACTTTCATAATTAAATTCCTTGAAATCCAATAAAGTGGGTTTAGCAACATCTAGATTTTTATTTCTTTCAATCCCACTTTCATCAATTTCATCATAAAGATCTAAATACTCCGAATTTTTAGAACGCCTTATAGGTAAAGGAAGATCATATTCAGTTTCATCAAGATTCATATTGCAAAATAAAGATTTAAAAGGGGACACATCAATAACTTTTAGATCTTCATCTTGATTTTCATAGGATTTGGAGGAACACGCTTTATTAAAGGCATCTTTGGAATCACGCATCCTAGCGGTTCTTTCCTTGCACTCATCAATGGAAATTCTCATGGCTTTGAGAGACTCATTGATATCATGCTTAGGAGGAATAGATCTAATCTTTAAAGAATCAATCTCGAGAGAAATTCTATCAACGTTTCTAGCCAAATCATCAACTTTAAGCAATTTTTCTTCAAGCAAAGCATTAAAATTCTATTGTGAATTCATAAACTCTTTAACACTATTCTCAAATTCAGAGGGCATCTTATTATAATTTCCATAAGAGTTGTTGTAAGAATTCCCATAATTATTAGAAGGATTACTAGGATATGGCCTGGGATTAAAATTCCCTCTATAAGCGTTGTTACCGAAATTATTCCTACCAAATAAATTCACATCCATAGATTCATTGTTATTCTCAATCAAAGTAGACAAAGGCATATCGTTAGGATCAGAAGAAACACTCTTAGTAGCAAATAATTTCATAAGTTCATCCATCTTTCCACTCAACACAATTATTTCTTCTATCGCATGCACTTTTTTATTAGAAGATCTTTCAGTATGCCATTGAGAATAATTAACCATAATATTATCTAGGAGTTTGGTAGCATCTCCTAAAGTGATTTCCATAAAAGTGCCTCCCGCGGCCGAATCTAAAAGATTTCTAGAAGCAAAATTCAATCCAGCATAAAAATTTTGTATGATCATCCACAAATTCAAACCATGAGTAGGGCAATTACGTATCATTAATTTCATTCTCTCCAAGCTTGTGCAACATGTTCATGATCAAGTTGCTTAAAATTCATAATATCGTTTCTAAGAGAGATGATCTTAGTGGGTGGAAAACACTTAGAGATAAAAGCATCTTTGCACTTGTTCCATGAATCAATACTATTTTTAGGCAGAGACGAAAACCAAGCTTTAGCACGATCTCTAAGCGAAAAAGGAAATAGCTTCAATTTAACAACATCATTATCGACATCTTTTTTCTTTTGCATATCACATAAATTAACGAAGCTATTCAGATGAGTAGCGGCATCTTCACTAGGAAGGCCGGCGAATTGATCTTTCATAACAAGATTCAACAAAGCAGTATTAATTTCACAAGATTCAGCATCGATAAGAGGAGCAATCAGAGTGCTAAGGAAATCATTATTATTGGTATTGGTGAAGTCACACAATTTGGTATTATCTTGAGCCATCGTGACAAACAAGCAATCTAACACATGAGCAAACAAAAAGCAAGCGGGCAAAAGAGGCAAATAGAGAGGGAGGATAGAGAGAGAGAGAGGGTGAATAAAATGACAAGGGTGAATTAGGGGAGAGGAAAACGAGAGGCAAATGGCAAATAATGTAATGCGAGAGATAGGGATTGTGATGGGTACTTGGTATGTTGACTTTTTGCGTAGACTCCCCGGCAACGGCACCAGAAATCCTTCTTGCTGCGTCTTGAGCTTGCGTTGGTTTTCCCCGAAGAGGAAGGGATGATGCAGCAGAGTAGCGTAAGTATTTCCCTCAGTTTTGAGAACCAAGGTATCAATACAGTAGGAGGCCACACTCAAGTCCCTCGTACCTCCACAAAACGATAGCTACTCGCAACCAACGCGATTAGGGGTTGTCAATCCCTTCACGGTCACTTATGAGAGTGAGATCTGATAGATATAATATTTTTGGTATTTTTGGTATAAAGATGCAAAGTAAAAAGTAAAGGCAAAGTAAAAAAGCAAAACAAGATTAAAGTGATGGAGATTGATATGATGAGAATAGACCCGGGGGCCATAGGTTTCACTAGTGGCTTCTCTCAAGAGCATAAGTATTCTACGGTGGGTGAACAAATTACTGTTGAGCAATTGACAGAATTGAGCATAGTTATGAGAATATATAGGCATGATCATGTATATAGGCATCACATCCGTGACAAGTAGACCGAAACGATTCTGCATCTACTACTATTACTCCACTCATCGACCACTATCCAGCATGCATCTAGAGTATTAAGTTAAAAACAGAGTAACGCCTTAAGCAAGATGACATGATGTAGAGAGATAAATTCATGCAATATGAAATAAACCCCATCTTGTTATCCTCGATGGCAACGATACAATACGTGCCTTGCTTCCCCTTCTGTCACTGGGAAAGGACACCGCAAGATCGAACCCAAAGCTAAGCACTTCTCCCATGGCAAGAACTACCAATCTAGTTGGCCAAACCAAACGGATAATTCGAAGAAACATGCAAAGATAACCAATCATACATAAAAGAATTCAGAGAAGATTCAAATATTATTCATAGATAGACTTGATCATAAACCCACAATTCATCGGTCTCAACAAACACACCGCAAAAAGAAGATTACATCGAATAGATCTCCACAAGAGAGGGGAAGAACTTTGTATTGAGATTCAAAGAGAGAGAAGAAGCCATCTAGCTACTAACTATGGACCTGAAGGTCTGAGGTAAACTACTCACACTTAATCGGAGGGGCTAGGATGATGTAGAAGCCCTCCGTGATGATGGCCCTCTTCCGGCGGAGCTCCAGAACAGGCCCCAAGATGGGATCTCGTGGATACAGAAAGGTGCGGCGGTGGAATTAGGTTTTTGGCTCCTGTTCTGTTTGTTTGGGGGTACGTATGTATATATAGGAGGAAGGAGTGCGCCGGAGGAGCACCGAGGGGCCCACGAGGCAGGGGGCATGCCCTAGGGGGGGCGCCCCCCACCCTCGTGACCGCCTCTTTTGTTCCTTGGAGCAGGTTCCAAGTCTCCTGGATCACGTTCGGTGAGAAAATCACGTTCCCGAAGGTTTTATTCCGTTTGGACTCGGTTTGATATTCCGTTTCTTCGAAACACTGAAATAGGCAAAAAACAACAATTCTGGGCTGGGCCTCCAGTTAATAGGTTAGTCCCAAAAATAATATAAAAGTGGAAAATAAAGCCCAATATAGTCCAAAACAGTAGATATATAGCATGGAGCAATCAAAAATTATAGATACGTTGGAGACGTATCAACCATCTTTTGTCAAGATAGCCTGTACTAGCTGTCCCCCTTCAAACTGGCCGTTATGGGATCCCTTCCCGCCTAATATTTGGGAAGAGGACCCGGGCCTCTATAAATAGGGCTAGCCGCCACCTTATAAGGGGGAGGAGGATCCTGGACCGCATCAAGCTCGCCAAGCACACGAGCACCTCTCCGCAGGAGGTTGTTCTTCCCTTGTAATTGTTCATCCCCGGCCCAAGAGGCAATCCACCACACCACACTGGAGTAGGGTATGACACCACATCGGTGGCCCGAACCAGTATAAATCTTGTGTCCCTTTCTTCTGCGATTTTGACGCGCTAAGCCTTGAGATTGCGGTGAGGGCGTGAGCTAGAGGGAGGAGAGATCTTCGTGCGCAACCAAGTGTTCGAACCTCAAGGGTTTTGCCGGAACCCAAAATCCGACAGGCTATTTACAATCATTTTATAGCAACTTTATATCAATTTTTTGGGACTAACCTACTGACCCAGTGCTCAGTGCCAGTTGTTGTTTTTTGCTTGTTTTTTACATCGTAGGAAATCAATATCAAACGAAGCCCAAACACCATGAAACTTTTTTATGGACCAGAAGACATCCAGTGGGCCAGAGAAGCAACTCGGGGGATGCCCCGAGGGGGGCACAACCCACCAGGGCATGCCTGGGGGCCCAGGCACGCCCAGATGGGTTGTCCCCACCTCTGTGGCCTCCCGCACCCCCTCTTCGCCCTATAAATTGCCAAAAATTCAAAAACCCTCGGGGGTAACCCTAGATTAGAAGTTCCGCTGCCGCAGGCCTCTGTAGCCATCGAAAACCAATCTAGACCCCGTTCTGACACCTTGCCGGAGGGGGGAATCATCTTTAGTGGCCATCCTCATCATCCCACCGGCCACCATGATGAGGAGGGAGTAGTCCACCCTCGGGGCTGAGGGTTTGTACCAGTAGCTATGTGTTTAATCTCTCTCTCTCTCTTGTGTTCTTGAGATGTCACTATCTTTATGAATCGTGGACTTTGTTAATATAGTCGGCTCATATGGTGTTTCTCCCTCTCTATCTTGTTGTGATTAATTGAGTTTTCCCTTTGAGATTTTGTTTTATCATATTTAATACTTATATGGATTTGAGAGCACTTGATATATGCCTTACAAATGAATACTCGCGGTGACAATGGGGTATCATATTGATTCACTTGATGTATGTTTTTGCACTCAACTCGCGGATTCCCGAGGTGACATTGGGGTAATCTACGCATAGGGGTTGATGCGCGTTCTTGTCTTTGTTTCTCTGGTAGAAATCTTGGGGCACTCTTTGATGTTCTTTGTGTTGGATTGAGTATTATGAATCTGAAATAATTTGGTGTTATTTCAGTACGAACTCTTGGATAGATCAATCGAAAAGAATAGCTTCGAGGTGTTTCTTACCCTAGAAACAATTTCTTCTTATGTGCTCCGCTAGATAGGAACTTCGGAGTGATTCTTCATCGCACGTTGAGGTATGGTTATATGATCCAATTATATTAGCATTGTTGAGAGATTGCACTAGCTAAAGTACAAACCCTAGGCCTCATTTTCAAGCATTGTTATACCGTTTGTGCTCCGTTTTATCAATTGCTACCTCGCTGTTTTTTATTGTTCCTATTAGAAAAATCAATATATAATATCATTACTACACTTGTATCACCATCTCTTCGTCGTACTAGTGCACCTATACATATTACCATTGTATTTGGTGTGTTGGGGACATAAGAGACTTTTTATTATTCGGTTGCAAGGTTGGTTAGAGAGACCATCTTCATCCTACACCTCCCTAATACATCTCCAACGTATCTATAATTTTTGATTGTTCCATGTTGTTATATTATCAATCTTGGATGTTTTATAATCATTTTATATCATTTTTTGGTACTAACCTATTAACATAGTGCCAAGTGCCAGTTGTTGTTTTCTGCATGTTTTTTACATCGTAGGAAATCAATACCAAACGGAGTCCAAATGCAACAAAACTTCACAGAGATTTTTTATGGACCAGAAGACACCCAATGGGCCAAGGCAGCGCCTGGGGGTGCTCCGAGGGGAGCACAACCCACCAGGGCGTGCCCTGGTAGGTTGTGCCCACCTCGGGTGCCCCCAGACCGCCTCTTTGCTCTATAAATACCCCAATATTCCATAAACCCTAGGGGAGTCGACAAAAATTAATTCCAGCTACCGTAGCGTCCAGAACCACCGGATCCAATCTAGACACCATCACGGAGGGGTTCACCACTTCCATTGGTGCTTCGCCGATGATGCGTGAGTAGTTCTTTGTAGACCTTTAGGTCCGTAGTTAGTAGCTAGATGGCTTCTTCTCTCTCGTTTGATTCTCAATACAATGGTCTCTTGGAGATCCATATGATGTAACACTTTTTGCGGTGTGTTTGTAATTGGGATCGGATGAACTTTGAGTTTATGATCAGATCTATCTTTTTATCCATGAAAGTTATTTGAATCTTCTTTGATCTCTTATATGCATGATTGCTTATAGCCTCGTATTTCTTCTCTGATATTTGGGTTTTGTTTGGCCAACTTGATCTATTTATCTTGCAATGGGAAGAGGTGCTTTGTAGTGGGTTCGATCTTACGGTGCTTGATCCCAGTGACAGAAGGGGAACTGACACGTATGTATCGTTGCTACTAGGGATAAAACGATGGGGTCTATCTATACATAGATGGATCTTGTCTACATCATGTCATCGTTCTTATTGCATTACTCTATTTCCCCATGAACTTAATACACTAGATGCATGCTGGATAGCGGTCGATGTGTGGAGTAATAGTAGTAGATGCAGGCAGGAGTCGGTCTACTAATCTTGGACATGATGCCTATATAATGATCATTGCCTGGATATCGTCATGATTATTTGAAGTTCTATCAATTGCCCAATAGTAATTTGTTTACCTACTGTTTGCTATTTTTCTCAAGAGAAGCCACTAGTGAAACCTACGGCCCCTCGGGTCTCTTCTTTAATATATTTGCCTTCGCGATTTATTTTATTTGCTCTTTTATTTCCAGATCTATTAAACCAAAAATACAAATAATACCTTGCTGCATTTTATTCTTATTTATTTTATTGGCGTTCGATCTATCAATCCACTAAAATTTATTCACGTCCGTTTTGCCAATTTTTGGCACCGTTACCCGAATGGGATTGACAACCCCTTTAATACGTCGTGTTGCGAGTAGTTGTTATTTGTGTGTAGGTGCCGCTTACGTGTTGTTTCTTGGTTCTCCTACTGGTTTGATAACCTTGGTCTTATCACTGAGGGAAATACCTACAGTCGTTGTGCTCCATCATCCTTCCTCTTTGGGGAAATACCGATGTAGCTTCAAGCCGCATCACTCCCACGGATTGATAAACCTTAGGTCATCCACTTGAGGGAAAATTGCTACTGTCCTACAAAACTCTGCACTTGGATGCCCAACACAAGTCTACAAGAACAAGTTGCATAGTAGACATCCAATAGCTAGAATGATATTTTCATGGCTTTTCCATTTTTTATATCTTTTCTATTCTAGACCATTGCACATCCTGGTACACTGCCAGAGGCATTCATATAGTCATATTTTGTTCTACTATCGAGTTGTAATTTTGAGTTATAAGTATAAATAAAAGTGTGAAGATTATCATTATTAGAGCATTGTCACATGTGAGGAAAGGATGATGGAGACTATGATTCCCTCACAAGTCGGGATGAGACTCCGGACTTAAATAAATAAAGAGGCCAAGGAGCCCCAAAAAAGAGGCCAAAGAGCCAAAAACAAAAAATAAATAAAAAATTAGCTAAAAAGAGAGAAGGGGCAATGCTACTATCCTTTACCACACTTGTGCTTCAGAGTAGCACCATGTTTTTCATATAGAGAGTCTCGTGTGTTGTCACTTTCATATACTAGTGGGAATTTTCCATTATTGAACTTGGCTTGTATATTCTGATGATGGGCTTCCACAAATGCCTAAGGTCTTCATGAGCAAGCAAGTTGGATGCACACCCACTTAGTTTCTAGTTTGAGCTTTCATACACTTATAGCTCTTAGTGCATTTGTTGCATGGCAATCTCTACTCCTTGCATTAACATCAATTGATGGGAATCTCCTTAGCCCATTGATTAGCCGCGTCGATGTGAGAATTTCTCCTTTTTTCTCCACACAAACTCCAACACCATATTCTATTCCACCCATAATGCTATACCCATGGCTCACGCTCATGTATTGCGTGAAAGTTGGAAAGGTTTGAAAACACCAGAAGTGTCGCGGGAAACCATGGCCACCTATGGGACCGGAAGGCCCCTTGCTGGTTCGGGGGGGGGGACGTCGCGTTGCACAAAGAGCAGACGAGCGTGGGGCAGCACGGCAGGGATCACGCGGGCATTTTTACCCAGGTTCAGGCCGTCGCAAGGCGTAAAAACCTACTCCTGCTTTGCTGGATTGATGGCGGAAATGTGGTAGTGGAGCGTAGTACACTTGCCCGGCAGGGGTTTCCTTAGGGCCACGGTGGCTATGCGCGTACGAGGGTGTGAGTTATCCAACCTCTAACCCTTTCTACGATTGCCATGGGCCTCCTTTTATAGGTCAAGGGGTTACCACAATGGCAAAGTGGTCATTATGCACTGATAAGATAGCAAATAGTGCTATCATACCTAACTCTGTCGGCTGACAGGGTGCATTAAATGCACCGCTCAATGTCACATTGTTGGTTGCCCGACAAGGCTTGCCGGGCCATCTCACCAGCCCCACGCCTGTTCGCTTGACACGTCGCAGGACGGGTGTCATCTGCAGGTATTTCCTTTAGGGAGAGGCTGCCATGTGGTGAATGGTTTCCACTTAGTCACTCTGCGGCTTGACATCGCACTGATTGACGACGTGGGTCATGGCAGAGTGGTTGGTGAGGTGGTTTTGCGTTCGTGTGTCCTGGCAGGCCCTGTCGGGACGTCTTGGACGTCTTCTTCCATGGGTGGCCTTTCCCCTTGCCGAGCTCGCCTACCCTGCAAAGGAGGCCCTTCTCTTGATGGTGTCTTGCTTCTCTGGATTGATCTTGGTCCCTCTGATCTGCATGTTGGTCCTTCGAATCTCTTAATCCCTTGTACTCTGACTTGGGTTGGTGCTTCAATCTCGTCTCCGTGCCTGTGCACAGTATGGGCAATAGACCCATGGTTTGTTGCACCGACAGAAGCCCCCGAGCCTGCCCCAAACGTGTTGCTGAGCGTTGTCGGGGTAGGGCCTAATAAGTGCACAGGCAGGGTTGCTGAAGAGGCTAGTCTCTTGAGGACTTCTTCACTCCTTCATTAGCCTTGACTCTGGGCCAGTTTCCGGTTTCTCCACGCGGCGTGCATGATGCTGTGGAAGAACTTTGATCGTGGCATGTGGCTTCTCCTCGCCCTATGGTCACGGGGCGGAAACTGCCATCCCACTTGCCTCCCATTTTTCACGCACCTGCCACGTGTTCCGCATGCATTGGGTGTGGTAGGTGGTGGATGCGGAGGGTACGGGGAGGAGTGCCATGGCCGAAAACCGAGCACTGATGGTTGGAGCAGAGGGTCAGCCTTGATTCTCAAAGCCACAGAGGGTGCAGAGAGGCCGTATTGGAGGAGTGGGGTGGCCATTTCGTGTACGAGGAGCCAGCCCCTGCCTCGTCCCCTATAAAAAGGGGCAGGGGCGATGCCTCTCTGCACACACTTCTTCTTCTTCTCCGCAACCCTTCTCTCCTAGCCATGGTGAGAGGGCGAGGGCATGGTAGCGTCCCAGCGGCAGCAACGAGGGTTTCTACTCGACAGCGCATCCCTCCCCCTCCGGATCGCGGGACCCGCCACGAGGGGAGGAGGAAGGGGACGATGTCGAGGTCGCCGCGGTGCTCGAGGAGGAGGAGGGCGGGGCGACGCCTTGGCTGCGCCCCCACCGGCGGCTCCTCCCCCGATGGAAGGCCACGTCGGGGACCAACCTCAGGAGTTCATCATCAAGTTGTACAAGCCCCTGTGCGGTCATCTTCGCCTTCCAACTCCCTTTGCGTGAGAGGTGGAGCTCGAACAACCACGCACTCTGAGGTTGCACATGAGGGGCTGTGGGAACAGCAGCATGTGGGTTGATGTCGACTTCCTTGCCCCTCACGTCATGTACCTCCGCCATGGCTGGAAGACCTTTGCCCATGCCCACGGCTTCTCGGAGGGGCACGTTCTCCAGTTCAAATTAATGGAGAGTTGCCTACTCTCTGTCAAGATCTTCGGGCGGTTCGGAGATTGCTGAGGGTGCTGCGCGGAGAGCTCGACCGACGATGAAAGCTCCTCCTCGAGCGGAAGCGACAAGGAGGACAGTGACAGCAATGACGACGGTAGCGGGAAGGAGAGCGACAACTCTGACTCTGGCTGATCGCCATCTGCACCATCATCATCAGGCGGCAGCACCATCATCTGCATCCGCATCTCCTTCCCGGCAGTGCGATTTGCCAGGGAGTTGGATGCAGAGGTGGGGATCGTGCTCGTGGGCTCCTCCAGCACTCTTCCAGCTGGACCTCGATAGGCTTCCTCTTGGGTTACAGCTCCTTTATTCCTGTCGTGTCCTGCTGGCCCTGGTGGTGGTGGTCGATGGGTCGCCTCCGCCGTGCTCTCCATCGACGCGTTTCTCGGTGCTCCTGCTCCCGTCGGGCTACCTCTCCTGGAGCCCGACGGGGGTGGGCTGGGCATCTGCCCAAGACGCTCCTTTTGCCCTCCTCGCCTTCACGGACATGCCTAGGAGGAGAGGGACAAGAAAGGGCATTACGGAGCACTTATCTTTTTTCAATCTTAAATCTGTAGGCATTTGCCAAATTTTAATTCAAATAATGTAATCCCTCAAGTCCATGTTTGTGTTCTGTAATGTTTGTACTTGTATCATCATATTAATGAAAAAGATGAACCTTGTCGGGAACGAGTGCATGTGTATGTCCATGCAGAGGCAAGATGCCTCTTTAGTGTAAATAAACGAGTTTTCCCCAACAGGCTATCCTGCCGGCACCCTTTTTGTCTGCCGGAGAGTTGCGTCTATCGGGCAACAGACAAAGGGACCAGCCCCCACCAACTCCTTTTTACCAAAGGCCACTGCGACCATCTTGGCCGAAGCAACGTTCGAGTCAGGGATGGGAGCCCCTAAGTCTCAAAAGAGTGGCGAGGTTTTCTTATGCACATGTTATAGCTTCAGAACACTAACGGATAGGAGGTAGAACTTATCTGTTTGGCTTGTCGGGGATCGCAGTGCTTGGCAATCTCCTCAACTCCTTGTCAATGCCAAGTCCTCGGCAGGAACCTGCAGCTTCATGCAGATGAGAATGAATGCAGGATGCGATCCTATCTATATGGATATGCAAATGTTCATGAAATGCTTATGAAGTGATCTTGGAATGCTCATGCATGCATGCAATCTTGGTCGAGGCCCCCCATAGCGCTTCTTTATTTTCTCTTGCACAGGGACATCGCCCTAGCTTTGTACAAGGGGTCACATGCAGTTGAGGCAAGGCCTGTACAAATGGGTGGCTGCCGGGCAGGGCGCGACAGCCGCTCCTTACGAGTAGAACTTGCGGAGATGCTCAATATTCCATGAGTTTTGAAATTGAATGCCATCTCTAGCCTCCAGACGGACTGCACCAGTTCTGGTGAATCATACTACCCGGTAAGGGCCTTCCCACTTTGGTGACAACTTGTTTGTACCCTTGGCGGACTGAACCCGCCTAAGGACAAGGTCACCTTCCTCAAAACACTGGGCATGAACCCTGCAGCTATGATAGCGATGCAGGGCCTGCTGATAGCGTGCAGCACGCGTAGCATCCCGGAGACGGTTCTCCTCGAGTAGCATAGCATCGTCACGTGGATGCTGATCTTGCGATACTTCATCGTAGGCAAGCACTCGAGGCGACCCATAAATGAGTTCCATGGGGATAACTTGCTTCTGCCCCGTAGACCAGGGATTAGGGAGTCTGCCCGGTAGCTCGGTTTGGTGTCGTTCTGAGGGACCAGAGAACTACCGACAACTCCTCGATCCACCGCCTGCCGTGATTCTGCAGCGTATCAAAGGTTCTCGTTTTGAGTCCACGCAGCACTTCAATGTTCGCCTTCTTAGCTTGTCCATTGCTCCGGGGGTGTGCCACAGTGGCAAATGAGATCTGGCATCCGAGGGCATGAACATATTGCATGAAGGCGCGACTTGTGAACTAGGTGCCGTTGTCGGTAATGATCCTTGCCGGAACTCCAAAACGACACACCAATTCTTTCAAGAACTTGATAGCTGACTGAGCAGTCACCTTTCTCACGGTAGTCACTTCCGGCCACTTTGTAAACTTGTCGATACCAACAATCAAGAATTCAAAGCCCCCGATTGGTCGGGGAAAGGGGCCGAGGATATCGAGCCCCCAGACCAAAAATGGCCATGATAGAGGGATTATTTGAAGAGCTTGGGCAGGCAGGTGGGTTTTCTTGGAATGGAACTGGCAGGCTTCACACTTGGTGACTAGCTCGACCTCATCTTGGTGGGTTGTGGGTCAATAGAATCCTTGCCGAAATGCTTTCCCAACTAATGCCCTTGATCCAATGTGGCAGCCACACATGCCTTCATGTATCTCAGCCAGCAGTTTCTTTCCTTCTTCCCGGCAGACACACTTCAATTTCACACCGTTGGGCCACCTTCTGTATAGAGTGTCATCGAGAAACTGATACATACTGGCCCTCCGAGCTACCTTTTCAGCTTTGTCTTGGTCGCCGGGAAGCTCTCCGGTTTGGAGGATGTGGACAAGGTGCCTTGCCCAAGTTGGAGCCTGGGGCTCGGCAATGAGGACTAGCGGCACCTCCCCTATTGCGGGAGCACATGCCTCATTCACGGGGTCCGTGGGCCCAGCTAGAGGGTGCAGTCTGGCATGGTCTCTGCCAGGAGAGGACGGCTCTACTGGGAGAGGCTTACCGAAGTCCAACTTTCTCCTTTTTCGGGCCATTGTTGCTGGCCATACGGAGGGCTGGGTGAGATGGAGAACAGAAGTCCCTGGTTCCACAGGAAGCTTCTACGCGGCACACTTTGAGAGATGATCGGCTATGTTGTTTTCCGCACGGGGTACGTGCTCTGTTTGCAATCCGTCAAAGCCCTCCTCCAACCTCCTCACTTCCTCGATGTATGCCTCCATCAATGTACTTTGGTAATCCTTGTTGACTTGTCTCACCACAAGGTGTGAATCTCCTCGAATGATCAGCTTCTTAATCCCCAATTCAGCTGTAATCCTGAGCCCGGCAAGGAGCCGTTCATACTCTGTTGTGTTGTTGGTTGCTTCTTCCCGAGCAAAATGCATTTGGATGACGTACTTCAAGTGCTTCCCAGAGGGGGCGACAAGAAGCATGCCAGCACCTGCACCTTGTAGGGAAAAAGCACCATCAAAATACATAATCCATTCTTGGGGCGATTACTTGCAGGGATAACTGTCCCTGTCATTTCCTCATCAGGGGTTGGCGTCCATTCTGCAATAAACTTTGCCAATGCCCTACTGTGAATACCATTCACATGACCCCACGTGTCTTTGTTTTAATGGCTATAGGAGGTGCCATTCGGATAGCTGCTTGACTGAACGGGAGGCATGCGAGCATAGTCCGGTGTGCAGGCTGACCAAGAGGCGTGCAAGCTGTCCTCCAATGCGCAGGCTCACCGGGAAGCGTGCAAGCTGTACGCTGCGCGAACTCACTAGGAAGCGAGCGCTTTGACTTCCATGCCGCCCGCCTTCCTCTCCATTAATGGCGCCCGAGCCGCGGCTTAATACGAGCAGCCTTACTGTTCGCCTCCCATTCCACTCGCTCTTGCAGACCTTCACCAACACCATGGCGCAAAAGGATCATCTTCCACTAGTCTTCAAGTTTGGTGAAGTCGACTCCGAGCCGGAGGAGATAGAAAATCTGGAGGAATGGGGCCTCATGGACATGGCTCAGAACGAGCTGGCCGCGGCGGTTGCTGCCCCCGCTCCCGTCCCAGCTCCCATCCCCGCGCCCGCGCTAGCGACCATCCCCGTAGCTTTGACGGGCTGGTCGCAAAGCACTATCGCAGAGTTGGAAGCCGCGGGCGTCTGTGAGGTTTCTGACCCACAAGTGTAGGGGATCTATCTTAGCTTTTCTATAAGTAAGAGTGTCGAACCCAACGAGGAGTAGAAGGAAATGATAAGCAGTTTCCGGTAAGGTATTCTCTGCAAGCACTAAAATTATCGGTAACAGATAGTTTTGTGATAAGGTAATTTGTAACGAGTAGCAAGTAATAAAAGTAAATAAGGTGCAGCAAGATGGCCAATCCTTTTTGTAGCAAAGGACAAGCCTGGACAAACTCTTATATGAAGGAAAGCGCTCCCAAGGACACATGTGAATTATCATCAAGCTAGTTTTCATCATGTTCATATGATTCGCGTTCGGTACTTTGATAATTTGATATGTGGGTGGACCGGTGCTTGGCATTGGCAGCAGTAAGCTGGGTTCGACACTTTTCTAGCTCCTGAGATAGCAGGTTGTTCTTCTCCGTAAGCACCTGGTTATACAATGATCCTTAAGTCAGTTGTATCAACTGCTTTAAGTCTCGGGGGCTACTGGTGTATGATTATTAAGTCAAAACTTACCCGCATATCTTTCAGATGCTGGTTCGTGACCATCCCGAGCAGCTCGGATGTACGCATCGGCCGAGCTGAAGGCGTCAAATGCCTCCTTTGAAAAGCCGGGGTCATGAAGCGCGGCCCTCCGACGACGATGATTCATGGCGCTCTCCACCTCAGAATTCGTGACGGACATGTCGTTCGAACCCTCTGTGGGAGGACAGTTCGGTGTCGCTCCCGTGTCAGACCCCGTTCTCAGGGCAGGGTCCGAAACCCGACTAGTGGATGCGCGCCCGGCCGGATCCCCGGACGCAATCCGGCGAATACTTCTCCTGATAGAATACGGCGAGTGGCGTCACGATTTGATGTGGCGATCAGAGGATGTATTCCTCAAAGGAAGGCCTTACCTCTTTGACGAGGGTTCTGCCATATTACCATTTTCCTTCCTCTTCGAAGATGTGCTCGGCGCGGGCATGATGACCCACAAATATAAGGGATCTATCGTAGTCCTTTTGATAAGTAAGAGTGTCGAACCCAACGAGGAGCAGAAGGAAATGATAAGCGGTTTTCAGCAAGGTATTCTCTGCAAGTACTGAAATAAGTGGTAACAGATAGTTTTGTGATAGGATAAATTGTAGCGAGCAACAAGTAACAAAAGTAAATAAAGTGCAGCAAGGTGGCCCAATCCTTTTTGTAGCAAAGGACAAGCCGGAACAAACTCTTATAATGGGAAAAGCGCTCCCGAGGACACATGGCAATATCGTCAAGCTAGTTTTCATTACGTTCATATGATTCGCGTTCGATACTTTGATAATTTGATATGTGGGTGGACCGGTGCTTGGGTGTTGTTCTTACTTGAACAAGCATCCCACTTATGATTAACCCCCATTGCAAGTATCCGCAACTACAACAGAAGTATTAAGGTAAACCTAACCATAGCATGAAGCATATGGATCCAAATCAGCCCCTTACGAAGCAACACATAAACAAGGGTTTAAGATTCTGTCACTTTAGCAACCCATCATCGACTTATTACTTCCCAATGCCTCCCTCTTTTTTAACTATAAACAGTAGGGCAAAACACCCCACTACAATTTTTATAATCAGAAGACAAGGTCCAACAGTACAAAGCAACAAGAAAAAAAGACAACAAGGGCTTGAGGGAAGCCCCCTGAAAAGAAAAAAAGAAGAAGAAAAGAGAGGAAGCTAAGAAGCTAAGAAGCTAGAAAAAACCCAAAAGAAGACTTAGAGAAAGGCTAATGCTAAAGCTACAGCTAAAGACCTAGGCAGGAAGAAGCTGCCAAGAAAGAGAAATGAAGCTATCCTTGAAGAACCAACCATGAGTTGAATTGGTTGGCATGCTTTGGTCTCATCCTGTGCTTGAGTAACTTCAGCTCCATTAGGAAAATGTTCTTTCATCCTTGAAAAGTGGGTTAGATATGTTCAAAGATCTTGATGTTCACATGACACCACTAGAGGGATGACAACATACATCTCATCAAAATATCGAACAAATACCAAATTCACATGACTACTAATAGCAAAACTTCTCACATGTCCTCAGGAACAAACGTAACTACTCACAAAGCATATTCATGTTCATAATCAGAGGGGTACTAAAATGCATAATGGATCTGAACATATGATCCTCCACCAAGTAATCCAACTAGCATCAACTACAAGGAGTAATCAACGCTACTAGCAACCCACAGGTACCAATCTGAGGTTTGGATACAAAGATTGGATACAAGAGATGAACTAGGGTTTGAGATGAGATGGTTCTGGTGAAGATGTTGATGGAGATTGATCCCCTCCCGATGAGAGAATCGTTGGTGATGACGATGGCGATGATTTCCCCCTCCCAGAGGGAAGTTTCTCTAGCAGAACAGCTCCGCCGGAGCCCTAGATTAGTTCCGCCAAGGTTCCGCCTCGTGGCGGTGGAGATTCGTCCCGTGAGCTGGCTTATGATTTTTTCCTCGACGAAAGACCTCATATAGCAGAAGATGGGCATCGGAGGGCCACCAGGGGTCCCACGAGGCAGGGGGCGCGCCCCCACCCTCGTGACCAGGGTGTGGCCCCCTCTGGAACTTTCTCCGCTCAGTATTTTTCATTAATTCCAAAAAGGACTTACGTGAAGTTTCAGGACTTTTGGAGCTGTGCAGAATAGGTCTCTAATATTTGCTCATTTTCCATCCCAGAATCCCAGCTGCCGGGATTCTCCCTCTTCATATAAACCTTGTAAAATAAGAGAGAATAGGCATAAGTATTGTGACATAATGTGTAATAACAGCCCATAATGCAATAAATATCGATATGAAAGCATGATGCAAAATGGACGTATCAACTTCCCCAAGCTTAGACCTCGCTTTTCCTCAAGCGAAAGCCAAATCGAAAAATATGTCCACATGTTTAGAGATAGAGGTGTCGCTAAAAACAAAATACGGACATGAGGGCATCATGATCATTCTTAGAACAACAACATATATATATAGGGTGGGTCTATTATGATAACACCCTTAAGAGTCTTATTCTAATAAAAAAAACGCTTATTCTGATAACACCCCACCAAACCCACCTTCTTCCCCAGTCAAGTCGCCACCCACCTCTCCTCGATGCCCACGCCCCAGCGCAACCACCCCCAATCCCCACCCCCACAACTACAGCGCTCTGGCGCGGCGCACACGCTGGATCCCGAGCGGCCGCCTCCCTCCTGGCGCCCACCCCCCTCCTCCACCTTCTTCCAGCTCCGCCGAAGTCCCGCCCCACCCCGCCTCCTTCTTCCGGCTGCGACCCACACCGCCACTTCACCTGCTGCGTCCGTGCGAGGCGAGCAAGGCCTCCCCCGTGCCCACCTCCCTTCCCCGGAGAACCACCTTCCCGCCGCCCACCTTCCTCTTCCTCCCCCGCCAACCACCCGTGCCTCTCGGCCACCCTCCACCTCCTGTCCTTCCCCTACCTAGCGATGAATCTATCGGGTCGTGGCGGATCCTGCAGGATGCTCCTCCACCTCGCTCCTCCCACCCCCGTCCGGACACCTGCCCCGGCTGCGACCGCCTGAGCCGGCAGGATCCTCCTCCCGTGCCTGCCCGGCGACGCGTGTGAGGTGAGTCGCCCCTCACCCCTCATCCCGGTGCCTCGCCCCCTCCCAGCTCTGGCATGACCCGGTGGTCTGCCTCGTGCTCCTTGCCGGATCCGTCTTCCGTCTCGCCCGTGGGCACCGGGGCAGCCGCGTCGACCAGGGAGAAAAAAGGACTGCACCCAATCCCTTTCCCATCGAGCCACATCTCCCCTGGAGGCCACGGCTGTTGCGACGCCCTGTCCTCATCTAGATCGGGGCCACGGCTGCCTCCGCCAAGCTCCTCCTTCCCTCGCTGGTGATGGCAGTAAGGGGAGTCACGCTGCAATTTTTCTCTTGTCGAAACCATCGATGACCGCGGTGCAGGCCACATGTGTTTTTCTCAAGAAGAGAAGTTCACTTTGTTTTTGAATGGTTTTGTGCGGCTCATCGCTAGCGGCAGCGTGCGGTGTTGATTCAACGAGCATGCAGTTCAGTCCTGCATCAAGGGGACACGCCCCTGCGCCTCCAGTCATGCATCTCATCGGTGGTATTTTTTGCTTGAGAGGAGAACGATGGTCACACGACTGGCTATGCGGGTCTGCTGCCTCCAGCCTAGCCGAGGGTGGCCACACGGAGTCCACCCCATGCGTGCACTTCGGTGCTCCCTCTATGTGTGTTTAATCGGAGCACGGGTTCCACCACCGCATTGTTGTAGCTCTGTTGGCCATGTTTTTGCAGTTACTGATCATGGTCTGCTGGCGCATCCATGCAGTACTCCGCGCGTGTGTGTGCAGTCACATACTTTGTTAGATATGTAGCTCACTGTACACAATTTTCTAGCTCACAGGGCTCGGCTTGCAGCTCGGCTTGCTACGGCGTGCAGTCTGCTTGGTATGTTGGAGAGATTCATTTTTCATGAAAAAAGGGTTAATGGAGACCACTTCAAGGAGTACTGTGGTCCACTTCAGTCAAATGTATTTATTTTTTCTAAAAAGTAGATACGGTATGTTTGGGCACTACTTGTGGTTTGCACGGCTCGTGTGTGAAGTGCATGATGTGCTTGTGTATTTCAAAACTCTGTCGATTCTGTCAAACACATGCAGTGCACTTGGTCATCAGATGTGGTTCACTTTTAAGAGTGATGTTGCTCACTTGCGCCTAGCATGAAAAATGTGAAAAATTTAGCGAATCAACAAAAAAGTAAAGCGGTTCACTTCGATATATGATGTGGTTCACTTTCCCTACTCTCTGCGGTCCACTCTCGTTCATAAAAAAGTTAAAACAAAGACAACAAAAACTCGGATGAGAAAAATTACGTCTGACAAAAAGAAATTATGCAGCTCGCTTGCCCGTCTGATGCAGTACAGTTTTCATTCTGAAGCAGTGCGGTCGGATGTGAGATGTTGTTCATCCCGTAATGCAAAAAAATTGTTACGAAAGCGAAAAAAAGTAATGCGGTTCACTTCTTGATAGTGTTGTGGTTGATTTACACCCGATGTGAAGTGGACTCTATTTTCTCGTCCTTCAAAAAATTACGTTTGAATAAAAGAAACCATGTAGTTCTCTTACACGTCTGATGCAGTGCGGTTTTTAGTCAGATGAAGTACTCACGTCGATTTGGGTGTCGCGAAAAACAGAGTGTTCGCATTTCGATAAATTTGAAATTCCTCTTAAACCGTAAAGAATTACAGAGAGTGTTCTATATGAAAAATTTGCGCCTCGTCGATATCTTTCCAACGGAGTATCGTTTGAATTATTCCGATCAGTGGTTTGTAAAATTTTGCGAAAAACGGCCGCTGCCACTCGTCGTCCGCAGCATCATTTTCAAAATTAACTTAAAACCATAAGGAATCTCAAAAACATTTCAACATATGAAAGTTGCGCCTCGTCCATAGCTTTTCAACGGTATATTACATGCCTTATTTCGACAAACAGTTAAAAAACTGGAGCGAAAACAGTACCGAAAATTTGAAAAACAAAATTCCGCGATTTAGTAAATTTGAAACTGCTCTTAAACCATAATGAATTAGAGAAAACAATAGTTATCAAAAAGATGCGCCTCGACGATATCTATCCAACGGTGTATCATTTGCCTCATTCCGACAAGCGGTTTAGAAAAAAACGCGAAAAACGCTCGCTGCCACTCTTTGTGGGCCGCACCATTTTTGAAACTGCTCTTAAACCGCGGGGAATCTCGAAAAGTGTTCAACATGAAAAAGTTGCATCTAATCCGTAGCTTTCCAACGGTATATTACACACCTCGTTCCGATAAGCGGTTAAAAAATTAGAGCGAAAACAGTTCCGAAAAAACACTACGCGCAAGTTTTTCCGACACGAAGTTCACTAGTCTATGTAATGCAGTGCTCTTGCTAAAGAAAGTGCAGTGCCCTCGCGTTGAGCATGCAGTGCGGAAGTGTTATCAGAATAACTATTCTGATAATATTATCAGAATAGACGGCTGTATATATATATTGTCATATGTGCTCTTATGCTAAAGTAACAATTCAATCACAATTTCAAGTATGAATCATAAACTTCATTGAAAGCTAACAAACTCTAATCTCAGTCATTGAGGGAATTGCAATTTATCATAACATAGGAAAGAGTCAATATAAGAGCTTTTCAGCAAGTCCACATACTCAACTATCACTTAGTCTTTCACAATTGCTAACACTCACACAATATTTATGGGTATGGAGTTTTAATCAGACACAGAGAAAGATAGGGGCTTATAGTTTTGCCTCCCAATGTTTTACCTCAAGGGTAATGTTAACAATAATAGCTCATGCAGACTCACATCCAATTAGCTATATGTATCTGGATCTTTCCAACACATTGTGCTTGCCAAAAGATAAAATGTAAAAAGGAAAGGTGAAGATCACCATGACTCTTATATAAGGTAGAAGATAAAAGTAAAAGATAGACCCATCGCAGAGGAAAGCAGAGGTTGTCATGCGCTTTTGTGGTTGGATGCACAAAATCTTTATGCAAAAGAACGTCACTTTATATTGCCACTTGTGATATGGACCTTTATTATGCAGTCCATCGCTTTTATTTCTTCCACATCACAAGATCGTATAAAGCTTATTTTCTTCACACTAATAAGTCATACATATTTAGAGAGCATTTTTTATTGCATGCACCCATGACAACTTACTTGAAGGATCTTACTCAATCCATAGGTAGGTATGGTGGACTCTCATGGTAAAAACGGGTGAGGGGGTCCTGGACTAAGGGGTCCTCGGGCATTCGGCCTATTATCCATGGGCCGGACTGATGGGCTGTGAAGACATGAAGAACGAAGACTATACCTCTCCTTGGCGTGGAAGGCAAGCTTGGCGACCGACTATGAAGATTCCTTCTTATGTAACCGACTCTATGTAAACCCTAGGTCCCCTTGGTGTCTATATAAACCAGAGGGGATAGTCCGGAAAGGACACATTCATTACACTACAAAAAAAGACACATCCGTGACATTTTGGGTCGAATGAATTTTTTTCTGTCATACATATGACACTTCTATGACGATAATTGTGACAAAACCCGGTATCATCATAGATGTGGTGGGCTCCTACTTCTATGACAAAAAATCATGACAGAAAATGGGCTTTTCGTCCTGGGCGGGCCGGAGACGAAGCTGCATGACATTCTTTGGGCCGTCCATGACGGAAAAACCCATGGTAGAAGCGAGGGTGAGGAATATTTCGGGGAGTTCCCGGTTACGGTGGGAGGTCGGGGGCCGAGCGATGCACGCTTCTCTCGTACACATACGTGCGTGTGTGCGAGGCGTTGGCTCTAACTAAACCCAAGCGAGGCGTTGGGCTCTAACTGAACCCGAGCGATTGCACTGCAGGCTACGCGTTACTGAACCCGAGCGACCGATCGATGGCTATTAACTGAACCCGATCGAGCGATTCCTTCGCTACTGCTGCTAACTGAAGTCGATCGATGCTGCCTCTGGATGAACAGTGAGCGTTGCGGGGGGGGGGGGGGGGGGGGGGGGGGGGGGGGGGGGGTTGGATGAACAGTTCCTGGTGGGGGTGGATGAACAGGACCCCGTGGTGTTGCCTCTGGATGAACAGGACCTCGATCGATCGAGCCGTTTGGGGCTGGATGAACAGGACCCCGTGGAGGGCTGGATGAACAGGACCACCCCGTGGAGGACAGGATGAATAGTAGATGGTGGAGGGCGGGATGAACAGTAGCCCGTGGAGGGGTGGTTGAACAGGAGCCCGTGGAGAGGGCTGGTTGAATAGTAGCCGGTCGAGTAGCGCGCGGTGGAGGCTGGATGAACAGGAGCTCGTGGATGAACAGTCGCAGGTGGAGGCTGGAGGAGGTCGACGGTGGATGAAGAGTAGCTCGTGGAGGCTGGAGGGGGTCGACGATGGACATGAACAGTATCCCGTGGAGTCATGTTTTGCGGTACGCCACACCCCTCCCGATGAACAGGACCCCCGTTTCGACCGTAGCGCTCCAACACAAGTCTGTTTCCTCCGTTTTGCGGTACGCCACACCCCTCCCGATGAACAGGACCCCCGTTTCGACCGTAGGAGGTCCGTTTCCTCCGTTTTGCGGTACGCCAGACCCCTCCCAATCAACAGGACCCCGTTCCGAACATAGGAGGTCCGTTTCCTCCGTTGTGCGGTACGCCAGGCCTCGTTTCCATCGCATGTTCCGTCCAAGCCCTCCTGATGAACACGACCACGCATTCCGTTCCGACCCAGCCGGTTGGCTCCCACGCATTCCATTGCCTCCCGATGAACACGACGCATTCCATTGCCTCCTCATGAACACGACACATTCTGTTGCCTCCCCATGAACACGATGCATTCCGTTGCCTCCCCATGAACACGACGACGATGCTGTTTCTCCGTTCTGACCCAGCCATGTACACGAGCCCTGGCCGTACATATGCGCGAGTAGGCGTTCGAGACCCCGCCCGTATGTACACATACGTGGCCGTATTTTCTTTCTTGCACCCTGGCCGCTGTACGTACGTGTACATGCTACGTGCGCGCTTCTACTACGACACGTGCGCGCCTCTACTATGATACGTGCGTGCCTCTACATCGACCAGTATGTACGTACACATTCGCGACCAGAATGACAACGCTATGTACGCTTCGACCAGGTGGGTCCCGACTGTCAGGCACTTCCTTGCCTGCGAAGATGTAGCTGGTGAGTCCCAGCAGTCAGGGGGTGAATCATTTTTTTTCCTGGACGCACTTCCTTGCGTGCGAAGATGTAGCTGGTGGGTCCCAGCAGTCAGGGGGAAACATTTTTTTCGCGAAATACACTGGCCCGTTTGGTGGGTCCCAGCTGTCAGGTGGAGGAATCATTATTTTCCGCGTAATAAGGAGGAACTTCCTTGCTGCGGCCGTGGACCCAGCTGTCAGCCTCTCCATGTTCGCTAATTCTTAAGGTTTTTTTTGGAGCCCATATTCTTTTTGTTAGCATTACAGCCCATATTGTGGCAACGGTTAAAAAATTATACGAAATTTTGCATATTTCGGTGCGGTCCAAACTGTTTTTAATCCCAAAATTTCGACTCACATTCAAACTGATTTTAAAAATAAATGTATATCAATATAAAATCCAACAAATTCTCCATGCATAAAAATTAATGTAATTTAAAATCTTGAAATGAAAAAAAGATATTTGAAACTAATTGCCGGTTTGATGTGTTTTAAAAATGTACAACCCATTTCTCATTACTGATGGGCCATTTTCTCGGCCAGCCGAATGAAAGCTCTCCTCGTCTTGAAAGATTTGCAGCCCAACAGGCCTGACAAAGCGACTTACTTGGAAAATCACAAGAAAACTAGGCTGTGGTCGTGGACCCAGCTGTCAGCCTCTCCATGTACAGTACTCTTCCGATGGAAGTCGTTCCTTGACCACGTTGACCACGCCGCGCAGAGAGCACCATGGCAGTGGACGACGGCGAGGCCTAGGAAGGGGACGACGCGGCAGTGGAAGCCCGCGCGGAGAGGACTACGAGGGTTCACTGGTTTGGCTGCGGTGTGAGGCTGCCATCGCCGCAGGGCCTGGCTAGCGGTGGGAATAGTAGGGGGCGGTGAGGCCTCTGCGGCAGCACAGCCGACCACGGGAGGCAGGAGCATGCGACACGACCGGCGCTGCTTTGGGCGGCTGGAGCAAGAAGACCAGAGGTTGAAGAAGCACTACGGCCGTTGGATGGACATCGTACGGTCACTGGAGCTAGAATCGTTCATATTGACTAAATTGACAAAGCCCATCGTCCCCGTCAACTTAGTAGGCCCACAAGTCAGCCTCCCAGCAAGGTGGGTCCCAGCTAGCTGGGGGAGTATTCATTTTTTTGTGCATAATAAGGAGGCACTACCGGTGGGTCCGAGCTGACAGCGGGGGGGGGGGGGGGGGGGGGGGACGTTTTTTCGCGAAATACGATGGCCCGTCCGGTGGGTCCCAGCAGTCAGGGGGAAACGATTTTTTTCGCAAAATACTGGTGGCCCGTCCGGTGGGTCCCCGCTGTCAGGTGGAGGAATAATTATTTTGCACGTAATAAGGAGGCACTTCCTTGTTGCGGCCGTGGACCCAGCTGTCAGCCCCTCCACGTATAGTCCACGTCCGATGGAAACCGTTCGTTGACCACGTTGACCACGCCGCGTCGAGAGCACCAGGGCGGTGGACGACGGCGAGGCCTAGGAAGGGGACGACGCGGAGCCGGGGAAGACGTGGCAGTGGATGCCCACGCGTAGAGGAGTATGAGGGTTCACTGGTTTGCTGCGGTGTGAGGCTGCCGTTGCCGTAGAATAACAGGGGGTGTGGGTTAGTAGAGGGATGGCCTGGCCAGCGGTGGGAGTAGTAGGGGGCGGTGAGGCCTCCGCCGCATCGCAGCTGGCCACGGGAGGTAGTAGCACGAGGCACGACCGGCGCTGGTTTGGGCGGCTGGAGCAAGAAGACCAGAGGTTGAAGAAGCACTACGGCCGTTGGATGGACATCGTACGGTCACTGGAGCTAGAATCGTGCATATTGACTAAGTTGACAAAGCCCTCCGTCCCCGTCAACTTAGTAGGCCCACAAGTCAGCCTGCCACTAAGGTGGGTCCCAGCTAGCAGGGGGTATTCATTTTTTTGTGCGTAATAAGGAGGCACTTCCGGTGGGTCCGAGCTGACAGCAGGGGGAACGTTTTTTTCGCGAAATACGGTGGCCCGTCGGGTGGGTCCCATCAGTCAGGGGAAAACATTTTTTCGTGATATACTGGTGGGCGTCCGGTGGGTCCCTGCTGTGAGGTGGAGGAATAATTATTCTCCGCGTAATAAGGAGGCACTTCCTTGCGGCTGCCGTGGACCCAGCTGTCAGCCTCTCCACGTATAGTATTCTTCCGATGGAATTCGGTCGTTGACCACATTGACCACGCCGCGCCAACAGAACCACGGCGGTGGACGACGGCGAGGCCTAGGAAGGGGATGATGCGGAGCAGGGGAAGACGCGCTAGTGGATGCCCACGCGGAGAGGAGTGTGAGGGTTCACTGGTTCGGCTGCGCTGCCGTCGCCGCAGAATAACAGGGGGTGTGGGTGAGTGGAGTGGAGGGATGGCTTGGCCAGCGGTGGGAGTAGTATGGGGGCGGTGAGGCCTCCGCGGCAGCACAGCCAGCTACGGGAGGCAGGAGCAGGCGGCACGACCGGCGCTGCTTTGGGCGGCTAGAGCAAGAAGACCAGAGGTTCAAGAAGCACTACGGCCGTTGGATGGACATCGTACGGCCAGTCGAGCTAGAATCGTGCATATTGACTAAGTTGACAAAGCCCTTCGTCCCCGTCAACTTAGTAGGCCCACTATACTGGGTCCCAGCTAGCAGGGGGAGTATTCATTTTTTTGTGTGTAGTAAGGAGGCACTTCCTTGCCTGCGAAGATATAGCTGGTGGGTTCGAGCTGTCAACGGCGGTAACGTTTTTTTGCGAAATACAGAGGCCGTTTTGGTGGGTCCCAGATGTCAGGTGGAGGAAATCATTATTTTACGCGTAATAAGGAGGCATTTCCTTGTGTGCGGCCATGGACCCAGCTGTGAGCCTCTCCACATACAGTCCACTTCAGATGCATGTCGGTCGTTGACCACGCTGACCACGCCACGCCGAGAGCACTAGGGCGGTGGACGACGGCAAGGCCTAGGAAGGGAGCGACACGGAGGCAGGGAAGACTCGACCATTGTTTTTGTTTCCCACGTGGAGGGGAGTACGACTGTATGAGGGTTTACTAGTTCGTCTAAGTCGCCGGAGAATAACAGCAGGTGTGGGTGAGTAGAGGGATGGCTAGGCTAGCGATGGGAGTACGGTGAGGCGGTGAGCCCTGCGCGGCAGCACAGCCGGCCGCGGGGAGGAGGGAGCAGGCAGTTCCGTCGGCGCTTGTTTGAGCGGCTGGAGCAGGAAGAGCAGAGATTGAAGAAGCACGACGGCCGTTGGATGGACATCCAACAGTATACAGGCCATCTGTGGAAAGCCTCAAATCTGTGGAAAACAGCATACATCCCATCTGCCATTATTTCAAATAATTTACAGCCCATTTGCTAATTCTTACGGGTTTTTTTGGAGCCCATATTCTTTATGTTAGCATTATAGCCCATATTGTGGCCACGGTTAAAAAATTATACGAAATTTTGCATATGTCGGTGCGGTCTGAACTGTTTTTAATCCCGAAATTTCGAGTCACATTTAGACTGATTTTAAAAATAAATGTATATCAATATAAAATCCAATAAATTGTCCACGCATAAAAATCAATGCAATTTAAAATCTCAAAATGAAAAAAAAGATATTTGAAAATAATTGCCGGTTTGATGTGTTTTAAAAATGTACAGCCCATTTCTCATTACTGATAGGCCATTTTCTCGGCCAACCGAATGAAGCTCTCCTCATCTTGAAAGATTTGCAGCCCAGCAGGCCTGATAAAGCGACTTCCTTGACAAATCACAAAAGAACTAGGCTAGCCATTTTCAGAAAGAAAAAAAAACTACTGGGCTGGTCTGTGGTAAACATAAAAGAAAAGGTTGTCTAGACAGGCCAGAGTGTCCCGCACAGCCCAGTTGACACCTTACTTCCGTCTCAAAAACAAATTAGATAAATGCCACTCCAATTATGGCGATTCATAAAAATGCCACTGCAATTTCCAAACTTTGAAAAATGCCACTGCAATTTTTGCAAACTTTGAAAAACGCCACTGCAGTTTGCAAACTTTGAAAAACGCCACTCCATACTTTGAAAAATGCCACTAGAAATGGCATGAAATGGCATTTTTCAAAGTTTGGAAATTGCAGTGGCATTTTTTGGATACACCAGATTTGGAGTGGCATTTATCAAATTAACCCAAAACAAAAATAACTGGGCGAGCTACTGGGTCCCTGGTGTCAGCCGCTCGTTGTGCAATTCTCTCGTTTATTGACTATGTTGGCAATGGCATGGGACCAGATGTCAGAAATCCACTAGGAGGAGCCATTTTTTATTGGCTTGAAATAAGGAGGCACTTGCTTGCGTACTACCATGACCTTGGCGGGTCCCTGCTGTCATCCTCTCCACGTACAGTACCAGTTAGTCATGCATCAAAACTGATTGGCACGCCATTAAAAAAATAAAGGTCGATAACTAATGCGGCACCTCGGGCCAACGCGGCCATATCGCATTTTGCACGAGAAATTACACACCATGTTTCGTTGACATGTGGTCCCGTTCCAACATATCAGTGAGACGACGGCGAGTAGTAGGAGTATTTCCGAACAGACGTGTAGGCCGGGGTGCCTCTTCGTGAACCGTGGCAAACTCGCAACCGTCCACCGACTCTTCGCCTTTCCCTCTTGATTTGGAACTGCTGTCGCACGCTCTTCCTCTCCCTCCTCCATTTTCCTTCAGCCCTTCACCCTTTCTTCTGCCATTGTTCGATCGTCTTCTCCATGGAGGGAACAGGCCAGAAACGACCCCATTATTCTTGCCCCGATCTGAAAGATGACATGGTGGAGGAACTCATTGATCGGTGCGACGTCATCACCTCGCCTAGCATGGCAGGTTCGTTCAAGCCCATTCTCAACTCAACTAATAACATCATTACAAAGAACCCAAGAGTCAAGGGGCGGTTTGATCTCCCCTATCTTCTTCGCCGTGACCCTGATGACTGGTGCCGGCACAACGGAGGCCTCGCCCTGTGCAAGTTGATGCCGCTTGATAATGATACACATGATGTTAAGATTCCATCGTTTGAGGGCAAGGCTTTGCCGGGCGCAAATGGAGATTGGGTTGTTTACATTGGGTCCAACTATGAGTGGGAACTTGTGAATGTGTACACTCGTCACCGGGTTCCACTTCCAAAAATCTCAGCACACTGCCCAGAGGTTGAGCACACCGGTAATGTACGCGCATTCAAATACGATCATGGTGACTGTCTTCTATGGAAGATAGCAATTTGTCAAGTTCCCAACCGCTCTTGGAATTACAACAACTATGAAGTTGTTGCTATCTTCGACAAGCTTGTTGCCATCCTTAGTGGTTTGACTCGATGGACATTGCTCAAAAATCAGTTTCTGTGCACGAATGAGTATTGTGATGCAATTCAATATGAGGGCCTTGTGTTTGCTGCCACCACTCGTGGCACTCTTTTTGCATGGTATCCTCGTAGTTTCGGTACGTTTGTCTTCCACCATAATTATAATTGTTTCATCCACATGCATGCGGGTTAGCAAGTTTCCCTTTACTAATTAACCTTCTTCTTATGTTTCCAAGGTCCTGTGAACATCCCACCACCTATACTTGAAAATTTTTATAACCAAGGGGGAGATGCCGATGGTGATGATCACGAGCAGCGCCCATATACTCTGTGGCGTCTGGCAACTAATTCCGATGGATCACCTCTTCTTGTGTGTATACAGCCCAATGATGATGTTACTGCTAAGGAAGCAGGTGTCTCCCATGGTCGCACTCTCCGGACCAATTCCAACACCCATTGCATGGTATTCGGGATGGATACTAGTGTGCTAGCGCCAACTCCTTCTCCCTGGCACAGAATTGATAGTCTTGGAGAAAACTCGCTCTTCCTTGGACAAAACTATCCGATGATGGTGAAAGGCGATCCAACTGCTGTTGACACATTTATGAGAAGCAACTGTGTCTATACCTTGGACATTTGGGTGGTTCCCTACACTGGTACTGATATAGTAGGCCGCTTCAGCCTGGATGATCAGTCCTGCGTTGCTCTCCAGACCGACAATGGATGGCCCGTCCCAGAGAATCACTTGTGGTTCAAAGCAAGCGTTTCCAACGCCGCGGGATGGTTGAGTTGAAGTTCATTTCATGGCTTGTTATTTGCTGTGTGGTGAAAACTTTAGTATTTATAATGTATCCTCGTTGTCGATGTGGGTTGACGACCTGTTGTATGTAATAAAATCATATGCCTGTGATAAACTTACTAAATTTATGATGGCTTTCGAGTCGCTTCTCTGAGTGAGTGGTGCGACGAGGCAAAAAAATATTTTCCGAATACATAATTGTACGTGCATTGCAAGAGGTTATCGGATGAGGCCAATCAACAATAGTAGTACACTATTTGTACTAGCTTCACATGCTTCGCGCGTTGGGCGGGTGTTTTTACTGTAGCCATATGTTAATGTGTTTGCTGCACGTAACCAGCACCTTGAATCCTCGATACTAGTACTATATAGTAGGACTAAGTAGTAGGAGTAGTAGGGTGGCATGGGCCAGAACAAGCATTCACGTCCAGGAGTACGGCACACGCCACCACCATGACATCCATCTGACACCATATTATTTCTTGGAGTCCGTGCTAGAGCAATCTCTTCAACCTCGTCGTTTCTCTAACTTCATCCATCGCGCGGCGGGCGAGGTGGGGGTTTGCCGATAGTCGGTTTCCTTAACTGCGGTCCCACTTGTAAGGCCAACTCCAACGCACGACCCCAAACAGACCTCCGTTTTGCACGAACTCCAATGATAATTTTGACTAAAAAAGCAAGACCAAAGAAAACAAGAACCACAAGAATACATTTTACTACTCATGTAAGTTGGATTAGTGCCTTCTCGATGCATTCATTGTTGATCTGCAGAGGCTCGATCTTGCGTGCTTCTTTCTTCTTCAAGTGTAAAGAAGTAGACGTTGCTTCCTCGCATCTAGTCTCATGTCTAGCCTCTATTCTAGTAGGAGTATCAACAAGTGCACTAATCTCATCTCTAGCCTCTGTGCTAGCTAAAAGTGATAGAACATCTACTAAATTGTGCTTTATCAACATATGGATGTACTCTTCTTCCCAATACAAAAACTTGCATCCATTCTACTCCCCCCGTTGCACAATACATCCATTTTTGGACAAATGGAAGTCAAGTATTTTGGAACGGAGGGAGTACACAATAAAATTTTTAAGTTAGCACAACTAGTCTAATCCGAGAGCAGAACCGAAGATTTGGTCGGGTTCTTCCTCCTTTTGCCGACACATGGGACATCCAGCATCCAGGGCATGTCATGAAAGAAAATAGAGTGGTAGTTGAAGCCACGAGATGTGCATCTTGGGTTAAACTGTAAATAGAATCTTACTACTCTTGAGTAACTCCAAAAGCGGCCACCGAAGATCTTTATTGGATTTGTTTTTCATCACCAGCACGTCGAGGTGAAAGATGTGCAGGTTCAGTGGGTCCTCTTGCGTTTTCACTGACATGTGGGGCCGCATGTGAGCAAACAGATGATGGGCTCCGCGTGTCCACTGGAGGGCTGAGCACGGACTGCAGGAAATTTGTTCTACGTACCTCGATATAGGCTCGATATGGTGGGGTGGCATGGGCCATAACTAGCATTCACGTCTAGCAGTACGGCACACGCCACCCACACGAGTCCCATCCGACACCAATTTTCTTGGAGTCCGTGCTACAACCATCTCTTCTCCCTCCTGTTTTCTCAGCCATCGTGCGGTGGGCGGGGTGGGGGTTTGCCAATAGTCGGTTTTCTCAACTGCGATCCCACTTGTAAGAGAAAATGCAACACCGCACGCATTCCCGCTTGAGCGGCATGCCGGACCAACCGTGTGGGGGTGCGACGCGAACACGGCAGGCTTTTCCTTTTGAACTCGTAACTTGTAAAATTTGGTTCTGCTCCATGGCGCGACCGATAGATAGAAAATAACGATTTTGCCTAGAGTAATGAGAAGTTTGGTTCTGGCGCCGTTCATGCATGGAGTACGTATGAAAATTATGAAGTTGATGCGAAAGGTAAGATAATTACTGTAGTATCATATACTACTACATGGATTTGACGGAAAGATAAAAATACATACGGATCCATCAACGTTCAACGACATCCTCACGTCCTAGTGCGCCGGGTCACCAACCGATGTGTGAGGAGCAGCGGCGTTGGCGGTGAGCTCAATGTGCTTCTGAACAGTGCCGTCCAAGGTTGCCCTGCGCTCCAAGAAGGCCAGCGTCCTATCGGCCTCCTCTTGCATGTAGTAGTCCTTGTGGACGATTTGCGTGTAGACGTGGGTGATTATGTCGATGGTGTCTTGCTGCACCTGGCGCTGCGCGGCGAGCGCGACCTCGAGGTGGACATTCTCTGGCGCGACGGCGGGCAGTCGCAGGGCCACCAGTGCGTCGAAGAGGTTGTTACCATAGTGGTCGTTGAGGGTGGCGGGCATCGCAGAGCCTGGGCGCGTAGGCTGGAGGCTTACGTCAAAGTCGTCCGCAATCTTCTTGACGACGGTGAACTTGTCGAGGAAACCGACAAGGACCTCGTCGAACAAGGATACGAAGCTGTCTTCCAAGCGGTCCCTCGCCCTGGCGGCCTCAAGCAATACTACCTGGAGACGTTCCTCGGTGCCGGGCCGCAGGCCGGCGTCGTGGACCATCTGGCACAGCCGGCTGATGCTCGCGCTCATCGCCTCCATGGGTCTAGCGTAGCTTCTAGTCAACCGACCTTGCGATTCGAGTGATCACTCAGCCCTTGGTTAGCGTGCGTAGGTGTGTAGGATTTCGTACTACTCCTCGGCCCTCTACTGCACCTGCCTTTGGCTGTATGATAGGTGGGCCAGCCACCCCCTGGGGCCACATGTCATTCACCGAAAGACAGTTGCCGTAAGTCAATGAAGCTGCGTCCCCCTCCGTGTCGGTGCAGTATAGTCATCTCACCGGACCTCTAGTTGGGGCCAAATGAGAGAAGTTTGATGTTTACTGGTTTATTGGTCCCCTTTGCATTTTGCGCCAGGTTTTGACCTTTGATTTAACTAATAAAATGTTAATGCATGCAAACAAAATATTGTGTTAGTCACCTTACGAAAACCAAATAATCCCAAAATACTTAGGCACGGTGCATTAACTCCCTCCTTGTTTCTTATTTCGTGACATATCAACCGATGAGACATGTGGGCCGTGCATGCTTTCAATGACTTGAGACTACCAAACATGACATGCAGTGTTTAGTTCATTGCATGTAATCCTATTAGTACTCTAGTTAGGAGTAGCAAACAATCATTAAGTTCTCTCGCCGATAGGAATAAAACACCATGTATTTATTTACATAGGGAGTAGTACATTTTTGGTGACATGCATTACTAGATATTGCTAGTCAAATACTAAAATCCAGATGGACGTGGTAGTAGTCCTAAATCCAGACGGTGGCACTACTAGTACTAGTAGTAGTAGTACCAATGTAGGAGTAGTAGTAGGAGTACTAGCACTGTACTATCCGTTGGTCAAATTATTACGTGCTGCTCCTCACAGTGAAGTGACAATACCCTGCGCCGGAGATGACACCTGAGTATAGGCGTCGTGTTCGGCATACCATAGTCAGCCTCACCGTCTGCAGTCACTATCATCATGGCTGTAGAGCTAGCCTTCTTACAACTAGCCCTGTTCGACATAATTTCCCGTGCGTAGATGCCCGTGCATTGCACGAAACACCAAGATTGAGGGTGGACAGCTCCGGCAGCGGCCATCACGCCAGATTTTTCCACGGCCTTCTACTCCTAGATGTGGTGGGGAGGAGATGAGGTAGATTGTGAGAGACAAGGAGTTGTTTGTAAATAGGGAACAAGTGCGGGCATCTTTTTGCAAAAATGGAGAAGCTTGGTTTGTATGCGTCAGATCTAGATCCGACGGCTATTGGTGAAAGATGGGAGGCACAACATCATCACCAACTCAGGACCTGTTTGATTCGCAGGATTTTGAAAACGCGGGAATAGGACACGGCAATATTACAAGTTTCAAACTGATATTACAAATGTTAGGAGTAATGCTGCACCTACGAAGAGGGAATTACTAGGAAGTTTACGTAAGAACTTTCGTTACTTTACGTGGATGCAGCATTATCGTATAAACTAAAATCCACTGCCCTGACAAGTCACTAATGGGCAAATAAGTTTTTGAGTCTCTGGCCACTTGATGTTTCAAAAACAAATTCAGCTTCTATGGAGAAATGAGCTCCACCGTGTACCCGCGCGGGTGTGGCTGGGCACGAAGCGTGAGTACGTGCACGATGCACCTATTCTCTTCTTGTATATGTACACCACCTACGTGGGGTTGTGTGAGAGAGATACAAACCTAGAGAGATATAGTGTGTGGGTTCTTGAGAGTTTTTTTTGTGGGGGGGGGGTCAAATCAAAAAATTTAACATATCCAATGTGTGTGAAATAGAGTCCTGGATATAACATATATATAGAGGAGGCGATCCACGAGAAGAGAGTGGAGGTATCATCGGCTTGAGGTGTCCATAGAATCGAAGAGAGGGATGATGTGTGTGTGTGTGTGCGCGCGCGCGATCGATAAAGAGTGCCATCGAATTTGTGTGTGCCCACGTCAAAGATATAGAGTGGCTGGCCTACTGGAACGTGAGATGGGACATGTGCAGTTTGTCTCTGTGGCATGGATACCTACCTGCAGCGCTCGACTATCGGTGTGTGGTGGGGGAAGAGGGAGGCCCAATTAACTATAGAGGTACAATGCTGGTATATGTGTGGAGGAGGAGAGAGGCCTACCTCATGTATTAAGGAGATCGATCTGCCTCATGTATTAAGGGAGATCGGTCGGCATCCATGCATATGTGCAGGAGATGAATAAGGTTTGGAGAGAGACAGATCTAGAGTGTTGGAGGGGGTGGTAGTGGAGTTGCTTCTAACAAATGGTGGGATAGGCTTGCTAGACAAACGGAGGGCACGCCCGCAATATCAATAAGAGAGGAGATGGCTGCTTGTTGTCTGTGCACGTGCGTGTGAGAGATGGGTCAGGAGGCATGCATGAATGATGAGGGGGGACGATGTGGCTGTGGTAAGCAGACGTAACTACATAGGAAGATCAATTGCCCTTTGTAAGAGAAAGGAGAGACATAACTTGTGAGGTATGTCGATCGATGGGGGGGTAGTTAAAGTCGATCTAGGTATATGTTGGGAGATCGATCGGTATACATGCATGTGTGTGTTAGAAGCAAATGAGGCACGAGGAGAAGGATAGAGAGAGAGGGATGCATGTAGGAGGTGGTACGAGAGGCATACTATATCGAGGGGGAGGAGTGTGCGAGTACGAGAACGATGAAAAGAGTGGTGGGAGTGAGGCATGGATGGTGACAAGAGAAGAGGGGAAGCTTGTGTTTGTGCTAGGCACACCTGGCTAGAGAGGCATATCGATCGATGTGTGCCGTAAAGAAGGAGCTGGGGGGGCCTACGCACACCGTGGGTGAACGACCTAAAGTGAAAAGACGAATTTGCGCGATGGAGCTAGAGAATGCCGAGGGAGGGTGAGAGGGATGCGGGTGTGTGCGTGCACAAGAGAAAGTTAGCGCTAGCTACAAAGATAAGAGGGTTGTGTAGGTGTAAAAGACGAATAGAGATCATATATACTTCATTATAAAAAGCGAATTCGGATATTTGAAGAATTTATCATAGTGTTTCAAACCGACGGATGTGTGAATATATATAACGGTGATACACATGGTGTGGTTATGAACATGGTATACTACATTTAATATATTTTATCTCTACTCTTATAAAAAACGGAGTTGTTGATGATGGTGTGCCTGCCATCCTGCATTATAGGCTGTCTGATTTATATCTGGCGGATAGCAAGGAAACTATGATGGTTGAAGTTGGCAACAATCATGATTGTAGATTCTTATTGAAATAGAGAAACGAATTCAAATTTAGTTTGAATTGCAGTGGTAGTATAGACATTTGGAATGCACTAAAATGTTGGTATGAGTAGGTTACATGCATTATACAGCAAGTGAAAAAATTTAATCGGACATAACATGGATTCATACTCCCTCCTTCCATCTATATAGGGCGTAATGAGATTTTTAAGACCGCCTTTAACTATTGACAAGATTAATAGTACATGACATGCACAATGTGAAAATTATATCATTGAAAGAACCTTTCACAGACGAATTTAACGGTGTGCTTTGTGTAAGTTGCATGTCATATATCATTGCTCTAATATTTGGTCAAAGTTAGCATCGAAAAACGCATTAGGCCCTATATAGATGGAAGGAGGGAGTAGCTTTGAATAGCATTTGTATAGTAAAATGGGGCAAGACTCTCTCTTTGTGTGGTGTGAATAGTTTTATTTTTTCGTTTTCTTTTTGGTTGAGGGAAGTGCGAATTGATTTGGTACGTACAAGTACAATATTACTACACATTAGGCTTGTCCCTAAAATTCAACCCGCGTCTTGTTATATCCCGAAAATTCAGATATCGTGCTCCCAAAACTGGCGCCTTCACAACCCGCGCCTTGCTATCGCGAAATTATAATGCGCGCAAAAACTCCCTCCAGCTGCCAAATCCCGACACGTGAAATCCCCCTTCTAACCCTGAGCCGAAAGTGCCACTAGTTCAAATCGGTGGGGGGTACTTTTGTAACACACCCTACATTTTGGACAAGCGCGTTCCTAAGTCATGCTTCACCCCCTCCCATTGCCCCCTTTTCGCCATTCGAAATCCCAGGCCACCATAACCTCTCCGCTCCAGCCGCGAAACCCCACCCTCCTCCGTCCGCCACGTCACCGCTGCCTAGCCGGAGCCTCTTCCCCGACGATGTCGTCCACCGCAACAGCTCGACGTCCCTCGTCCACCTCCCCGGATGAGGATCCGTCGTCCATCTCGCCGTCCCGCCGGTTCAGCCACCCCGTCCTCCACCTCCAAGGACCTGCTCCGACGATCGCCTCATCTATCGCGGCTGCTCCATCCCCACAGCGTCGCCTTAACCTGCTCCACTGGAAATGCAGCATCCTCACCGAGTCCTCGGACGAAGCCGAGGCCTACTCGGTGCAACCAAAGAGGTTGTACACTCATCGCATCACACCTTCTCCTTAACTCAACCTCCCGGCGCCGACGGTGCTCCATCCCGCACCCCTGTGGAGAGGCTACCTTGAAGCCGGCGCCGCGGGCGACATCTCCACGGCGGCTCTCCCCCAGTGCAAGGCCCCTTCGGAGGCGGCGTCCATACCAGCCGGATCTGCTGCTGCTGCTCCGGCTCTCGCTCGATCGCTCGCTCGCCCAGCTGCTGCTGCTGCTGCTCTCCCCCTCGCTCATGCTGCTGCTCTGCTCCGATTAAGCCACACTTCAGTCGACTGAATCAACTTTTGGGTCAGTCGATTTTCAGGGGTTGGGGGCTCGCCGGAGTTAACGAAGAACCACCAGCAGCGGGGACGGGGGCTCGCCGGAGAGGTACCCCACTATCTATCTTAGGGTTCAGGGTGGGGGTGGAGGGGGGCCTAGAGGGCTGGCCGGGGCGGCGATGGCGAGTTGTTTTGGGGCGGCGAGGCGGCCCTGGGACCGGCGGTTCGGCCAGTGGTGGCTAGCGGCTCAGGGGGGTGCAGGTTGAAGATGAACTGCAGGCCCTCCCTAAACTACATGTCAAGTGCCTCTCTGCTACCATTGCGTTCAGTTTCGATAGTAGCATTCAGATTCCACAGTAAATTTCAGTTTTGGCAGTTAAGTTCAGAGTCAACAGTTTTTACCTAATCTGTTGTAGTCAGGTGGTTTTTGGTGATGTTAATTTTACATCCATTTTACATCATCTATTGGAGATGCTATTAGAATCCCACTTGAGATTGACGATGTCTGTCTTGTGCTGCTTCAGCCTTGACGTCTTACGGCTCACCGGAGCTGCTCCAACGACAGAACGATCCATCACAACAGAGCAGTGGCCTGGAAGCCGTCTACAGATTCCTCAGATCTTCCTCCACACCTGCGACAGCCACCTCTGCCTCAACTGCTTCAGCGACCAATCCAATGATGCTGAGGTCGATACGGCTACGGCAACGAGGTTGTACACTTGTTGCATCACTTATTACTATACATTCACATCGATCCATTAGGGCTATTTTGGTTCAATGGAAAAACATCGATCCACTGGTTGTTACCATCACTCTAAATTTCTGCATGCTCTCCTTACATAATCTCACCATATTTTTTTCGTATGCATGTCAGATATTATACACAATCATGCTGAACATGTAGAGAAAAAGAGAAGAGTTTTGCGCGGCAATACAATGTCATGCAGACATCGATCCATGGTGGGTTCAATGGAAAACCCTCCCCACCCCTCTCCAGATTGTAATCTAGAGGAAGATATCTGTTCTGAGGTAGATTCGGACGCCGCTGACCACTCCTATTTACCCCCCAACGTGTTTGCTCTACCTTGGCATGATGATGTTAGTCATATCATGCATATGTTGCCTTGAAGTGCCTACTTTTGACATCATATATGTCATCTGCTTAGTTTAGACATGTTCTGTAATGCCACATGTTTAGTTTCTATATCATATATGGGAATTATGCAGTCTCATGTCTTTTAGCCAGCCATAATATATGTGAAATGTGCAATGCCATCCTGTTTAACCAGGCATAATATATTTGAATGATATCTTGCCCATCCTTTTCTTCATTACATTTCCATTTGTCGACAATGTTTGTACATTAAACTACTCTTCCTGTGAATCAGCCATTTGGGTGGGAGATGGAAAAATCTGGAGTGAAAACAAGGCCTTCAGAGAAGACAGTGCTACCTGTCAAAGCAGATCTCTTGTTGGGTCCCGATAGCTCCTCAGAGATGGATTCAGAGACAGATGACCAGTCCTATTCCCCCACTGAGGTGTATGCTCTAACTTGGCACGGTTATACTGCTCATATCATGCATACGGTGTCTTGCATTGCATAGTTTAGACATCATATACAAAATATTCAAAACCATGTTCTTAGTTCAGACATCATATCAAATGCCCTCTGTTTAGCATATAAATCACATATGTGAATTAAATGATGCAATCCTGATTACTTAGATAACATGTAGGTGAATTATGTCATGCGATCTTGTTTAGTTATTCATCATATCTTTGAATTATGTTCATATATGTGAAATTATGTCATGCTATTCGTTTTAGTTAAACAATAAACATGTCAACTATTTCATGCCCTCTTTTTTCCACACTATCTATTGCATCTGTCTCTCATACAATGTATGTACATTCAACTATGTTTCCTGTTTATCAGCCATTCGAATTGGAGCGGGTGATGCCAGTATCTAGCAGACTAAAAACACGGTCTTCAAATAAAACAGTGCTACCTCTTGGTGGAGCTAGCACCCCGGATGTACATGCACAATAACCAGCCCTACCACACATAACCCAAACTCTCACAGATTGTACCCCTACTACGATGGACAGAGAACCAGCTTCACCCAATCTAACCCCAACCCCAGCCGATAGTAACCCAGTTCCTGTTGACACAGCACCATCTCCACCACAGAGCTCCCAAACAAGAGCAGTTAGTAAGGTAGCTCCATTGCCCAAAGGGCCAGTACTATCACGGCGAACCCCAACTCCACCAGTTAGTATGCCTATTCCTGTGGAGGAAGCACAACCAGCTAGTCGTAGTTTAGCATCTATCGCATTTGATGTTGTTAAATCATATGTGCGTATCTTCCCATCTTGGAAATATTATACTGAAGATGAAGGAAAATGCTAGTTGCAGGTGTTTGTCCAGGAGTTATGTGTAAGTAATGTTATTCATGGCAATTACTTTGCTTCGTCCCATACATCCTACCTCCATGATGGTTATAATACATCAAATTTTCCCATTTTTCTCTATAGAGAAGGACCGATTTGGAAACTCAGGATGAGGTAACCTGTGCTAATACCTCTGCTATCTTCAAGAATGCTTGGTGGCAGTATCGGAATTACCTGAAGAAAACGTACTTCACCGGCAAAGAAACACATCAAACTACCTTACGTTCTCCTGAGACACATTTACTGGATGATGACCGGGAACGCCTTGTTCTGTACTGGTCCCGAACCAAGAATGTGGTAAGGTCTATGAGCTCATTTCTATTTTTAAGTATTATATTCTTGCGTCTTACTGTACTCTGTTCATGTAGAACAAGTGCCTAAACCTGAAGAACAACTGTTCTAATTTAAGATTCCATTGCTACCATAGGACATAGATATATGTTTGTTTGATGCTTTTATTTTGTACTAGTACTTGGCAATAGAAGACTTGATAGTTTAATCCTGTCCACCTTACTAATGAACTAGTTCACCGAAATGAGTTTCATATACTAGTACATGCTAAACTTGTTATGTGTCTGCTTGTTTCTTCTTTTAGAATGCTGACAGACTATTGGGGAAGAGTGCCTTATTAAGCAACGACAAAGGAAGTAATGCAGATAAGGTTCAGGATAGTGACACATCCTGTCTTGGTTTAGTGTTGGAGTTACTGGCCACTACTGCTTGCACAAGCTATTCAAACTCACTATCTGAATCAGTTCGGTTTCTTGAGTCTCAACTACAAGCTGAAAGAAATCGATCAGCTGTGCTGCGACAAGAAGTGGAAGGACTGCGGAAGTCCCTGGAGCATTCAGATGCATACTTTTTGGTGCAACAACAAGCATTGGAGGATTTTAGCGCCAAACAGGACAAAGCTAATCAACTTGCTAAGCTTATTGCCAGCATGGTGGATACCCAGGATAACGTTTCTTGAGCTCTTCTGAAGTTGTTTCAGTTATGCTCTTGTTTTGCTGGCGCATTTATTTGCACTGGTGGCCAATTTTGACGGCCAGTGTATATGATATGCTGTTTTGTTCCCTATATTTGCACTGGTGGCGAACTTTGATGCCCAGTGGATGTAATATGTGTAATAGCCGTGATAGCCTAGCGTTAGTTGCTTGCTTATTTATTTCCTTGTTGTCTTGTTTATTTGTTTGCTTGTAGTCATTGCAATTCTTTTTCCGCGGTTAGCTAGTGGCTGCAATAACCTATTTTTTAAAACTAGGCCACAATAACCATGGGCTAATATTTACTGTAGTGACACTGGGCCTCCTACGGGCCGTAGAAAAAGTGGGCCTTCTACGGGCCATAGAAACAGTAGGCCTTCTACGGGCGGTAGAAACAATGGGCCTTCTACGGGCCGTATCATCAATGGGCCTTATACGGGCCGTATGATCGATTGGCCAAACATGGGCCAATAACATGCCGCATTATGGCCGTAAACGGGCTAGAGCTGGAATTGTCCGTTCATGGGCCGACCGTAATGGGCCATCGTTAATAGGCCGTATTTGATGATGCTATGAAAACAGCCCAATGTATTAACAGACCACAAACGGGCCGATTGTAACCATGGGCTAAATTTGGCCCACAAGCAGAAAATGACAGTAACGGGCCATAAGTAAACGAATGCTGGAAATGAGCCCAAGAATAAATGGGCTCTGAGAAGGCCGAAAGATAACATGGGCTGGAAACGGCCCAGCGGAATAACGAGCCGTTAATGGGTATAAAGTGATACACTGTTCATTACGGGCCAGTTTCACCACGGGCCGTTAATGGGTGTAAAGTGATACACTGTTCATTATGAGCCAGTTTCACCATGGGCCGTTAATAGGCCAAGAGTTACATAGGGCCTCATATGGGCCGAAAAGACGTCATGGGCCATACATGGGCCAGAAGTGAAAACGGGCTGGAATCATATTGGATTGCCCAGATGAGGCTACTGGGCCTAATTCAGATAGGGCGTAACGGGCCTTGGGTTAGCGTGTTGTAAATGGGCTAGATGTGAACAGGCCGTTAACAGGCTTTCCATGGGCCGGCCCGCCACCTTTTGACCAAGTCAAACGGGCCGGCCTTTTCACAGGAATGGGCCACTGTTGGGCTGTGCCACGTGTCGACATATCATAGGCGCCTATCTGACCCACTGACGAGCTGACACATTTTTCGTCCAGCCAATAAGAATTTTACACGTGGAAATTTCCCATTGGTCGGGGCTGTTAACGGGTTATCGGATCCAAAACCCGACCCGATAGCTTAACGGCGTTCCGTTACGGTGGATGCCACGTGTCGGTCACCCTTGACGAAAGCATTTCTTTGACGTGCGATTTATCGTCATGGAAGTGGACACTTCCATGATGATAATTTTGGTAATGTCATGGAACACTTCTACGATAGCACATGTATGACTATCTTGATTCTGTCATAAATTTGTCATGGATGTACATGCATGACAAAAAATGCGACCTACTGTGACAAACACGTATCATCACAGAAGTGTATTTTTTTGTAGTGTTACCATAGTCATATAGGCTAGGCTTCTAGGGTTTAGCCATTACGATCTCGTGGTAGATCAACTCTTGTAACACCCATATCATCAATATCAATCAAGCAGGATGTAGGGTATTACCTCCATAGAGAGGGCCCAAACCTGGGTAAACATTTTGTCCGCTGTCTCCTATTACCATCGATCCTAGATGCACAGTTCGGGACCCCCTACCCAAGATCCACCGGTTTTGACACAGATATTGGTCCTTTAATTTAGAGTTCCACTATACCATCCACGAAAGGTTCGATGGCTCCTTCAATCGTCTATAGCGACGCTGTCCAAGGAGAGCAGATCGATAGCTACGCCCCTGGCCACCAGGTCAGGTTTGGAAGCTTGAACTACGTCACGGATATCCGTGGAGACTTGATCTTCAATGGATTTGAGACCGCAGTGATCACTCCCCCTCGCTCCGATGAACATGACCAAAATCTGTCACCGGATCACATCCAGCGGATGGTCCCTGCTGCTGCAACGGCCTTAGAACTGGAGAAAATCATGCCATCCGAAGCCATAGAGTCCCCGGCGTTGGATCCGCACACGGGCTCGGCACCCCGCGATATCTACGTCAATGGAACTTCCGACTCGTCTTCGGCTATGAGTTCTGAATCGGGTACGCCTGCGGACACCGAGCTGGATCGGTTATCGATTTTCAAATTTAGTGCCGCAGACATCTTCCAGCACTGGCCCTTGGGTGATGTGCTAAACTCTTTAAAGAACTTGTCCTTGGAGAAGGACTCACAGCCGAACTATGTTCGGTTCGAGCCAGAGGCTGATGATGGGAAATTTTGTTTCCCACCCGCCACCCACTTCATAGCCACTATCGATGATTTAACTGGCGTGCTCGATTACGGCTCCGAAGACATCGATGGTATGGACGACGATGCCGACATGGATCAAGGCCAAGACCCTCCGTTCACTGGACGTTGGACGGCCACCTCTTCGTATGATGTGTACATGGTCGACACACCTAAAGAAGCTAGCGACGATGACAAAGGGGATCCAGTCGCGGATAAACCTTCTGAGACACAGTCCAAGCGCCGGCGCCCCAAACACCGCTCTAAGCGTCGTCGCTCAAAAAATGACAACACTGGCAACAGAGAAAATGGTACTCTAGGCAACGCTGAAAACAATGAAGACCCTGTTGGAGCCGCATCCGAACAGGAGGAACAAGACAACGGGCAAGATTACCCTGATAAACAAGCCACGCCCAATAACTCGGATGATGATAGTTATCGTCCAGTCTCCGAAGATGAGGAGAGCATCAGCAGCGAGGATTTCATCGTGCCCAAGGCACCCCGAGAGCAGGAATGCTTCAAGCGCCAGCTAATAGCTACCGTCAGAAGCCTGAAAAAGGAACAACAACAGCTCCAGGCTGATCAAAACTTGCTCATTGACAGGTGGACTGATGTCCTGGCAGCCGAAGAATACGGCCTCGAGCGCCAAGTCAAGAGTTACCCAAACCGTAAACTGCTACCTCAGTTCGATGAGGAGGCACCAAATCCCATACCTCCCTCACGCAATGCGGACCGACCACCACACGGTCGGGATAGTGCGACGGACCGACCACCCCACGGTCAGGATAAAGCGGCAACTCAGGCCGAACAACAGCCCGCCCACCACCTCGCAAAAACAGGGACAAAATGGCTCGGGACCATACATACGACCTTCGGCAGGAGCTGGACAGCAGAGAAGGACACAGCAGATGAATCTACGGATCGCGAGGACGCTTCCTGACTCGGGATGACGGCTACCTATTCGGGCGTGACAAACCTAGTCACACCCGGGCCGATAACCGCAGACGCACTCCATCAGAGGTGCGCCGTGATGCGGCCCAATATAGAGGCGCCGCACACCCTCTCTGCTTCATAGATGAGGTGCTGGATCACGAATTCCCCGAGGGGTTCAAGCCCGTCAATATTGAATCATACGACGGAACAACCGACCCCGCAGTGTGGGTCGAAGATTTTATTCTCCACATCCACATGGCCCAAGGAGATGACCTCCATGCTATCAAATACCTCCCATTAAAGCTCAAGGGACCAACTCGCCACTGGTTGAACAGCCTGCCTGAAAATTCCATCGGCAGCTGGGAGGGCTTGGAAGAAGCCTTCCTCGACAACTTCCAAGGTACGTATGTCCGGCCACCCGATGCCGATGACCTAAGCCACATAGTTCAACAACCTAGAGAATCGGCCAAAAAAATCTGGACTAGGTTCCTAACCAAAAAGAACCAGATCATTGACTGTCCGGATGCTGAAGCCCTAGCGGCCTTTAAACACAGCATCCGTGGCGAATGGCTAGCCCACCACCTCGACCAAGAAAAGCCATGATCCATGGCAGCCCTCATGGCACTTATGACCCACTTTTGCGCGGGAGAAGATAGTTGGCTGGCTCGCAGTACAAACACAGCCAACGAAGCAGGCCCCTCCGAGGCCAAAAATAGCACCAGCAAGCTCTGGCGCAACAGACACAAACGACGAAGCAATGGCGATAACACCGACGACACCATAGTTCACACCGGATTCAGCGGCTCCAAATCCGGCCAGCGAAAGAAGCCCTATAAAAGGAACGGTGGAGGACCATCCAGCTTGGACCGCATACTCGATCATCCTTGCCAGATACATGGCACCCTAGACAAACCGGCCAACCATACTAACCGAGATTGCTGGGTCCTTAAGCAAGCCAGCAAGGTAAATAGCGGAAACAAGGAAGGGGAATCGCAGAGCAAGGACGAAAATGAGGAGCCTCGGCAGCCGAACACTGGGCGGCAGAAGAAATTCCCGCCTCAAGTCAAAACAGTGAATATGATATACGCTACACACATCCCTAAAAGGGAGCGCAAGCGCGCACTTAGGGACGTTTACGCGGTAGAGCCAGTCGCCCCAAAGTTCAACCCATGGTCGCCATTCCCGATCACCTTTGATCGTAGTGATCACCCAACTAGCATCTGTCATGGCAGTTCGGCCGCATTGGTACTGGACCCAATCATCGACGGATTTCACATGACACAAGTCCTAATGGACGGTGGTAGCAGCCTCAACCTGCTCTATCAGGATACAGTACACAAAATGGACATTAATCCCTCATGAATCAAGCCCATGATAACTACCTTTAAAGGAGTTATACCAGGTATAGAAGCCCGCTGTACGGGCTTGATCACGCTGGAGGTGGTCTTCAGTTCCCCGGATAACTTCCAAAGCGAAGAGCTAATCTTCGATATCGTCCCCTTCTGCAGCGGCTATCACGCACTGCTCTGACGAACCGCATTCTCTAAATTCAACGCGGCGCCGCATTATGCTTATCTCAAGCTCAAGATGCCCGGTCCATGCGGCATCATTACAGTAAATGGAAACACGGAACGTTCCCTCCGCATAGAGGAACATACCGCAGCCCTAGCAGCAGAAGTACAGAGCAGCCTTCTCAAGCGGCACCATAATCCGGCCGCCGAACCCCTGGGCATCGTCAAGAAGGTCCGGACTACACTGCAAAAGGGCAGCTCGGTTCGTCAAGAGCTAAATTAGTTAATTCGGCCTCCATCCCAGCCCCGAGGAGGAAAGGGCATCCGTGCCGCGCGTACATAATTACGCACTCAAAACCTCATGGGTACTGATGGACGAATAAATCGCTCGCGATCTGTCGGCGTTCTGGGAACGGGGGTCCCCAGACTTGCCTGCCTGTGGCATGGCTCAAGCGGGGCCCAGCGGGGCCCATCTTCATCAGCTCAGGCTCAAAGACCCTCGCGAGGGCTCAAGCCTCGCGGGGCGGATGACAGGAAGCTTCCTCAGAGGCAGCCTCATCAGGCAGGCTCGCGAGGAGGCGGAGAGATCAACACAGGGGTACCTCGCGAGGAACCCGTGACGCAAGCCATGACGATCGAGACCAGGCGGGCGCCAGGCGGGCGCCGGCCTGCGCAGTGTCCTTGTTTCCCCTTTGATGTAAAGGGGGCAAGCACTGGCCAAGGCATCAGGCAAAGGTTACCATTCCGGTGCAATGAGACCAAGACTAGCCGGATGGCAGGACGGAGGTCACCGTGGAGCCCAAGACGGCGTCATCGCCAGTGCTTTTGGCAGCCGAAGACCACCTTTGGTCAAGATAACTTCTACTAGATCTTCCCCTTCGAAATGGCCAATTGTTGGTGCCCTTCCTGCTCATTATTTGGGGAGAGGCCCAGGGCCTCTATAAATAGAGCTAGCCACCACATAGTAGAGATAGGTAGACACCCCAGGAGACCCCCGGGGAAAGATCTGGTAGAACCCCAGCCGAGAGAGAGAGGCGACTAATCTCACCCTAGCAGTTCATCGCACCGGCTCAAGAACACCTCTCGCGAGGCTGTTCTTCCCTTGTACTGTCCATCATCAGCCGAGAGGCAATCCACCACACCACACACTAGAGTAGGGTATTACACCACAACGGTGGCCCGAACCAGTATAAACCTCGTGTCTCTTGTGTTGTTCATCATTTTCATCTTAGTTCGCACGAGAGGATCAGACGTAGATCGGTAGCGGAGAGATCTCCACGCGAACCTCAGTGTTCGGACCTCAAGGGTCTGCCGGAACCCGAAACCCGACATTTGGCGTGCCAGGTAGGGGTGTGCCGGAGTGCTCCTTCCTCCGCGTCATGTTCCGCCGCTTCTCCACCCAGATGTCAAGCAACCTGGCTACCAACGCCAACCGCTGGGCGGCATGGCCCGCCCACGCCGGGTCGCCGTCTCAGGGCGACCTCAACCTTGCGCCTCAGGCAGCTCGCGCTCCACAGGGCGCTGCAGGGCGCGGGCGACGCGGCCAGACGCCGCCTGCCCTCATGCCATGACAGGTGCGGGCCACAGCAAGGGCCTTGAACCACGCCGCTGCCACGGCACCATACACCCGACGGGAGCAGGCAAACTCCAGGGCCACGCTCATGGTGGCCCGAGAGCTACTACGGTGCCGCTTGCTGGAAGCCGGCCGCGATGTGTTGTTGGAGCGAGTGGCCGAGCTCCTGGACGCCGCCGCCTTGGGAGCGCCCCCCTTCTGCATCCAGCTGCTGCCCCAGATCTAGGACAGGTCGCACGACGGCATTATGCGCGCCCACGCGATTTCAGGCGGGCCCCAGGGCCGGTCCAGCGCCAACACCTCCGCCAGCACCGGGCGGCAGATCGCGCGGGCCCTTCCCCAGGCCAATGAAGGGATGCGCACCGCGGCCTTTGGCCTCGGCGGACCGCCGCGTCATCACATACAAGGCGACACCCCAAGCCAGACTGCGTGGCATGCGGGGCGCTACAGCGAGGTCCACGAGGTGGTCGCCCCGGAGGCCTACGTACCCCGCATGGTGGATCAAGGGCGCGAGCTGGAAAAGGTCACGGCTCGTTCCTTGGGCACGGCTGGGACGAGGAGGCGCCATAAGCCGAGCTCTTTCAGGAACCCCAAGAGAGCATCGACAATCGCGCAGACAGCGGCAACTATCGGGTACCACTCATCCCTCGGGAGCAAGCTTACGCTAACCATGGGTCACAGGAGGTACAGGTCGCCGCAGTAGATGGCTGCCCCAACGTTGCAGCCTCTTATCCCTCGGGAGGAGGGTGCAGGGGGCTGCAGGAAAGGGGCCGAGATCCGGGCTCCCCCTCGCGGCGGTCGGGTCAAGATGTTCTCCGGAGGTAGGCCCTCTGCCGGGGAGGTGCCCCATGGCCTGCCCCCGGCGGAGGACCCGTGGTCGTCGGGGGAACCGCTGGCGACCGCTCTACCCCATTGGCGTCGTCCTTGGTTTCCGGTCGCCATCAATGGCGGCAGAGTGAGGCGCAAGGCGGGGCCCTCGTCTGGCGATGTGAAGCAAGGCTAGTACCTGTGAAGAAGGCCCAGTGCCTGTGAAGCTCGCCACCCCGTGACACTCTCACGTAATAATGAGTGGGGTTGTACACGCCCCGGAGTCTCAGGAGCGCCGGCCTCAGGCCCTGGGGCTCCCGCCCACGCCCAGTGGCAGCACTTAGCTTCGCGCTGGTGAGAAGACGTCGAAGACTAGACTAGGCGCCGGACGTGGCTTTTTTGTTTTTCTTCCACCTTTTTGCTTTTTTGCTTCTTCCTTGTCAGCAAGTTTCTTTGGTTTGGATTTAAGATGGATTTGAGTTCGAAGCTTGCGTGCATTCGGGGAGGGGGTGTTTAGTCTCGTTCGAGCAATCTCTCGTGTTCTGGTTTCGGATTTACGCCCCAAGCTAGCGTCAGCTGCCCCCCTCACGAGCCCCTCGTGAGCCGGGTCGGGCCAGGCACGCCTACAACCAGGAGCACTGTCTCCGCACCCTCTCTGGAGGTCCTCGTCACAGGATCAGCAGGTTAATCGAGGGACGCCGAAGGCGTAGCATCCCCCTGCAGGCCCGCTCAGGGCACGCCAGGGCCGGAAGGTAAACGAATCAACCGAACAATCACCGGGCTAGCGACTAAACTCACGCATAACGTTGTGCTCACCAGAGTGCGGATTACAAATCTTTACATGAGGGGCCTCCCCTCCCAAAATGCTCTTATATTCTTCAGGGCCAAGCCCGAGTCTTCTTCATGCAGGATAAACTGCGGAGACATGCGGTCAGTCGGACATATCACTCACCACGTCTTCTGGGGCGCCCTCAGAAGCGTCACTGGCGTCGTCGACATTGTCACCACCGCTGCCAGCATCCCCATCATCACCAGGATCGTCCACAACGTCGCCTTCATTGGCGACCACGACCACGCCGTCGTCATCAGACGCGAAGGCCCTGACGAGGGCGTCCATGTTGTCCTCCACCCACCGCGCCAGGTCACCTCGGACGGCAATGGGCACGGGTGCGATGGCAACGTCGAAGTCAAAGTGGGGTCCCTGTCCTACAGATAGCTGAAGACACGGGAGAAGGCACACCCGAGCAAGGCTCAGCTCCTCTCTTCGACAAGCCAGCGGGACCTCTCGGACCGGTTCTCCAGAAGTGTCACCACATCAGTGAAAAATTGGAGGTTGCCGGCGTAGTTAACCTCGTGCGGCTCCCTAGCAGTAGCCTCGCAGACATAGCCCAAAGCTGTGTTGGCCCTCTCTCGGAGCGTTTGAAGCATGGGGGCATGCACATGCTCCAGAACCCGCCGCCGACGGAGCTCGTCCTCACTTTGCTGCGCGACGGCCTCGGCGTCATCGACCCTCTCTTGAAGAAGAAGCTGCTCGGCCCAGGAAGAGGACAGCTCTGCCTGCGCCACGCCGAGGGCGGCTGCGGAGGAGTCCTCACGCCGTGTTGCTCCGGTCAGTTTGGCCCTGAGGGCTGCGGTCCTGCCCTCGGCCCCGGCCTTGATCAGCCCCAACCTCGTCCCTTGGTCGCGCTCGAGGACCGAGCAAGCTTCTGCCACGCGGCGATCGACTTCTTCCTGGGCTCGGGCTTTGTGCGCGGCAAGGTCATCCTCCGCCTGGGCCACCAGGCGCTCCCTCGTCTCCAACCGCTCAAGGTCAAGGTTGCGCTCGGCGGCCTCCAGCGTCAGCACCTCCTCGCGCTTCAGAAGCTCCACCCGGTCGACAGAGGCCGCCCCCATCGACTCAAGGGCCACCTGGCGCAATTCCACTTGCTGCTCCAGGGAGTTGCTCCAGGCTTGGAGCTCCCATGCGTGCTCCTCCGCATCCTTGCACCGCCGGTCTACCTCCCGAGCCTCCTCAATGGCCAGGGAGCAGGCCTCCCGCGAAGCTGCCAGCGACGCCTTAGCCTTCGCATTGTCAAGATGACGTTGATGACGCGCGAGGGCTACAACAACCTTTAGTTTGCACTTCTCCTCAACAAGGCACAAACCTTTGGCCTCAAGGCGCGCATCCTCGTCAGCAAGTTATGCCCCGATTCGGCTCACCGCATCCGCCGCCCCCTGGAGGAGCTCTTCACGAAGGGCACGACGCTCCCGAGCACGCCTGAGCACCTCTTCCACATCACCTTCTTCCGCTGGAGCATGCAGAGGGCCCCAAGACGGTAAGCCCCCTCCAGGCGTGGGGCAGGGGGCTACCGCCACAGCCGTCGCCGGATGGACCGCCCTGAGAGTCCGGCCCGGTGTCGATCCACCGATGGAGAAGGAGCCAAGGAAGGACCTCAGTCATTCGCCTTCTATGACCAGAGAAGGGGCACGGGGAAGCCTGACGTGCCCCAAGAAGACTCGCGAAGAAAGGGCATCGGGCGAGCAAGCTCGAGGCGCCCTATGGAGCAGATCACTCCACGAACTGGTCCAGCGGCGAGGGCGCCACCTGAGCTCGGCGGACCCGGAGCCAGCAAAGGGGGCGAAGCTGCTGGGGCTGGCTCCTGGGTCGACTCGACGGACTCAGCAAGGCGGGACCTGAAGGGCCACGGTCAACCACAAGGATAACAGAGCAAGTGAGCAGGGAAAGAAGAAGGCTTACTCGTCCATGGCAAAGTACTTCCTGCGCTTCAACAAGCGGCAAGGGCGGTCGCTGCCGCCTGAGGCCTCCTTCCTCTTGCGAAGGGCCTTGAAGTCTACACGAAACCGACCCAAGCGCCTGGGGCGGGGGTCGGCCTGGGGCGCAGAAGAAGCCTCAGGATTGTCGGCGCTGGAGGAGTCAGCTTTGGGGGCACCGTCGGGCGTCGCCTCGCGAAGAACGTCTAGGGGCTGGGGAGCCCCAGCCTCAGGAGCCGAAGGCCAAAACCCTGCATCAACCGCCACACCAGGGCGGGCCTCGGGGGATGCCGCCTTCAAGGCTTCACACGGCGCCACCACCTCGACATCAGCTACCTCGGCCCCCGCCGGCTCTCTTCCCACTGTGCCTCCTGGGGAGGGACCGCTGTGGGCGGCGGGGGCAGCAACCACGACAACTGGGTTCTCGCGTGGCCCCGTGAGGCCAGCCGGGCGCAGCCCCCACTCGTCGAAGCTGGGCATCTGCTTCATGAAATCGGCCCTGCCAGAACAAACGTACAGAAGGACGCCACCGCTCCGTAGGCTGCTTGGGGAAGGGTCACCAGTCAAGACCCGAAGCACTGTCCGTAGCATTTCGGGCGCCAAATCCTCCTCCTGAAGCCGCATGCGGTCTCCACGCCCCACAAAGTCCCACATCCGGCGAGAGTGGCACTGGAGAGGAGCAATGCAACACAGAAGGAACTCCCTCGCCACCTTGGGCGCTGTCACATTGTGCGCCCTCAAACTTTCGAAGCGGCGCCGGATGAAAGCGAGCCGGGGGCTCGCGAGCGGTTCATGACCCCAGCCAGGGTTGGGAACAGCAGGCAAGGTCAGGTGCGAGAGCAAGGGGCTAGGCACCCCGACATCCACGTACAGCCACCGCTCTCTGAACCTGGCCTGAGAAGGCGGAAGGACGAAGTCAATCCCTGAAGCAGCCGTCTCGGGCACAGCGAAGAAGCTTACACACCCCGAGCACTGAGTGGGATCGCTCAGGCGCAAAGAGAAGAAGTGTCGCAGCAGAGCAATAGAAGGAGGGTAATGGACTCCGACCCGAGGTGCATCATGTGGATCTGATAATGGGAGAGCACAACATTGAAGAAAGCAGAAAAGGAGGGAACCAGACCTGCCCATAGGGCATCGGCGAAGAATCAGACCTCCGTGACGGTCCTAGCAAGAAAGGTGCGGGATGCGGGCCAAACTGTGGTCCGTCCGCACTCGTTGAAGATGGAAGCGAGGGCAGAGTGGACCTTGTCCAAGGCTTCCGGGTTGAGTATGATTGACCGATCGACGGCGGGGGCCGCCGCTGGAGGTGCGCAGGACGAAGGCGCGAGCTTCTTCCCCCTTCCCTTCTTTGTCGGCGCCATGGTGTTGGGGAAGGGGAAGAGCTCGGGCCGGATTGGCGGCGGAGGTTGGAGCTTGGAGAAGAGGAAAGGTAGGAGGCGAGCGGATGGCCAAAGGAGGAACAACTGTATGCAACTACGGGTCCGCTTAGCCGGGCGCGCAGCAAGGCGTCGTGGGAAGTGCAGACGCCCATGCCCAATCAACCTCCACGCGGCGCCCAAGGCCGCAGGCTGTTAGGGCCCACGGCGCTTCGCGCTTGCCCCTTCACTTATCTGCTAAGCCAAGCCCGCGCGCGCCTTGGGCCCGGGTGCTACTGTCGGCGTTCTAGGAACGGGGGTCCCCAGACTTGCCTGCCTACGGCCTGCGGCGTGGCTCAAGAAGGGGCCCAGCGCGGCCCATCTTCATCAGCTCAAGCTCAAAGACCCTCGCGAGGGGCCAAGCCTCGCGGGGCGGAGACAGGAAGCTTCCTCAGAGGCAGCCTCATCAGGCAGGCTCGCGAGGAGGCGGAGAGATCAAGGCAGGGGTACCTCGCAAGGAACCCGTGACGCAAGCCATGACGATCAAGACCAGGCGGGCGCCAGGCGGGCGCCGGCCTGCGCAGTGTCCTTGTTTCCCATTTGGTGCAAAGGGGGCAAGCACAGGCGAAGGCATCAGGCAAAGGTTACCATTCCGGTGCAATGAGAGCAAGACCAGCCGAACGGCAGGACGGAGGTCACCGTGGAGCCCAAGACGGCGTCATCGCCAGTGCTTTTGGCAGCCGAAGACCACCTTTGGTCAGGATAACTTCTACTAGATCTTCCCCTTCGAAATGGCTAATTGTCGGCGCCCTTCCCGCTCATTATTTGGGGAGAGGCCAAGGGCCTCTATAAATAGAGCTAGCCACCATAGAGTAGAGACAGGTAGACACCCCAGGAGACCCCCGGGGAAAGATCTGGTAGAACCCCAGCAGAGAGAGAGAGAGAGGCGACTGAACTCACCCTAGCAGTTCATCGCACCGGCTCAAGAACACCTCTCGCGAGGCTGTTCTTCCCTTGTATTGTCCATCATCAGCCCAGAGGCAATCCACCACACCACACACTGGAGTAGGGTATTACACCACAACGGTGGCCCGGACCAGTATAAACCCCATGTCTCTTGTGTTTTTCATCATTTTCATCTTAGTTTGCACGAGAGGATCAGACGTAGATCGGTAGGGGAGAGATCTCCGCGCGCACCCTAGTGTTCGAACCTCAAGGTTCTGTCGGAACCCAAAACCCGACACGATCCACAGTGCGGCTTGACCGACCCTGAGATTCGCATGCCTTTATTTTTTCTTTTTATTATCATAGGTCTTTTCTCTTTTCGAGGTCTATATGGACGACCCGCTTGCAGAACACACCAAGGAGGCAAGAAGCTCCAACATACAAGGGAATCCCCAGGTGGTCTCTATTAACGATTGCCATACTTTTTTTACATACCTGCACGTAGCTTGCCCTTGGTTGCGACATGTTAAAAAGCTTTACCTGCTTATCACATTACTCGCACAAAGTATGCCTCGACGTACCAATTACACCACAATGATGAATAAATGGTGGCGTCAGCTTTTTACTTAATCTTTCCTGTTTCCTCACATTTGTGCATATTACTTATTACATGGTACACTATGGTATGTATCAGTGTGACAGGGGCTTCATTACACCCCGTTCTACGGCAATAAAATCCTGAACACTTTTTCAGTATAGTTCGGCACCCCAAACTTATAGCATTATATGCATCGGCTCAGAATCATGTCTTTGGTCAATAGTTGGGTTGCCCGGCTCCTATGCTTACTACCTTATGTTCAGCTATATCGGCTAGGGTAGTAAAGGGAGAACTACTGCGATTGTGTCCCAGTTCTTCCGGACGAGCACCTTAGTAGAGAAAGCCGAAAACTGACGACTGTCATGATGCGGCGAGAGCCGGTCAGCTGTTCGAGAGGTTCCAAATCGTTAGAGATTTTTTCCGCTTCGTGCGAAGAATCGGTCCCTCCGATTAGTATAGTATAACGCCCCTAGTTCGGCCTTACGAATACCAGGGGCTTCGCCAACCTTTTCAATTGTCAAAGTCCTGTGGCTAAGACGCTAAGTGAGGGCGGTAAAGGCCGCATAGTCTGAATGCCTTGTTCGTTGCGCTAAACGCCTCCTTTAAGGACCAGAATGCGGAGTAACGAGTGTTTAGATTTATCTCGAACACCCTCATACTATCTACGTGGGGGCAGAAGCCGACGACTGGTCAACCATCAGATTTCATAAACGGCCGCACAGGAGGTAAAATGTAAATCACAAGCATTATAATACATAACATCATTGTTCCACATTACAGGACAGGATAATACAAATGTTCTCATGGGAAAATGATATCCTTCGAACATTGTTCCGCCACAAGGTGGGACCCCTCCAGTACGCCATCAAAATAGAGCTCGGGTCGATGATGCTCCTTGCCCTCCGGCGGGCCCTCGGTTATCAGCTTTGCCCAATGCGTCTTGACGCGGGCAAAGGCCATACGCGCACCTTCAATGCAGACCGACCACTTCACGGTTTCGAGCCGCGAACAAGCATTTACAAGCCGCTTAACAAGTCCGAAATAACTGCTAGGTACAGGCTCGGCAGGCCACAGTCGGACTATCAGGTCCTTCATGGCTAGCTCTACCGACTTGTGTAGCTCGACCAACTACTTCAGCTGGTCGGTGAAGGGCAACGGATGTTCGGGTCCAAGATACTGGGACCAGAATAGCTTCTCCGTAGACATGCCTTCTTCGGCTCTGTAATGCTCGGCAGCATCCGATATACTGCGCGGTAGATCCGCAAATGCCCCTGGAAAACCCGAATTCGGATAAGTACATGCAAGGTTGTCAGAATCGCGATTCCGTTATATGATTCTACGACTTTACGATCCAAACTAACCCCTCCGATTCTATGATTTTACTTCATAGAATCTACGTTTCTACGATCCTGATAGTGAAGATTCTATGATTTACGATCCTACCATCGGAGCTCCGATCCGATTCAAAATCACGATTCTGACAACCTTGAGTACATGGAATGTTTCTTTTACATACTTGCTTTGCATGGTGAAAGAATTACCCGCCGCAATCTCCTTGGCCGCCTGAATTTCCTGGAGGGCATTCTGGGCTTCGGCTCGTGCATCCTGTGCGCTTCGGTGGGCCTTCGCTCATTCGGACTCTTGGGCTTTACAATCGCGCTCCAAGGACTCAAATCTCTTGATCGCGTCCTGGAGCTGTTGCTGCACCTCGCCGACCTGGGACTCATGCTTGGGCACGTTCCTTGGCCGCCTTGTCCTCGGCCTCGGCCAAGGCCTTCTTGAGGGCTGCCACCTCGGTCGTAGCCCCTAGTAAAGGTCATGACAACTCAGTCTGGATGGACTATTAATTTTTTCTTAAAAAGGTACCAGCATGTCAGCACATACCTTAGCTATCCTCTAGCTGCTTCTTTACGAGGCCGAGCTCTTCCTCAGCCCGCTCTAGTTTCCGCTTCAGTCCGGAGACCTCTACAGCATGAGCGGTGGGAGCCTACAGCGACACCTGCTTATTCACAAAGACAACTTATGTTAGACTCATGCGATATCTCTTTTTGATCCTCTGTTCGGCTTTTTCTTTCTGAACACCAAATAGAGCATCAGGAGCTACTGTCTATACTATGATATTCTTCCTACAAACGCATTACTTACCTCAAAGCCTGATAGAAGGCTAGTGCATGCTTTGGTCAGTCCGCTTTTCACGAACTGGACCTTCTCTATTACCGTGCCCATAAGGGTGTGGTGTGCATCCACAATAGAGGCACCTCGTAGAGCCTCCAGCAGGTTATCCGGTGCCTCTAGTTGGATAGAGGTGACCGGCGGAACAGGCACATTCCCTCCTTTCGGGGCATGCCGTTCGCTGGACTCCAGAGCATTATAGGTCTCCGGAATGGTATCCGGCTTAGGTCCAAAGGGAACCTGGCCCTGTCGCCAGTCCCCACAGGGGCTTTTCCCCCCATGCGTCCAGGGCAATTGAGGAATCGTCCCGGGGCACCACCCCGATGATCTCCGGAAGCCCCCTGGTTGGGGACGGTCTTTTGTGACACCACCTCATCGTCACCCTTGGGAGAGACGGAATGAGCAGGTGGCGGAGACATGCTAGCCATCTCCTTTGAGTCTAGCGATCCCTCTGACGAGGATCGTGGGGAGCCATCGCGTGCTGAACTGCAATAACAAGGTTTAAGGTGTATCAATATTACAAACCGGGAAGGCTAGACGTTTTCGGATCCTTGTACTTACGAGGCGGCCGGAGGCTTGGTCCGGCGAGGTCGCTCCGGACTGCTGTCAACATCCCACACAGAGTTGTCCGCGTGGGAACCCCTAACCCTCTTAGGCGCTTTCGCCTCTGGATCTGCGGGGGCCGCTCTCTTCTTCCTCCCCACTTCAGGTGGGGAGTCGCTTTCTTCTTCCTCTTCATCATCGTCGGCGGCGGACGAAGAAGAAGCCTCATCGTCGGACATCACGTCCGAAGCGCCTTTGGCCGCTTTCTTGGAAAAAGCATTTTCTTCAATAACGGGAATTCTTGGTCTTCGGGTAGCGGAGCCGGACTGTTAATCCCCTCCGCTATCTTGACCCAGGCCTGGAAACACGGGTAGAAAAGCTTAGGATTTTCTCAAAATATGCTGGTAAAGGGTACGCCTTAAAAACATTAAAAGACCTCACCGGGTTAGCCTGGCGTTTTAAGCTAAGCCCGCGATCTTCGGTCGTGGGCATTGGCGTCTCACCGGCCTTGAAGAGCACCTTCCAGATTTCTTCATGCGTCGTGCCGAAGAGCTCTAGTAGCATCTGGTGCTTGGCCGGATCGTACTCCCATAGATAGCAAGCCAGGCATTGGCACGGAAGGACCCGACGAATGAGCATGACCTGTACCACGTTGACGAGTTTGATCTTCCTATCCATCATGTTCTGGACACACATCTGGAGCCGAGTCAGCTCCTCCGAGGGACCCCAGGTCAGGCCCCTCTCTTGCCAGGAGGTGAGCCACATCGGGAATCCAGATCTGAATTCAGGGGCCACCACCCAGTTGGCGTCGCGTGGCTCGGTGATATAGAACCACCCCGATTGCCACCCTTTCACCGTCTCCGTGAACGAGCCTTAGGTCCAAGTAACGTTGGGCATCTTGCCCACCATGGTGCCTCCGCACTCTGCTTGTTGGCCGCTCACCACCTTCGGCTTCACGTTGAAAGTCTTCAACCATAGGCCGAAATGAGGCGGGATGCGGAGGAAGGCCTCGCACACGACAATGAATGTCGTGATGTTGAGGATGAAGTTGGGGGCTAGGTCATGAAAGTCTAGCCCATAGTAAAACATCAGTCCGCAGACGAAGGGGTGGAGAGGGAGGCCCAGCCCGCGGACAAAGTGTGTGAGAAACACAACCCTCTAGTGGGGCTCTGGAGTAGAGACGATCTGTCCCTTATCCGGGAGTCGGTGAGCGATCTCCTTGGCCAGATATCCGGCCTCCCGGAGTGCCTTGATATCCTTCTTCCTGACAGAGGAGGCCATCCACTTACCCCCAGCTCCGGATCCGGACATTTTCTGAGTGCTTTGTCGATTGAGGGAAAAGCTAGAAGCTTGGGCGCTGGAGCTCAGGGACGGAAGGACTAAGGAGGAGTTGAGGTGTGGTTGAAGGAAAGGGCATCCTTATCCCCTTATAAAGGACGTGAATATCAAGCATCTCCCCACTCGCCTTAAACTCACCTATTCCCAAGGGCCGTGCTAACGGCACGATTGGGCCACCCATGCCCGTATTGATGAGAATCCCGTAATAAGGGGGCATGATCTCTGCTTCGACAAGACGTGCCAATGGCAACCACATCTCGAAACATGGAGCGGCAGACGAAAAATGGTCCGAAATTAGGACCGGACAGATGTGATGTCACATTGTAAAAGCTGTCAGCGGATTAGACTCGTGTAAAAATATATATTCTCTCTACGGTTATGTATGGTGTGTGTGACAGGTCCGGATACTATCATCGCATCCGAAGACTATCTTGAAGTTCGAATAAAAGGGAACCCGCCTTGCAATGCCGAAGACAATCTGTGTGTCGAAATCCTCGTCATTGAAGCCAGGTTCAGGGGCTACTGAGGGAGTCCTGAACTAAGGGGTCCTCGGGCGTCCGGCCTGTTATCCATGGGCCGGACTGTTGGTCTGTGAAGACATGAAGACCGAAGACTATACCTGAGTCCGGATTGGACTCTCCTTGGCATGGAAGGCAAGCTTGGCAACCAACTATGAAGATTCGTTCTTATGTAACCGACTCTATGTAAACCCTAGATCCCCTCGGTGTCTATATAAACCGGAGGGGATAGTCCGGAAAGGACACATTCCTTACCATAGTCATACAGGCAAGGCTTCTAGGGTTTAGCCATTACGATCTCATGGTAGATCAACTCGTGTAACACCCATATTCATCAATATCAATCAAGCAGGACGTAGGGTATTACCTCCATAGATAGGGCCCGAACCTAGGTAAACATTGTGTCCCCTGTCTCCTGTTACCATCGATCCTAGACGCACAGTTCGGGATCCCCTACTCGAGATCCGCCGGTTTTGACACCGACAACGGCTTTAGGGATATTTGGAAGCACAAGTAGTATCTCTACTTGGTGCAAAGAAATTGTCTAGCATGAGAGGGAAAGTAAATCCCAATATGTAGTATGATCCATGACAATATAATTTATCTCAGATGTAAGAAAACATAACACATTACGTTGTCTTCCTTGTCCAATGTCAACTCTTTAGCATATCATACTTTAATGAGTGCTCAAAATCATAAAAGATGTCCAAGATAGTATATTTATATGTGAAGACCTTTCTTTCTTTATTACTTCCTATTAATTTCAACGATGACCAAAAACTATGTTTTTCAACTCTCAACAACTTTTATTCATCATACTCTTTATATGTGAGCTCATTACTCTCCATAAGATCCATATGATCTCTTTATTTCTTTTTATTTCTTCTCTTTTATTTTATTCCCTCAAGATCATAGCAAGGTAATCAAGCCCTTGACTCAACACTAATCTTTATTATATATAGCTCACGGACTCGATTACATAGAAGGATCATAAAGCAAAACTCACAACTAGATCATACTAAAACTTTATTCTACTAGATCAATATATTACCAAAAGTTTTGATGGTGATACGATACCGGGGCACTCCCCCAAGCTTGGCAGTTGCCAAGGGGAGTGCCCTTACCCATGTGATTATGTCTCTTTTGCCGGTGAAGGAGATGGAGTTGTTGATGATGTAGGCTTGTCATCCCTCTTCCAAGGCATAGGCTCACCATCATAGAAGGATGATCGGGTCTCCGGTATCCTTAAATCTCCAGCCAAACTCATCCTCTTGAATCTATATTCATACTCACAGTTTTGATTTTGCAGGTCATAGATCTGGGCTTGGAGGTGCTTGATTTTCTCATGAAGCTTGAACATGGTCTCCCCAATGTCCGTGACGTCTAGTTTGTGGTTGTTGGTGAACTCCGTGATCATTATGTGATTGGAGTCGAGTCCATGCTCCACCATCTCCTGACACTTGAAAACTTGTTGCCCCATTGCCTTGAGCCTTGTCTCCACGCTTCCGGTCCTCTTGGTCCCTCAACATCGCGGATGTGCAACAACCCCTCACGCATCTCAATGGTTTGAGGGTGTTGCAGCACCTCCGCGAGGTAGGGGTTGATGACCTTCTCGAAGAACTTGTCCTTGGGGGCACTTGAAGACGACATGGCGACCTAGATCTGTCAGAAAATAGCTCGAAACAAAGATAGGGGATATTTGCGTGATACGGTGGTTAAAACCTTCGGGAGATTATATAAAGAATTTTTACCTACGAAAAGAGGTATCATGCAAGAAAACGGAGTCCGAAGAGCACACGAGGTGCCCACGAGGCAGGGGGCGTGCCCAGGGGGTAGGGCGCACCCTCCACCCTCATGGAAGGCCCGTGTACTTTCCGGTCTGCTTCTTATTTTCCTATTTTCTTAAATATTCCAAAACAGTGAAAAATTGCCTTTAGAACTGTTTTGGAGTCGGTTTACTTACCGTACCACGTACCTATTCCTTTTCGGAGTGTGAAACATTCCAGAAAGCGTCCCTTATGTATTCCTCCGGGGTTACGGTTTCAATAATATTAGTTTCAACATTTATGGGATTACCTGAGATATAATGTTTGATTCTTTGACCATTTGATGTCTACTACACAACCTTCTTCTTGTAGACATTGTTGGGCCTCCAAGTACAGAGGTTTGTAGGACAGTAGCAAATTTCCCTCAAGTGGATGAACTAAGGTTTATCAATCCATAGGAGGCGTAGGATGAAGATGGTCTCTCTCAAGCAACCCTGCAACCAAATAAAAAAGAGTCTCTTGTGTCCCCAACACACCCAATACAATGGTAAATTGTATAGGTACACTAGTTCGGCGAAGAGATGGTGATACAAGTGGTATATGGATGGTAGATAAAGTTTTTTGTAATCTGAAAATATAAAAACAGCAAGGTAACTAATGATAAAAGTGCGCACAAACGGTATTTTTCGGATGTGGGGTTCCGGCAAACCCTTAAGGTTAGAACACCAGGGTGCGCGCGAAGTCTTTCCCTCCTACTGATCTACGCCCTAGCTCGTTAAGATCTCGTGGACGAACTCGATGAGCTCGCAACACAGAAAGACACAGGATTTATATTGGCTCGGGCCACAGTTGTGGTGTAACACCGTACTCCAGTGTGGTGGTGGTGGATTGCCTCTTGGGCTGATGACGAACAATACAAGGGGAAGAACAGCCTCCTAAGGTTGAGGTGTTCTTGTGCGTGGCTAACTTGTGTGGGTGAGAGAGTGATCTAAGATGTCGTCTCCCCGCCCCCGATGGTGGCTAGTCCTACTTATAGAGGCCCTGGTCCTCTTCCCAAATATTGAGCGGGAAGGGAGCCAACAACGGCGGGCTAATTTGAAGGAGGACAGCTAGTACAAGCCATCCTGACAAAAGGTGGTCTGCGCCTGTGAAAGGCTCTGGTGGTGACGCCGTCTTGGGCTCCACGATGGCCTCCGTCTTGCTGTCCTTCTGGTCTTGGTCTTATTGCACCAAAATGGCAACCTTTGCCTGATGCCTCGGTACTCCTCGCCTGCACTAGTTTCCTTAGCACCAAAGAGGAAACAAGGATGCTGCGCGCGCTGGCGCCCGCCTAGCACCCGCCTGGTGTCGATCGTCATGGCTCACGACACGAGAGCCTCGTGAGGTTCGCCTCGCCTTGATATCTCCGCTCCTCATGAGCCTACCTGACTAGGCTTCTCTAGAGGAGGTCTCGTGTCGTCCTCCTCGCGAGGCTTGGCCCCCGGCGAGGGTCTTGGATGCCTTGTAGGTGAAGATGGGTCGTACAGCCTGCCGGCCCAGCCACGCCGCGGGCCGCATGCAGCCAAGTCTGGGGACCCCCGTTCCCAGGACGCCGACAGTAACCCCCGGGCCCAAGGTGCGCTCGGGCTTGGCTTCACAGCGAAGCCAAGGGCCAAGCACGGAGCACCGCGGGCCCCCAAAGCCTGCAGCCTTGGTTGACCCGTGGCGGTTGATTGGTCATGGGCGTCTCCGCTTCCCCACACTGCCTCGGCAACTGCTCGACTTGACGAGTCCCTGCGCCATGCAAGGGAAACCATCATTACCTGCGGTCGTGGGAGGTGTCGGTTGGCCTTATTTTGCTATAAATGGGGTGGGGGCGGAGCCCCCATCTCCCATCTCTTCCTCGTGTGCTGCTTCTTCTTCCTCGCTCCACTACTAGCACGAATGGCGCCTATCAGAAGGTTCTCCACCGAAGAAAAGGGGAAAGCCCCCCGGGAAGTCCCAGAGCAACTCCCGCTGAAGAAGAGGTCGACCCACTGCCGTGAAGAAGCGGCGATGCAGGTGGTGGTGAGGCCTTGCCGCGAGCGGCCTCCTCCAGGGTATCCGCTACCCCCGTACACCCAGGCTGAGGGCTCAGGAGGGCGGGGTGACGAGCAGCGCCGCCGGTGCCGCGTTTGGGGTCGCCGCACCACGGCGACGCACGCCGTCGCCCCCGGAATCCATGTCGCGGACTCCTCGCGTGAGCTGGTGTTGTGGGCACCGATGCCACCAAGCTCTTGCATCCGCTTCCCGCGGTTCTTCTCCAACGTGGTGCCGCTGAGGGGGCCTCTCGAGCTCTGGTTGCAGCACGCCGACTGCGGTTGTCGGGGGTTTTGTGCGACATATGCCAACGGGTGGCTTATCATGGTGGGGGCGAGTAGAACGTCGCCGGTGCCTGGAAACGGGATGAGGCGAAGACATGCACGCCGGCGAATCTTACCTAGCTTCGGGGCTCTCCGGGGAGATAATACCCCTACTGCTGCTCTGCGGGGTCTGCGCATGATCACTATGGTCAAGTGTTTACACAGTTGCTCCTTGAGCTGCGTCTGGTGGTAGAAGAGGGCAAGGCTAGCTCTCTCCTTCTATCTGGTGTGGTGTAGAACTACTGGGATCCAACCCTTTGCATGGGTGCCCTGGTGGGTTTATATAGGCCTACCCCCCAGGGGTACAAGGGTAATTCGACTGAGCGCGGGCCCAGCCTTCAGTGCATCCGACCTCCGACTTCTCTGCCGACTGCTGGGGCCCGCCGACTGGTGGGCCCCACCGACTGGTCTGGTACGGAGCCGACAGGCCGCGTCCGTCGCGGGTGGGTCTTGCCGGCTGTTGATTACTGTAGTCGTGCTCCTGATAACGCAAGCTTGGTCATGGGGTCGTGGCAACAGCCCCGCCGCCTGGCGGGCGATCACTGTGGCCACTCCCCATCTCTTCTTGATTAATGGTGCGTGGGCCCCGGGGGAGGGCTCGGCCGACTCCCCCGGGCCGACTCCCGACGGGTCCAACTGGCGGTTCCCCCGCCGTCTCCCGAGGTCTCGCTGACTGGTGGGCCCCGCTGCCTCCAGGCCGTACAGACAAGCCGTTGTGGGCGCAGGACCAGGTACAGTGGTGTTGATGTCAGGGCCGGCCGGGCAACAGTGGCACGCCGCAGGGAGATCTTCCCAAGTACGGCGTGCTGTAGCCATGCCTGCCCTTGGTAAGGGGCGGGGAGTGGGCTTCATTGTAGCCATGCCCCTGCCCCGTCCCCCTCGGTGAGGTCACGGTTTGGTGGATTCGCCGGCCGACTCCCCAAAGCCGGCATCTCTGGAAGTCGCCCCTAGGACTCGGCCGTGAGCGGGCAGTCGGCCGCCTTGCCGTAGACTCCCCAGGAGGCGGCTCTTCGCCCTGTGGTCTTGAGGGGCGCAGCCTGCCCCGATGTCTTGAAAGGTTATGGGGCTCGGGTTGGCCTACCCGTGGCCCATTACTCCGACAGTAGTCCCCGAAGCTGGTGAGGCACCGCGGACGATCGGCCGAGAAGCCTCAGTAGTTTCCCTTTCCGGGTGCTCAACACATGGTCTTGATTGACTTCTGCCGGGCTGACTAGAAGGAGTCGGACTCGCCTAACTCGAACTCACTCAATTCCGACTTGCTCAGTAGTTCGAACGTCGCGGCGTGATTTCAAGTGGCGTGCTAGCTAAGCTTCCAGGCCGCCACCCGTTCTTGGCCTGTCACGCGAGGGCACGTGGCCAGGCCGTCCTGCCAGCCACGTGCGCGACCGGACAGGCCCGTAGGCGGGGCCCGCCACTACCGAGCCTCGGCGCCCGAGCGGATCCGCTGCGGCCCCAGTGGACGGTTGGGATTCCTGTGAAGTTACTGCGCGCAGTAACTTTGCGTGGATCGTGGGGGTCGTGGGGTTGCGGGCACAGTAAATCCCCACGTCCGCCCCCTCGGCTTCGCAGCCCATGGGGCTATAAGTAGGGGGAAGAGGGGGGCACGCGCGCCCCTCCTTCCCACTACCCCTTGCTTTCTTCCTCCTCGCAGCTCCTCGCTCTCCTGCTTCCTCTTCTCTTCTCGCTCCGCCGCACGCCCAGGCTCCGGCGAACGCTGTGGTGACAGCTCGCGATGAGTTCTTCCTCCGCCGCCGTGCCTCCCCCAGTGCGCTCCAGCACCTGGGACGGCTCCGAAGTCCACGAAGACCATATCGAGTTCCTCCGCCGGACCCATCGGCTTCCCGACGAAGATCGCGTGCAGGTGCGTCTTGCGCCGGCGGGGGAGATTTCCCCCGCCCCGCAGGAGGGCGAGCGGGTCATCCTCCGATCGCACTGCCTGCGCGGGCTGGGGCTGCCGGCGAGCAGCTTTTTCCAGTCATTCATGGAGTTCTACGGCCTCCAGCCGCACCACCTCACCCCCAACACAGTGGTGCTGTTGTCCGCCTTCGTGGCTCTGTGCGGCGCCTCCCCACCCTCGAGCTCTGGGGGAGTTCTTCTTCTCCAAGCTCGGCACCCAAGCCGCGGGTGTGCCGGCTCAGTGCGGTGCCTTCATCGCCGTGCGAAGGACAGGAGCCGACAACCACTTCCCCTCCATCTCGCTATTGAAGTCGGTGAAGATGTGGCAGAGGTCCTACTTCTACGTCAGGAACGTCGCCACGAGGGGCGACTGGGTCAATCTGCCGGATTTCGAAGCCGGCCCGCCGGCTGGCAGACTGCCCAACTGGTCGTACCGGGCCAGGTCGCTGACGCCTGCGGGAGCCGGCGCCATCACGCGACTCCGAGTGCTGACGCAGTCGGAGGGTCTGACTGGTCCGGACCTGCTGGCCGCCTTCGTCTCGCGCCGAGTTCTCCCACTCCAGGGCCGCCCTCACATGATATGCCAGATGAGCGGGGGCCGCGACCCGAGTCAGATGTGCACCAAGGACATGCCTCACGAAGAGGTGGCCCTTATGGTGAACTACCTCTCAGATAGCAGGCTCCCGGAGGACTGGCGATTCAGCAAGGAGCCATACTCCCGCACCAACCCCCGCCCGTGGTGAGTCGCCTTTATTTTCTTTCTTTGGATTGTCTTCTTCTTGCCGAGTTTTGTTCTGATCAGTCGGCTTTGGTTAGAATCCCCTTCTTCACCCACCAGCGGGCACCTCGGGGCCGGCCCGTGAGTTCGTCGCCGATCGGGCGGAGAGCGACATCGACGACCCCGATCTGGGGGCGGCGGCTCTGGAAGACGACGCCGAGGGAGGAGGAGGGACGACAGGCAACTTCAGGCCCTCGGCTACCTTCGCCGACTAGGCTGAAGACGGCGCCGAGGGAGGAGTCGCCCCTCGCCATCGGCCAGGAGATAGCCAGCCGGGCGCGGGCTCTTCTGCCGCGTCGGGCGCTCCAGGCGGCGGGAAGAAGCGCCGGGCTATACCGACTTTGTTCAACAGCCGGCCGAAGAAGCCCAAGGGCTCGGCTGCGGCGACCCGGCGGGACGAGGCAGCCGCGAAGGCCATCCGCTTCCGTAAGGAAGTGAAGAAGCCGCCGTTGATCTCTGCGTAAGTATTCTGTCTTCAAAGTTTATTCTTTCTTCGTGTTTTGTCTGAGTCTCTGCTCGCCCCTCTTTCTTCAGGGCTCCCCTCTCTCTTGAGCGGGTCGCCGCCGCCTCAGTCATGGGGTCAGCGGAGACGCCCGTCACCACTCGGCGGATAGACCCCGCTGCCGATCTCCGGGAGGCGACGGACCGGAATGCGCAGGAGAAGCGCAACGAAGAAGAAGCCCTCCGCCTGGAGAAGGCGGAGGCCGACAGGGCGGAGGCCTCCGCTAAGAAAAAACTAGCGGAGGCCGAAGCCGCCGCGGCGGCGAAGCAGCAGGCTGAGGAAGCCACACACTGCCAGTCGGCCTTGCTTGTTACCCTGCTGAACTCTGCGCCGCCGCCCCCGGAGTTCACGGGGCAGAGTGGAGAAGCCGGCGGGGAGAACCTCGTCGAGGAGAGGGAAGGCGGCGAGCCCTCTACTCCGGGCGCGAACGTTCTGCCGCCGCCTCCGCTTCCGTCTGAAGGCGTGCAAGGCGAGCAGCCAGCGGACCCTCCGGTGCCGCCGACCGAAGACGAGGCCATGGCGAGGCTACTCCTCCAGGTCGGCTCGCCAGCGCGCCATCGTCTGGAGAGGCGACTTCGGCACCCCGCCCCCTGGAAGCCGGCACCGCCAGCTCGGCGGCTCCATACGCCGAAGCGACGAGCGCCGCACCTATCGGGTGGGTGCGAGGAGGCGGCACAGGGCCGCTGAACCGGGCACTCCTGGACGTCCAGGCGAAGCTCCGCGCTGAGGGCGACGCCCTCCAGAGTTGCACCAAGGCGTTCCTAGCGTCGCGGGCAGCCGTCCGGGTATGTTTTTTCTTTGGGCCTTTGTTTTTCTTGTTCCTCTCTGTGGGGGCGCGCCAGCGCACCCACTGGGTGTAGTCCTCGAGTTTCGGGCCGGCTGCTGAGCAGGCGGCCCGGAACTCCATTTGATGAACTTTTGGGTACTAACTTTGTCTGAAATGCTTGTTGCAGGATTACCACAACCTCCACATCACTGCCTTCAACCATAATGTTGAAGAGCTGGGCAAGCGGGCCGCCGACTTGGCGGAGAGCCGGAGTAAGTCCTTCCCTCTTTTTCTTCTCTGTGGGGGCGCGCTAGTGCACCCGCGGGCTGTAGTCCTCGAGATTCGGGCCGACTGCTGAGCAGTCGGGCCGGATCTCCCCGGCGACCTACTTTATTGACGACTGTTGTCTTTCTTCCTTTCTTTCAGGAGCCAACGCTGCTCTTCAACAGCAGCTGAGCGAAGCCAACTCCGCCCTGCTCGCCAAAGGGGAGGAGTGCAGCAGGCTCGCCATAGAGCGTGATCTGCTGGCCACTCAGCTGGCAGAGGAGAAGGAGCTGCTTGCGGACTCGCAGAGAGAGGCGGAGGAGACGGAAACGGCCCTCTTGGTCGAGTTCGCGAGCGAGCGCTCCTCCTGGTCTGACAAGGAGGCGCTGCTGTCCTCCGGCTTCCACGAGATTGAAGACATCGTTGATGGTGAGTCTCTTTATTTTCTTTCTTCGAGCTGCCGACTTAGATCGTGCCAACTCCTGGTTTTTGACTTGCTTTTTCGTTTCTTCGTGTCTTTTGCAGACTTCTTCCCTGGGCAGTCGCAGGCCGCTATCCAAGCCATCGAGGCCGATCGTGAAAGTCGGAGGGCGGAGGGCGCGGAGATCGCCACCGATGCCCCCTGAACTCTTGATGAGCACATCTTGAGCATCGAGGCTCGCCTCCGGCCGGCTCACCGGATGTTGCGCCGGCTTCAGCGCGTCGGTGCCCAAGCAATTTCTGCCCTTTGGCCAGATATGCAGGCTCCGCGCACCCCCAGCCTGAAGGCCAACTGGTTGGAGGTCGCGGCTGGTCGCCTCGAGGCCTGGAAGGGCTCTTCGGCCTGGGCTGGAGCGCGCCGGGCCTTGGAGTTCGTCAAGGCGTGGTACCCGGGGCTGGATCTAGACCGGTTGGCCATGCTTCGGTCGGAGGCCCAGTCGGAGCTGGCGGCTGCGGAAGATGCCCTTGTCAAGCGTGCTGCGGTGATTGCCAAGTACACCGACACGAGCATCTTCGTCCCCGAGCGGTCTAAAGACGGCGAGGAGGTACCGCCGGAGTGGTTTGGGATGAACCCAGACTACGGCGAAGACTCGGCGGAGGTGATTGGCTCTAACGTCGAGGAGGAGGACGAGGTGGAGGATGAGGGCGAGGCGGAGGCACCAGAAGACGCAGCAGACGGCCAGCCTCAGCCCGACCGCGCCTCCAGCAACGAGCCGCGTGCGACCGACCCGACTGCTGCCGGAGGCGATCAAGCCGAGACTAGCTGGCCGACCGCCCCGACGCCTGACGCTGGCGCCTCCTCCGACCCCCCGAATCCGTCTGCCGCCTCCTAAGCTGCCGCTGTGTCTTTTGCTTTATCTGCTTCAGTAGTCTTTTGAAGAACTTGTTAATTCGCACAATTCCACCCGCAGGGTGTATTTTAAACCTCTACTCGACAATTCGGCCAAGGGCCTATGTTATATATATATATATATATATCTTTTCTTGCTCATTGTTCTTTTGGCTGTTTTCCTTTGCCGCTTTCTCTTAGTTGCCTGCCTTGCCAATCGGACAGCCGCTCTACGGACTGTTGCTGGATCAAGTGCTAGGCTACTTTGGGAAAGCAAGTACTTAGCCGATTTCAAGATTGTTTGAGCAAGTTGGATAGAAAATGACAATCCAACTGTCCGAGAGTCGGTTTGCGAGAAAGGCTGGAAGCCGTCTTGAGCTATGTTTTACGCTTTGAGTCCTTAGCCATTTTTCATGCGAGCACCCATTCTACCTTACCTCTGCCCACCGTACAGTTGCTCTGTGAGCTGCGGCTTCTGACAGAAGACGGCTTAGGTGTTACACACTACTTGTCCGGCTGCAGGAAGCATTTCATAGTGCAAGGCGGCAAGTCCCCAGGCCGACTTGTCGAGCTCGGTGCCAAGCGGCATGACAAAGAGTAACATATTTGCAGGCACAATTTTTATCATACAGACAAAAGAGGGCAGTCCCCGAGCACGTCTCGGGGGGCCCGAAGTCTTGGTACTTTAATACAAAAGGTAGCGTGGAACATACTGCATCAACTATAAAATCTTCGGAGAAGATTTGCATTCCATGGCCGCTCTGTCTCCTTGCCGGAGTCGTCCCTCTTGCGTGCTCGGGGCTTCTGAGCGTCAATCAGGTAGTAGGAATCGTTGCCTAGTACTTTGCTGATGATGAAAGGGCCTTCCCAAGGCGGCGACAGCTTGTGCTGGCCGGTTGTTCGCTGGATCAGCCGGAGCACAAGGTCGCCTTCTTGGAAAGATCTTGGCCTGACCTTCCTGTTGTGGTATTGGCGCAGGCTCTGCTGGTAGATGCTGGACCGGCTGAGTGCCAACAGCCGGCCCTCTTCCAGCAAATCGATGCCGTCTTGTCGTGCTTCTTCTGCTTCCTCCTCGGTGTACATGGTGACTCATGGGGAGTCGAACTCTATGTCCGTTGGGATGACAGCTTCGGCACCGTAGACGAGGAAGAAGGGCGTGAAGCCGGTTGACTTGTTTGGAGTCATGCGCAGACTCCATAGGACGGCTGGCAGCTCGTCGAGCCAGCAGCCAGCTGGGCGCTCCAGAGGCTCGATCAACCGAGGCTTGATGCCGGACAGGATGAGGCCATTTGCTCGCTCCACTTGGCCGTTTGACTGCGGGTGGGCGACGGACGCTAGGTCCAGTCGGATGCCCTGTGTTGCGCAGAAATGGGCCAAGGCGCCTTTGGCAAAATTTGTGCCGTTGTCGGTGATGATGCTATGTGGTATGCCGTACCGAATTGTGATATCGGTGATGAAGGTCACGGCAGTCGGACCGTTCAGTTTCTTAATTGGCTTCACTTCCACCCACTTGGTGAACTTGTCCACTGCGACAAGTAGGTGAGTTAGACCACCTCGTGCTTTCTTGAATGGTCCCACCATGTCTAGACCCCAAACTGCGAAAGGCCAAGCAATGGGGATGGTCTTGAGCGCGGAAGCCGGCTGGTGCGGCTTGGAGCTGAACTTCTAGCACCCTTTACATTTTTGCACCAACTCCTTGGCCTCTTCCAAGGCAGTCGGCCAAAAGAAATAGAGCCGAAAAGCTTTGGCGGCGAGTGCTCTTGAAGCCGCATGGTGGCCGCATTCGCCTTGATGGATGTCTTTGAGGATCGCCTGGCCTTGCTCTGGCCCTACAAAGCGCTGGTAGACACCAGTGACGCTGCGCCTGACCAGCTCTCTGTTGATTATGGTATAGGCTGCCGCCCGGCGTTGTACTTGCCGAGCTGAGGTCTCATCAGTTGGTAGCTCTTTGTTCACCAGGAATTTGAGGATGGGCTGGGCCCATGAGGGTGCTGCTATTTCTTCGACTACCAGAACTGCGACTTGGACGAGGGCGGCTGGGCTGGGAGGCGGCGGGCTGGAGTCAACAGCCGCTTGCTGGGCTGATGAAGTCCCCAGGCCGACTAGCGCGATCCTTGGGCCGAGTTCTGGAATCTTCGAGTCCGTCACCGCAATCCCCGGGCCGGGCTCGACTGTGGCAGCTTTGAAGTCGCTCGCCAAAGTCCCCGTTCCGACTGCCGGAGCTCTGGAGTCGGATCCGCCGTCTTCGGGAGGAGCCGACACAAAAATGGAGTCTGATTCTGGTGAAGGCTTGACAGACGGCTTGAGGAGGCGTTGAAGGGCGACACCGGATGGTATTGCTTGGCGGGTAGAGCCGATTCGTGCCAAGGCGTCTGCTTGGTCGTTGTCGTTTCTTGGCACATGGAGGAACTCGCACCCTTCAAAATACCCGCTGAGTTGCTGCACAAGGAAACGGTAGCTCGCCATGTTTGCGTCTTTCGCGTCCCAGTCGCCAGATGACTGCTGGATCACTAAGTCCGAGTCGCCATAACACAAGATCGGGCGGATGCCAAGCTCTTTGGCAAGCCAGAGCCCGTGAATGAGCGCCTCGTACTCGGCCACGTTGTTGGAGGCGGCAAAATGGATTTGCAGTGCATATTTGAGCTTGTCGCCTTTGGGAGAGGTGAGGACGACGCCGGCTCCCAAGCCGGTGCGCATCTTGGAGCCGTCGAAGTGCATCCGCCAATGGGTGGAGTCAGGCGCTGGAGGCAGGTACTGGGTCTTGGCCCAGTCGACGAGGAAGTCGGCCAGTGCTTGTGATTTGATAGCGGTGCGGGGCTGGTAGTAGATGGTGTAAGGAGCCAGCTCTATGGCCCACTTGGCCACTCAACCAGAGGCATCTCTGCTACCGATGATCTCGGCAAGTGGAGCCGTGCAGACCACTGTGATTGGATGCTCTTGAAAGTAAGGCTTCAATTTCTTGGCAGCAAAGTGCACACCATAGCACATCTTCTAGTAGTGGGGGTAGTTCTGCTTGGAGGTCGACAGTACCTCGCTCAGGTAATATACTGGTCTCTAGACCGGTAGCGCCTTGCCTTCCTCCTTGCGCTCTATGACAATGTGTGCTGACTACTCGGCTGGTAGCGGCGATGTACAGGAGCATAGGTTCCTTGGGAGTCGGAGCCACCAGGACGGGTGGAGTAGTCAGCATCTTCTTCAACTGGTGAAAAGCTTCGTCCGCCTTATGGTTCCACTCAAAAAAAGTGGTCTTCTTCATGAGTTGGTATAAGGGGAGAGCTTTCTCGCCCAGCTGACTGATGAATCGGCTGATGGACGCCAAGCAGCCGGTGAACTTCTGCACATCCAGCAGTCGGCTAGGTACCTCCATTCTCTCGATGGCCTTGATTTTTACTGGGTTGCATTCTATGCCGCGTTCAGAGACCAGGAAACCTAGCAGCTGGCCGGCTGGTACTCCGAAGACACACTTCTCGGGGTTGAGCTTGATCTGGAACCGGCGCAGGTTCTCAAAGGTCTCCTTGATGTCTTCCAGCAGTGTTCCTTGCTTTTCCGTCTTCACCACCACGTCATCCACGTAAACATGGGCATTCCTGCCGAGCTGCTTGAGGAGGCACTTCTGCATGCAACGCTGAAAGGTGGCGCCGGCATTCCTTAAGCCGAACGTCATGGTGAGGTAGCAGAATGCTCCAAATGGCGTGATGAAGGCGGTCTTTAATCTGTCAGCCGGATTCAGCTTGATCTGGTGATATCCTGAGTATGCATCCAAGAAGCTCAACAACTCGCATCCGGCTGTGGAGTCTATCACCTGGTCAATTCTTGGTAGAGCAAATGGGTCCTTGGGGCAGGCCTTGTTGAGGCTCGTGTAGTCAATACACATTCGCCATTGCTTGTTCTTCTTTAGCACCAGGACCGGATTTGCCAACCACTCCGAGAAGAAAACTTCCATAATGAAGCCGGCTGCTAGGAGTCGCGCTATCTCTTCTCCGACAACTGTTCTCTTCTCTTCTGATAAGCGGCGCAGGGGCTGCCTGACCGGCTTTGCATCAGATCGGACGTGTAACTTGTGCTCGGCGAAATCCGTCGGTACACCTGGCATGTCCTTGGGAGACCATGCGAAGATGTCCCGATTCTCACGAAGGAAATCGACGAGCTCGCCTTCCTATTTGCTGTCGAGGTTTGCACCTATGACGGCATACCACTCTGGGCGCTCTGGATCCAAGGGTATCGTCTTTGTCTCTTTGGCCGGCTTGAACGAATCTTCGGCTTCCGACTCCTTCGGGTCGGGTGATATCTCCGGCTGCTTGCCGGCCATCGCCACAACTCGCTCAAGGAGTCGCTTCTCGGCTGCAATCACCAGGGACTCGGCCAGCCGACTGCTCTTGGCCGCGCAAGCGGACGACTTCTGGTAGTCGCTGGCCACAGTCAGAATTCCCCTGGAACTAGGCATCTTCATCTTGAGGTAGGCGTAGTGGGGGACCGCCATGAACTTGGCCAAGGCGGGCCATATGGGCTCTCAAGGTCCACTACCTCAAACCAAACAGACTCTCTTCGGAAGTGATCTTTGTCCCCAAAGAGGACGTCAATCAGGATCTTGCCGATTGGTGAGCAGGAAAGCCCAGGAACAATGCCGTGGAACATAGTCCGGCTGTTCTGAAGCTGTCTCTGCTTGATTCCTAACTTCTCCATGGTGTCCTTGTACAGGATATTGATGCTGCTGCCTCCATCTATCAGAACTCGCGAAAACGCGCGGCCCGTTTGTCCATGGCAAAGGTGGCGTCTAGGACCAAGGCGTAGGAGCCCGGACTCGGCATCACTTCTGGGTGGTCAGCCCTGCTCCAGCTGATGGGCCTCTCAGACCAGTGCATGAAATCTGGCGTCTCTGAGGCTACTGCGTTCACCTCTTGTCGCTACAGCCGCCTGCTGCGTTGATCATCAGCCACACTGGTGAACACCACGTAGGCTCCATGCTCTTCAGGGTATTCGTCTTGTACTGCGCCGACTGGCCTGACTGTCGACTGCTGGGGCGGAGGCAGAGGCGGCTGCCCAGCAGGCGGGGGTGGCAGGAGGCCGTCTCCCTTGGCGATCCTGGTGAGCCAGTGGCACTTCCGGGTGGTGTGATTCGACGGCTTCGCACCGCTGTGGAACTTGCAAGGTCCATCCAAAGTCTGCTCGTAGGAGAAGGCCGGCAACCAGTTCGGCTTGCCGCCTTTCTGTCGCTTGGGCGGAGGCTGCTCTTCTAGCTGCTGGGCTTCAACGGTCGGGACCTGCCGGCTGCTGGAAGCCGGCTGCGGGGCCTTGCGCTTGTTGTCGCCCTGCTGTTGTCGCCGGCCGGCGTCTGCGCCTGGAGTTCTTGGAGCCTGAGGAGCTACTTTGCCAGCCGTGCTGATTTGAATTTCCGTCTTCATGGAGGAGTCGGCCGTAGCGTACTTGTCTGCTATGATCAGCAGCTCGTCGAGGGTTTCTAGCTCGTCGCAGAGGAGCTTGTGCTTAAGGAGGGTGCCTTCTCGGCACCCGGCTGTGAAGTACTCGATGGCCTGCACCTCGTGTACGCCCTCGCAGGAGTTCCGGAGCTCAGCCCAACGCGTGAGGTAGTCGCAGGTCGACTCGTCAGGACCTTGCACGCACAAGGAGAGCTGACGAGGCTTGGGAGGACACTTGTACGTGCTAGTGAAATTGCGGACGAACGCTTCGGTGAAGTCGACCCAGATGTTGATGCTGCGGGGCTTTAGGCTGTTCAGCCATGTCCGGGCCATGCCCTGGAGCATGAGCGGAACGTACTTTATGGCGACACGCTTGTTGCCGTTTGCTATGCTGACAGCCGTGGAGTAGTCGACTAGCCAGTCTTCCGGCTTCACGGAGCTGGTATACTTGGGTGTGTCTCTTGGGAGCGTGAACCCTCTGGGAAAGGGCTCGTCCTGAATGCGGGGCCCGAAACAAGGCGGACCCAGCTCGTCTTCTTCTTCCAGCGTCCAGGGACCGGTGAAGTCGGTCGATCCGGTGGCGGGCGTCATTCTCTCCAACTCCCTCTCGGCGGCCAAGGCGGTCACTGAGAGTTGGATGGTCAACAGGCGGCAGGGAGACTCGCCTCTCCTTGCGGGGAGGGGGAGGCGGACAGTCGTCCCATTGTTCCACTGCTCTCGGGCGGCCGTCTCGGTCGCGCTCTATGGTAATCCGAGTCCGACTGTGGCTGACAGCCGGCTCCTTGTCCTTTCTTCCTCGGGCACCGCCAGTCGGTGTCCGAGACGTCGCTCCTTGATCTCAGTGCGGGTCGTCGTTTGGCCACTGCGGCGCCTCCGTGTGGCAGTCGGCCTCGTTCTGCGCGGCGGCCGCGTCGAGGAGCCGCTGGACTCGCTCCATCATGAGGCGGCGCTCTTCGTCCTCGAAATTGTCCAGCTCATCCGCCGCTGCCTGGGCGGCTCGGATGTTCTCCGCTGGCATGGCATACATGGGGCGGCTAGCCCCAAACAGGATGGCGAGGGCTACGCCGCGCTGCTGAACCGCGCGAAGGCGGCTGGGCCCTGCCGGGGCCGGCGAGCCGCCAACAGCGCGATCCATCTCCCGCTGGTAAGCTTCTGAAAAGCGTCTCATGCTGGCCAGCTTCTTCGCGCCTCCAACAAGCTGAAGGCGGCGCGCTTCTAACGTCTCTGCGTCAGCATCTTCCGGAATGGGCGCAGCTAGGTCTTGTAGCACCGCGCCAAGTGAGTCGGGCGCCCCTCCGCCAGGGAACTCGTCATGACTGATGACCAGCACCTCACTGACGGTGCTTCCGTCGCTCTCCGCATGGGGGAGAGGTTCGTCGTAGACCACCACGTTGGTGGGGAACGCGTCGACCGACGCGGTGTCGGAGTCGACCAGCATCGGGTCGGTGGAGCCTACAGACTCCAAGTCTACGGCAGGCTCGCCGGAAACATGGAGTTGATAGAGGAGGCCCGCGAGGAGGTTTTCGGGCCGCCTGCGCCTGCGTCGGACGCAGGTTCGTCGGAGAGGCGGACCTTGCCGACAAGTTCGGCCAAGGAGCTGGCTGCGCAGGCGATCTCAATGCCGCGCAGCGCGTCGACACAAAGTTCGTCTGGCGTGCCTGGCTGGCTGCGCTCGCCATGGAGGAAAAGGGTTCCCGTCCAGAACAGATCTCTGGACGGCGGTGCAACAGGCCCCATGGTGGGCGCCAAATGTCAGGGGTTTGGTGCGACATATGCCAACGGATGGCTTATCATGGTGGGGGCGAGTAGAATGTCGCCGGTGCCTGGAAACGGGATGAGGCGAAGACATGCACGCCGGCGAATCTTACCCAGCTTCGGGGCTCTCCGGGGAGATAATACCCCTACTGCTGCTCTACGGGGTCTCCGCATGATCACTATGGTCAAGTGTTTACACAGTTGCTCCTTGAGCTGCGTCTGGTGGTAGAAGAGGGCAAGGCTAGCTCTCTCCTTCTATCTGGTGTGGTGTAGAACTACTGGGATCCAACCCTTTGCATGGGTGCCCTGGGGGGTTTATATAGGCCTACCCCCAGGGGTACAAGGGTAATTCGACTGGGCGCGGGCCCAGCCGTTAGTGCCTCCGACCTCCGACTTCTCTGCCGACTGCTGGGGCCCGCCGACTGGTGGGCCCTGCCGACTGGTCTGTTACGGAGCCGACAGGCCGCGTCCGCCGCGGGCGGGTCTTGCCGGCTGCTGATTACTGTAGCCGTGCTCCTGATAACGCAAGCTTGGTCATGAGGTCGTGGCAACAGCCCCGCCGCCTGGCGGGCGATCACTGTGGCCACTCCCCATCTCTTCTTGATTAATGGTGCGTGGGCCCCGGGGGAGGGCTCGGCCGACTCCCCCGGGCCGACTCCCGACGGGTCCGACTGGCGGCTCTCCCGCCGTCTCCCGAGGTCTCGCTGACTGGTGGGCCCTGCTGCCTCCAGGCCGTACAGACAAGCCGTCGTGGGCGCAGGACCAGGTACAGTGGTGCTGATGTCAGGGCCGGCCGCGCAACAGTGGCACGCCGCAGGGAGATCTTCCCAAGTACGGCGTGCTGTAGCCATGCCTGCCCTTGGTAAGGGGCGGGGAGTGGGCTTCATTGTAGCCATGCCCCTGCCCCGTCCCCCTCGGTGAGGTCACGGTTTGTTGGAGTCGCCGGCCGACTCCCCAAATCTGGCTTCTCTGGAAGTCGCCCCTGGGACTCGGCCGTGAGCGGGCAGTCGGCCGCCTTGCCGTAGACTCCCCAGGAGGCGGCTCTTCGCCTTGTGGTCTTGAGGGGCGCAGCCTGCCCCGATGTCTTGAAAGGTTATGGGGCTCGGGTTGGCCTACCCGTGGCCCATTACTCCGACAGCGGTGCTCCTGCGACTGGAGTGGAGATCGAAGCGGTCCCCTCCAGCAAGATCTTCATGACCCGTGCCTGGGGCGAGATCGCGCGAGTCTGCCATGTGAGGGGCACCCTTGCGATCCATCTTGAGTACGACGGCGTCTCCACGCTCTTCTTCAAGGTCTTCGATGTCGAGGGCCGCCGCCTGGAGTGCTGCTCCGGAGAGGGGCGTGAGGCTGATGCGCGCTCCGCTCGTGACCACTCCAGCAGCACCAGCCCTTGGGAGTCCAGCAGCTCCCCTGAGCTCTACGAGACTCCGGAGACGAGCGATGACAGCTATGTGCCCCCGAACTCTTTCCGCGCTCGGAGTAGTTATAGGATCGAAAGTATGTCTAGAGGGGGGGTGATTAGACTACTTGACCAAATAAAAACTTAACCTTTTCCCACTTTTAGTTCTTGGCAGATTTTAGCTATTGTAGGACAAGTCAAGCAATCATCACACAATTCAAGCAAGCATGCAAAGAGTATATTGGCAGCGGAAAGTAAAGCATGCAACTTGCAAGAATGTAAAGGGAAGGGTTTGGAGAATTCAAACGCAATTGGAGACACGGATGTTTTTCCCGTGGTTCGGATAGGTGGTGCTATCCTACATCCACGTTGATGGAGACTTCAACCCACGAAGGGTAACGGTTACGTGAGTCCACGGAGGGCTCCACCCACGAAGGGTAACGGTTGCGCGAGTCCACGGAGGGCTCCACCCACGAAGGGTCCACGAAGAAGCAACCACCCACAAAGGGTCCATGAAGAAGCAACCTTGTCTATCCCACCATGGCCATCGCCCACGAAGGACTTGCCTCACTAGAGGTAGATCTTCACGAAGTAGGCGATCTCCTTGCCCTTACAAACTCCTTGGTTAAACTCCACAATCTTGTCGGAGGCTCCCAAGTAACACCTAGCCAATCTAGGAGACACCACTCTCCAAGAAGTAACAAATGGTGTGTAGGTAATGAACTCCTTGCTCCTGTGCTTCAAATGATAGTCTCCCCAACACTCAACTCTCTCTCATAGGATTTGGATTTTGTGGAAAGAAGATTTGAGTGGAAAGCAACTTGGGGAAGGCTAGAGATCAAGATTCATATGGTAGGAATGGAATATCTTGGTCTCAACACATGAGTAGGTGGTTCTCTCTCAGAACATATGAGTTGGAATTGTGTATGTGTTCCGATGGCTCTCTCCACGAATGAAGAGGAGGTGGAGGGGTATATATAGCCTCCACACAAAATCCAACCGTTACACACAGTTTTCCAATCTCGGTGGGACCGAATCAATAAACTCGGTCGGACCGAAAAGGTAAACCTAGTGACCGTTAGAGATTTTCGGTGGGACTGACATGCAACTCGGTAGGACCGATATGGTTAGGGTTTGGGCATAACGTAATCTCGGTGAGACCGATTACACAAACTCGGTGAGACCGATTTTGGTAACTAGCTAACCAGAGAGTTGGTCAGGCAAACTCGGTGGGACCGATTTGCTCTTTCAGTGAGACCGAAAAGTTACAAAAAGGAAACACTGAATTTACATTGCAATCTCGGTGGGACCGATTCGCTCTTTCGGTAAGACCGCAAAGTTATGAAAGGGAAACAGAGAGTTTGCAACCCCATCTCGGTCAGACCGAGATCCTTATCGGTAGAACCGAATTGCTAGGGTTTGGCAGTGGCTAATGACAAGTGAAACTCGGTGGCGCCGGATAGGAAGAATCAGTAGGACCGAGTTTGGCTTAGGGTTTAGGTCATATGTGGATATGGGAAAGTAGTTGAGGGTTTTGGAGCATATCACTAAGCACATGAAGCAAGAGGCTCATTAAGCAACACCTCATCCCTCCTTGATAGTATTGGCTTTTCCTAAAGACTCAATGTGATCTTGGATCACTAAAATATAAAATGAAGAGTCTTGAGCTTTTGAGCTTGAGCCAATCCTTTGTCCTTAGCATTTTGAGGGTTCCACTTTCACATCCATGCCATGCCAATCACTGAGCTTTCCTGAAATAGTCATCTTGGAATAGCATTAGCTCAATGAGCTATATGTTGTTATGAATTACCAAACCACCTAGGGATAGTTGCACTTTCAATCTCCCCCTTTTTGGTAATTGATGACAACATATAGATCAAAGCTTCGACAAATGATAATAAGCATGAAATATATTGTCGCTTTGAGAAGTATGTGACAAGTAAGAGCTCCCCCTAAATTTGTGCATATTTAAAATTTGCTTTGGACTGCAAATGCACAAAGATTTAGAGTCATGGGTTACTCTTCCATGTCACATACATCTTGGTGGAGCGCTTAAAATGATAAGAATGAAATACATGCACTCATCACCAAGAATAGTGAATGATCACATAAGATAGATAAGATGATAATATTAAGCAAACATTAAGTGTAGCTTATGATCAAACACATGATCATCAATGTCTCACGAGCAATGACATAGTATCTCAAGCACTCAAAAGCAAACGAAGTTCGAAAAACCACCAAATAAAACAAGAGAGAAAAAAGCAACACTCTCTCTCGAAGCCTATGATCTATACATTTTCTCCCCCTTTGGCAACAAGTTACCAAAAAGTTCCTAGAAAATGCATAGTGCTAAGTCGACACTCAGGCTTGATCTTCAGGTGGTGGTGGAGTCCGGAGCACTCCAAGGACGAAGCCTTCTGTAGACGTGGTCGGAGTCGAGGCTGAAGTGGATGCTGGAGCTGGTGGAACTGAAGCTGTAGCTGGTGCAGACGTGGTGGCTCTGGTGTCAGCAACTGGCACTGCAGACGACCTCGGACCTCGTGGCACTCTGGCAAAGGCATCAGTTGTAGTCTTGCCTCTCCTCTCCTGCATGTCATCCTGGAGCTGCTCCACTGCAGTCTGAATCACTGTCACTTTGACATCCAAGTCATAGAACTTTTGTTCCATGATCCTCTCTAAGCTTGCCTGGTTCTGAGTTAGGGTGGCTAGTCCTTGCTCAATCCGCAGGGTGGATGAAATCAAGTAACCAAGCTGCTCTTGTTTGGTTTTCAGGAAATATTCAGATGCCTCCTCTTGAGTAGGCATCTTGGCAGCTTTCTCTTTCCTTGCCTTCTCCTTCTTTGCTTGTGCTTGGGCAGACGATGGTTCATTCTCAGTCATAACAACTTGATTATCTTCAAAATCTGGATGGATGGGCAGGTGTTCCTTGTCCAATAAGTATATGCCTGTGCCCATCTTTGAGTTAACGAGCTCCTGAATTTTTGGGGCATATCCACAGCTCCTCTTCTAGTCTGCTGCTGTCCTCTTGATTGTTTGTACTATGAGGCTCATGACCTTGAATTTCTGAGGTACATCAAATACATGAAGCAAATTGATTGCATGGCCTCTGATCATCTTGTGATCACCTGACTTGGGCAAGAGAGTGTGCCTCAAAATCCAATTAATAGTTGGCAGCCCTGACAGAAGATAATGCACTAAGCCAAATTTGAAAGTTTCAAGAGCTTCATTTGGAATTTCCTTGTACATGTTTGACATTGAGTTATGATCCATCTTCTTCTTGGCATATACATCCAAGTCATCTTCCTGCTCTTCTGGGGCATTGATCAGCTGAGCCCATTCAGCAACTATAGATTGGTACCTTGTACCTTCAGACATCCAAATTATCCTACCATCTAGATAAAAATGTGCCGTGTGTAGGATCGAAGTATGTCTAGAGGGGGGGGGGGGTGATTAGACTACTTGACCAAATAAAACTTAACCTTTTCCCAATTTTAGTTCTTGGCAGATTTTAGCTAATTTAGGACAAGTTAAGCAATCATCACATCACTCAAGCAAGCATGCAAAGAGTTTATGGGCAGCGGAAAGTAAAGCATGCAACTTGCGAGAATGTAAAGGGAAGGGTTTGGAGAATTCAAACGCTATTGGAGACACGGATGTTTTTCCCGTGGTTCGGATAGGTGGTGCTATCCTACATCCATGTTGATGGAGACTTCAACCCACGAAGGGTAACGGTTGTGCGAGTCCACACAGGGCTCCACCCAAGGGCAACGGTTGCGCGAGTCCACACAGGGCTCCACCCACGAAGGGTCCACGAAGAAGCAACCACCCACAAAGGGTCCACGAAGAAGCAACCTTGTCTATCCCACCATGGCCATCGCCCACACAGGACTTGCCTCACTAGTGGTAGATCTTCACGAAGTAGGCAATCTCCTTGCCCTTACAAACTCCTTGGTTCAACTCCACAATCTTGTCGGAGGCTCCCAAGTGACACCTAGCCAATCTAGGAGACACCACTCTCCAAGAAGTAACAAATGGTGTGTAGGTAATGAACTCCTTGCTCTTGTGCTTCAAATGATAGTCTCCCCAACACTCAACTCTCTCTCATAGGATTTGGATTTGGTGGAAAGAAGATTTGAGTGGAAAGCAACTTGGGAAGGCTAGAGATCAAGATTCATATGGTAGGAATGGAATGTCTTGATCTCAACACATGAGTAGGTGGTTCTCTCTCAGAACATATGAGTTGGAATGGTGTGTGTGTTCTGATGGCTCTCTCATCGAATGAGAAAGAGGTGGAGGGGTATATATAGCCTCCACACAAAATCCAACCGTTACATACAATTTACCAATCTCGGTGGGACCGAATCAGAAAACTCGGTCTGACCAAAATAGTAAACCTAGTGACCGTTAGGAATTTCGGTGGGACTGACATGCAACTCGGTAGGACCGATTCGGTTAGGGTTTGGGAATAACGTAATCTCGGTGAGACCGATTACACAAACTCGGTGAGACCGAATTTGGTAATTAGCTAACCAGAGAGTGGTCAGGCAAACTCGGTGGGACCGATTTGCTCTTTCGGTGAGACCGAGTGGAACTCGGTGAGACCGAAAAGTTACAAAGGGGAAACACTGAGTTTACATTGCAATCTCGGTGGGACCGATTCGCTCTTTCGGTAAGACCGAAAAGTTACGAAAGGGAAACAGAGAGTTTGCAACCCCATCTCGGTCAGACCGAGATCCTTATCGGTAGAACCGAATTGCTAGGGTTTGGCAGTGGCTAATGACAAGTGAAACTCGGTGGCGCCAGATAGGAAGAATCGGTAGGACCGAGTTTGGCTTAGGGTTTAGGTCATATGTGGATATGGGAAAGTAGTTGAGGGTTTTGGAGCATATCACTAAGCACATGAAGCAAGAGGCTCATTACGCAACACCTCATCCCTCCTTAATAGTATTGGCTTTTCCTAAAGACTCAATGTGATCTTGGATCACTAAAATATAAAATGAAGAGTCTTGAGCTTTTGAGCTTGAGCCAATCCTTTGTCCTTAGCATTTTGAGGGTTCCACTTTCACATCCATGCCATGCCAATCATTGAGCGCTTTCCTGAAATAATCATCTTGGAATAGCATTAGCTCAATGAGCTATATGTTGTTATGAATTACCAAAACCACCTAGGGATAGTTGCACTTTGAATCTCCCCCTTTTTGGTAATTGATGACAACATATAGATCAAAGCTTCGACAAATGATAATAAGCATGAAATATATCGTCGCTTTGAGAAGTATGTGATAAGTAAGAGCTCCCCCTAAATTTGTGCATATTTAAAATTTGCTTTGGACTACAAATGCACAAAGAGTTAGAGTCATGGGTTACTCTTCCATGTCACATACATCTTGGTGGAGCGCTCAAAATGATAAGAATGAAATACATGCACTCATCACCAAGAATAATGAATGATCACACAATATAGATAGGATAATGGCATTAAGCAAGCATTAAGTGTAGCTTATGATCAAACACATGATCATCAATGTCTCACAAATAATGACGTAGTATCTCAAGCACTCAAAAGCAGATAAGTTCGAAAAACCACCAAATAAAGCAAGAGAGAAAAGCAACACTCTCTCGCTCGAAGCCTATGATCTATACATCTTCTCCCCCTTTGGCAACAAGTTACCAAAAAGTTCCTAGAAAATGCATAGCACTAGATCGACGCTCAAGCTTGATCTTCAGGTGGTGGTGGAGTCCGGAGCACTCCAAGGACGAAGCCTTCGGTAGACGTGGTCGGAGTCGAGGCTGAAGTGGATGCTGGAGCTGGTGGAACTGAGGCTGTGGCTGGTGCAGACGTTGTAGCTCTGGTGGCAGCAACTGGCAGTGCAGACGACCTCGGACCTCGTGGCACCCTCGCAAAAGCATCAGTCGTGGTCCTGCCTCTCCTCTCATTCATGTCCTCCTGGAGCTGCTCCACGGCAGTCTGTATCTCTGTCACCTTGATGTCCAAGTCATAGAACCTCTGTTCCATGATCCTCTCTAAACTCGCCTGGTTCTGAGTCAGGGTGGATATACTCTGCTCAATCCACAGGGTGGACGCAATCAGGTAACCATGCTGCTCTTGTTTGGTTTTCAGGAAGTAATCAGATGCCTCCGCTTGAGTAGGCATCCTGGCAGCTTTCTCCTTCTTCGCCTTCTCCTTCTGAGCTTGTGCATGGGCAGATGATGGTTCATTCTCAGTCATAACAACTTGATTATCTTCGAAATCTGGACGGATGGGCAGGTGTTCCTTATCCAACAAATATATGCCCGTGCCCATCTTGGAGTTGATGAGCTCCTGAATCTGAGGGGCATATCCACAGCTCCTCTTCTGATCTGCCGCGGTCCTTTTGATTGTTTCCACTATGAGGCTCATGACTTTGAATTTTTGAGGCACGTCAAAGACATGAAGCAAATTGATCGCGTGACCTCTGATCATCTTGTGATCTCCAGACTTGGGCAGAAGGGTGTGCCTAAGGATCCAGTTGATCGTAGGCAATCTTGATAGCAGATAATGCACTGAGCCAAACTTGAACGTGTCAAGTGCTTCATTCGGAATCTCCTTGTACATGTTGGACATGGAGTTGTGGTCCATCTTTTTCTTGGCATAAATGTCCAAGTCATCTGTGTGCTCCTCTGGGGCATTGATCAGCTTCGCCCATTCCTCAACAGTAGAGTGGTACCTTGTACCCTCTGACATCCATGTGATCCTGCCATCCGGATAAAAGTGTGTTGTGGAGTAGAATTGCATGATTAGCTCCTCGTTCCACTTTGTGAGCTTCTGCCCAACAAAGTCTGCAACTCCACACGCACTAAAGCTGTCAAATACTCCAGGGTAGTACTCTTCATTGTCCTTGATATAGGTCCAGTCGACCCATCTCATGTCACATACAATTGGCTTCTTGTCAAGTAGCACTGTCTCATAGAAATCCTGCTGCTCTTTGGTGTGAAACATGTAGTCCACTGCAGTCCTTCTCCTAGAAGCATATGGATCTGCTTCTCTCCACTTCCTGAGCCCTGAGTCTCTCCTGAGCTTCATATCCTCAGCCACAGGATGAGCATCGTTGTGGTCTGGGATCTTGGGCTTGAGCTTCCGAAGGACATTCTCTTCCTCATCCTCAGCAACAGTCTCAGGCACTGGGGCCTTGTTCTTCTCAGCTGCAGGAATTCTCCTTGTATTTCTCTTTGGTGCACTCTTAGGCTTAGATGCAGCCTTAGGTGCTTCCTTGGGCTTGGATGCAGCTCCCCCTGACCTTATGGCATCTCCCATAAGCTTGGGTGCCTTGGGCACTGGTGCAGCTGCCTCTTCTTCCTCTTCCTCTTCCATGATGGAAGCTTTGCCAAGCACTCTAGCCACAATCTTCTTCACCCTCTCCTTCCTTTTCTTGCCCTCAGCTGCAGCTGGCTCTTGGGAAGTGGGCTTCTCAGTTGAGGCTCTAGCCTTTGACATGGGCTGCCTGCCTGCTGGCCTTTTGATTTTCAGACCTGGCTTAGTGCCTTGAGCTGGCTCAATTCTTTTGGAAGTGGCCTCTTCCTCTGCCACATAGTCCTCATCTTCAGAGTCTGAAGTTTTCTTCTTCCTTTGTCTAGTGGCAGCTTTAGGCAGGTTGCTGGGTGTGCTCCTGCTGCCATCATCTGAGGAACTTGAGGGGCTAGTGCCCTCACTCAACTGCACTTGCTGCTCTGACAAGTTTTGGCTGTCATTCTGGTCTGACATGATGCAAACTGACTGCTGACCCTGTGAATAGATTATAGAGGAGACAGAGTGGATGAGCATCACAAAATGCAGAGATTTTTGCAAAAGAATAATTCAAAAACCTAGTTTTAGTTTCCCATTGAAGTCATCTCGGATCTACCGACTTTCAAACTCGGTGATACCGAAGCAGTTTTGGAACCTAAACTAGTGAACTCGGTAGGACCGAGTCACAGTTCGGTGGCACCGAGACTGCTAGGGTTTCACTGAGTTCAAAAATCGGTCACACCGATAAGTAATTCTCGGTCAGACCGAGTCTCACTTGTGCAATGGCAAGAGCCAAATCGGTGGGACCGAGTTTTTCAACTCGGTGGGTCCGAGATGGTTTCGGCGGAAACCTAAACCTAGAATTTTCGAATCAAACCTAATCTATGAGCGTTTTGACTGGATGGAAGTTTATCAAACGTGGCTAGAAACAATATGATCACAATGTGCTAGGAATCATATTGAGGAATAGCACAAAGATCAAGTCCATACCCTAGTTCGGCGGGGACTTGCTACGGCGGCAACGGCGGGGCAGAATTCCCGTTGACGGCGACGGAGACCAGCGACTGGAGGCTGCTGGCGGCGAGAAGACGATCCAGAGACCTCGAGGGCAGAGCAGGCTATCGCGCGGGCGAAGGGGTTCGGAGAAATTTCCAAATTTTGCCCGTGACTATATATAGCCCGACCCTGTCGGTGTGACCGAGTGGAACAACTCGGTGGCACCAAGATTCATAACTGCGTGGAGTTACTGAAACTCGATGTGACCGAAAGGTTCAAATCGGTTGCACCGAGATCGAAAATCTAGATCAACTTAATGATCTCGGTAGGACCGAAAGTGGAGTATCGGTTAGACCGAGAATCATAAAGAGGTTTTGGAAGTTTAAGTCTATGACGAATCGGGGACTCCGAGCGCTCCTCACACAGAGTGGTTCGAATCTGACTTGATCAAATTTTGTGATGCAGCATGAATAGAGTTTGAGACGAGAAAAGCATAGATAGCTAGAGGAGGTTCTTAGGCATTCTTGTCCATCCACTTGGCAAAAAGAAATAAAGCCGAACAATCAAAGCAACAAGTGGATGTCCTCGAATGAGTAAAATATGCAACCAGCATGCTCACACAATAAGATTGCAAATGAAATATGTGGCATGGCATGCACAACCAATTCTAGCATCTATCAAGCAATTTGCGATGACTAGGTCATCTATATATGAGTATATTGACTTAGGAGTCAAGTGAGAACACTTGATCATAGGTCATACTCATCATTTAAGCTCAAGTGGGGTTACCACTTTTACATAGAGCATTGTTGTGTTCACATCTTTAGAGTTGCTTTAGCTCAAGTCTTAGAGTAAAGCTCCCCCTAGATGTGATATCCCCCCTAAGAGGGATGAACTAACCTTGGGTTTTGTCGATGATGACTTCATGTAGATATTGAAGATGTGGATGCTCAATGTTGATGTAGATCTCTTGGACCTATCCATTTGAGTGAATTGCACTTTCAATACCTAGATGGGTTAGTCCCACAAGGAACAAACAAGGATATCCATAGACATAGAGTGATGCACACAAAAGATGATGTCCATGAAAACTTTTAGGTTACCTTGTCCCTTGTCTTACCAACAAGAGGGTTTGTGACTCCTTGAACTAGTGCAAGATGTGGAAGTTGATTGCACTTGTTCTTGCCAAAATGATAAGAGTGAAGTATGTTGGCGGAGTCACCCTCAAGAACTCTCTAGTTCTTCTTCTTTTGGATCCACATCATCTTGATGGGAATCCTTGGAGTTGTAGTCGTACTTGATGAAGTGGAACTTGAAGTAGTCTTGGGAATCCACTTGACTAAGGTCTTAGGAGCTTCTTCAAATGCATCAATTTCCTCTTGAAGCTTGTCCTTGCCTTTTTGCTCGTAGTCTTGTGGTGGAAGATCATCTTGAGCTTGTGTCCCCTTGAAAGAAGTATACTTCTCTTGTTGTGGGACAAACTTTGTCTTGGGGTATTGATCTTCTTCCCATTCAACTCCATTGGCATTGAACTTTCGTTCAAAACTAACACCTTGATTCTTCCGGTGCATTCCTTGCTTGCGCACAATTTCCTCGAATTGCTTACTCCCGGCAAGGCTTTTGTACACTCCTTTCTCTATAATTCCCTTCAATAAGCTATTTTCTTGCTCAAGTGTAACTTGGCTAAGAGAATCATTAGTGGAATCAAGAGAACTACTAGAAGCAACAATATTGGATTTAGCATGATCATTGTTACTACTAGAGGAAGAATCTTTCTTGTTAGACTTGACTTGAGGCATGTAAGTGGATAAGAGTAAACGCTTGGCAATGTAAGAAGAACTTTTCTTGCGGAGATCATCATTGATTGCCTTTAAGAACTCATGTTCTTGCTCAATATTGAGCTTTTCAAAGCATAGTTTCTCATGAGCTCTTAAAAGTTCTCGATGATCTTCGAAGATAGTGTCATGAGCTAACTTAAGAGTTTTTAGTTCTTTAGTTAGAGCCTCAATCTTCTCCTTATCATTATCACTCGTTTTAGCATGATTAATTTGTCTTTCATCATAGTATTCATCACTAGAGTTGTCACCAAGCAAATCATCACCTAACAAGTCATCTTTATCACTATTGAAATCAACATACTCGGGGTGTGTTACCTTAGGACCTTTGTCCATGAAGCATCCTCCAATTCCTTCATTTGGCGAGTCAAATATGTCGTAGGAGTTGGTTGACACAAGTGCTAGACCAGCAACACCTTCATCTTGAGTATCTTCGGAGTCGGAGTGATAACTTCTCTCGGAGTGGCTGTCGGAGTTGGAGCCGGATACCCATTCACCAACATGAGCTTGATGTCTTCGTCTTGTGTAGCTCCTTGATGATTTTTCCTTCCTTTCCGAATCCTTGCTTCTCCGTGAGTATCTTCGTTCATAACGATCATCTTTACTCCTTCTCTCTCTTGGTGGTGATCCTTTGCTTCTTCTTTTTGGAGAATCTTCTCTTCTCTTGTAGGGAGCCGTACACTCATTGGAATAGTGTCCGGGTCTTCCACAATTGTAACAGTTTCGCTCTCGACTAGAAGATCTTTTGTCATTGTAGGACCTTGACTTGGAGCTTCTATCTTTGCTTCTACTCTTGTAGAACTTGTTGAATTTCTTCACCATTAAGATCAATTCTTCATTGAAGTCTTGTTTCTCACTTGATGATGTAGGGGCTTCACATGAGGCTTCATAGGCACCACTTGATTTGTTGTGAAGTTCCTCTTTATCCTTAAGTGACATCTCATGAGCAACAATTCTTCCAATCACCTCCGTTGGCTTGAGATCTTTGTATTTGGGCATCATTTGGATCAATGTGCACACGGTATCATATTTTCCATCCAAGGCTCTTAGGATCTTCTTGATGATGAATCTATCGGTCATCTCTTCACTTCCTAAGACGGCAATCTCATTTGTGATGAGAGCAAGCCTAGAGTACATTTCAGCGACACCTTCACCATCCTTCATCTTGAACTTGTCAAGTTGGCTTTGAAGCACATCCAACTTGGATTCCTTGACGGAGTCGGTACCTTCGTGCATATCAATCAAGGTGTCCCAAATTTCCTTTGCATTCTCAAGGCGGCTGATTTTGTTGAATTCTTCGGGGCACAATCCGTTGAAGAGAATATCACAAGCTTGAGCATTGTATTGCAACATCTTCAACTCATCCGCGGTAGCTTCACGGTTTGGTTCTCTCCCGTCAAAGAAGTCACCTTGCAAACCAACACACACAATAGCCCAAACAGCGGGGTTATGTCCAAGAATATGCATTTTCATTTTATGCTTCCAACTAGCAAAATTAGTACCATCAAAGTAAGGACCTCTACGGTGATAATTTTCCCTCGCTAGACGCCATACTCTCCTAGGTTGTGAAACCAAGGCTATGACCACCAAAAGCTATGGAGATCAAGCAAATGGAGACCAAAGCGCTGATACCACTTGTAGGATCGAAGTATGTCTAGAGGGGGGGGTGATTAGACTACTTGAACAAATAAAAACTTAACCATTTCCCAATTTTAGTTCTTGGCAGATTTTAGCTATTTTAGGACAAGTCAAGCAATCGTCACATGATTCAAGCAAGCATGCAAAGAGTATATTGGCAGCGTAAAGTAAAGCATGCAACTTGCAAGAATATAGAGGGAAGGGTTTGGAGAATTCAAACGTTATTGGAGACACGGATGTTTTTCCCGTGGTTCGGATAGGTGGTGCTATCCTACATCCACGTTGATGGAGACTTCAACCCACGAAGGGTAACGGTTGCGCGAGTCCACATAGGGCTCCACCCAAGGGCAACGGTTGCGCGAGTCCACGGAGGGCTCCACCCACTAAGGGTCCACGAATAAGCAACCACCCACAAAGGGTCCACAAAGAAGCAACCTTGTCTATCCCACCATGGCCAACGCCCACGAAGGACTTGCCTCACTAGCGGTAGATCTTCACGAAGTAGGCGATCTCCTTGCCCTTACAAACTCCTTGGTTCAACTCCACAATCTTGTCGGAGGCTCCCAAGTGACACCTAGCCAATCTAGGAGACACCACTCTCCAAGAAGTAACAAATGGTGTGTAGGTAATGAACTCCTTGCTCTTGTGCTTCAAATGATAGTCTCCCCAACACTCAACTCTCTCTCATAGGATTTGGATTTGGTGGAAAGAAGATTTGAGTGGAAAGCAACTTGGGAAGGCTAGAAATCAAGATTCATATGGTAGGAATGGAATGTCTTGATCTCAACACATGAGTAGGTGGTTTTCTCTCAGAACATATGAGTAGGAATGATGTGTGTGTTCTGATGGCTCTCTCTTCGAATGAGAAGGAGGTGGAGGGGTATATATAGCCTCCACACAAAATCCAACCGTTACATACAATTTACCAATCTCGGTGGGACCGAATCAGAAAACTCGGTCTGACCAAAATAGTAAACCTAGTGACCGTTAGGAATTTCAGTGGGACTGACATGCAACTCGGTAGGACCGATTCGGTTAGGGTTTGGGCATAACGTAATCTCGGTGAGACCGATTACACAAACTCGGTGAGACCGAATTTGGTAATTAGCTAACCAGAGAGTTGGTCAGGCAAACTCGGTGGGACCGATTTGCTCTTTCGGTGAGACTGAGTGGAACTCGGTGAGACCGAAAAGTTACAAAGGGGAAACACTGAGTTTACATTGCAATCTCGGTGGGACCGATTCGCTCTTTCGATAAGACCGAAAAGTTACGAAAGGGAAACAGAGAGTTTGCAACCCCATCTCGGTGAGACCGAGATCCTTATCGGTAGAACCGAATTGCTAGGGTTTGGTAGTGGCTAATGACAAGTGAAACTCGGTGGCGCCGGATAGGAAGAATCGGTAGGACTGAGTTTGGCTTAGGGTTTAGGTCATATGTGGATATGGGAAAGTAGTTGAGGGTTTTGGAGCATATCACTAAGCACATGAAGCAAGAGGCTCATTAAGCAACACCTCATCCCTCCTTAATAGTATTGGCTTTTCCTAAAGACTCAATGTGATCTTGGATCACTAAAATATAAAATGAAGAGTCTTGAGCTTTTGAGCTTGAGCCAATCCTTTGTCCTTAGCATTTTGAGGGTTCCACTTTCACATCCATGCCATGCCAATCATTGAGCTTTCCTGAAATAATGATCTTGGAATAGCATTAGCTCAATGAGCTATATGTTGTTATGAATTACCAAAACCACCTAGGGATAGTTGCACTTTCACTGTGGAGTAGAACTGCATGATAAGCTCCTCATTCCACTTTGTGAGCTTCTGCCCAACAAGGTCCTCTACTCCACATGTCTTGAAGCTGTCCTGCACTCCAGGTAGTGTTCTTCGTTTTCCTTGATGTATTCCCAGTCGACCCATCTCATATCACATACAATTGGCTTCTTGTCCAACAAAACTGTCTCATAGAAGTCCTTCTGTTCCTTAGTGTGGAACCTGTAATCCACAGCAGTCCTTCTCCTTGAAGCATACGGGTCTGCTTCTCTCCACTTCCTGAGCCCTGAATCACTTCTGAGCTTCATGTCCTCAGCCACAGGATGAGCATCATTGTGGTCTGGGATCTTGGGCTTGAGCTTTCTTAGAACATGCTCTTCATCATCTTCTTCAACAACAGTCTTAGGCACTGGGGCCTTGTTCTTCTTAGTTGCAGGTATGCTCCTCGTATTTCTCTTTGGAGCTGTCTTGACCTTTGATGCAGCCTTGGGTGCTTCCTTGGGCTTAGATGCAGTAGCCCCTGATTTGATAGCATCACCCATTAGCTTGGGTGCCTTAGGTGCTGGTGCAGCTACCTCTTCTTCTTCATCTTCTTCCATGATGGAAGCCTTTCCAAGCACTTTGGCTACGGTCTTCTTGACCCTTTCCTTCCTCTTCTTTCCTTCAGCAGCAACTGGCTCTATGGTTGCAGGCTTTTCAGGAATCTGAGTTGAGGCTCTGGCCTTTGGCATAGGCTGCCTACCTGCTGGCCTTTTGATTTTCAATCCTGGCTTTGTGCCTTGAGCTGAGCCATGTTCCTTCTCGAGCACTACTCTCTTGGAAGTTGCTTCCTCTTCTGCCACATAGTCCTCATCCTCTGATTCTGAGGTTCTCTTCTTCCTCTGTCTGGTGGCAGCTTTTGGCAGATTGCTAGGAGTACTTCTACTGCCATCATCTGAAGAACTTGAGGGACTAGTGCCCTCACTCATCTGCACTGGCTGTTCTGACATGTTCTGGCTATCACTTTGGCCTGACATGATGAACAAGCTGACTGCTGACCCTGTGAATAGTTTATAGATGAGGTAGAGTGGATAAGCATCACAAAATGCAGAGATTTTTGCAAAAGAATAATTCAAAATCTTAGTTTTAGTTTCCCACTGAAATCATCTCGGATCTACCGATTTCTAAACTCGGTGATACCGAAGCAGTTTTGGCACCTAAACTAGTGAACTCGGTCAGACCGAGTCACAGTTCGGTGGCACCGAGACTGCTAGGGTTTCACAGAGTTCCAAATCGGTCACACCGATTAGTAATTCTCGGTCAGACCGAGTCTCACTTGTGCAATGGCATAAGCCAAATCGGTGGGACCGAGTTTTTCAACTCGGTGGGTCCGAGATGGTTTCGGCGGAAACCTAACCCTAAAATTTTTGAATCAAAACTAATCTATGAATGCATTGACTGGATAGGAGTGTTTCAATCGTGGCAAGAATCATTAAGAACACAATATGCTAGGAATCGGACGGGGAATAGCACTGTGATCGAGTCCATACCCTAGTTCGGCGGAGACTCGCTACGGCGGCAACGGCGGGGTTGAATTTCCGTTGACGGCGACGGAGACCAGCGACTGGAGGCAGCTGGCGGCGAGGAGACGATCCGGAGACCAAGTTGGCAGAGCAGGCTATCGCGCGGGCGAAGGGGTTCGGAGAAATTTCCAAATTTTTTCCCGTGACTATATATAGCCCGACCCTGTCGGTGTGACCGAGTGGAACGACTCGGTGGCACCGAGATGCAAAACTGTATACAGTTGTTGCAACTCGGTGTGACCGAATGGTTCAAATCGGTTGCACCGAGATCAAAAATTCAGATCAACTTAATGATCTCGGTAGGACCGAAAGTGGGGTATCGGTCAAACCGAGAATCATAAAGAGGTTTTGGAAGTTTAAGTCTATGACGAATCGGGGACTCCGAGCGCTCCTCACACAGAGTGGTTCGAATCTGACTATCAAATTTTGTGATGTAGCATGAATAGAGTTTGAGACGAGAAAAGCATAGATAGCTAGAGGAGGTTCTTAGGCATTCTTGTCCATCCACTTGGCATAAGGAAATAAAACCAAACAACCAAAACAACAAGTGGATGTCCTCGAATGAATAAAATATGCAACCAGCATGCTCACACAATAAGATGGCAAATGAAATATGTGACAAGGCATGCACAACCAATTCTAGCATCTATCAAGCAATTTGCGATGACAAGGTCATCTATATATGAGTATATTGACTTAGGAGTCAAGTGAGAACACTTGATCATAGGTCATACTCATCGTTTAAGCTCAAGTGGGGTTACCACTTTTACATAAAGCATTGTTGTGTTAACATCTTTAGAGTTGCTTTAGCTCAAGTCTTAGAGTAAAGCTCCCCCTAGATGTGATATCCCCCTTTAGAGGGATGAACTAACCTCGGGTTTTGTCTATGATGACTTCATGTAGATGTGGAAGATGTGGATGCTGAATGTTGATGTAGATCACTTGGAGCTATCCATTTGAGTGAATTGCACTTTCAATACCTACATGGGTTAGTCCCACAAGGAACAAACAAGGATATCCATAGACATAGAGTGATGCACACACAAGATGATGTCCATGAAAACTTTTAGGTTACCTTGTCCCTTGTCTTACCAACAAGAGGTTTTGTGACTCCTTGAACTAGTGCAAGATGTGGAAGTTGATTGCACTTGTTCTTGCCAAAATGATAAGAGTGAAGTATGTTGGCGAAGTCACCCTCAAGAACTCTCTAGTTCTTCTTCTTTTGGATCCACACCATCTTGATGGGAATCCTTGGAGTTGTAGTCGTACTTGATGAAGTGGAACTTGAAGTAGTCTTGGGAATCCACTTGACAAAGGTCTTAGGAGCTTCTTCAAATGCATCAATTTCCTCTTGAAGCTTGTCCTTGCCTTTTTGCTTGTAGTCTTGTGGTGGAAGATCATCTTGAGCTTGTGTCCCCTTGAAAGAATTATCATACTTCTCTTGTTGAGGAACAAACTTTGTCTTGGGGTATTGATCTTCTTCCCACTCAACTCCATTGGCATTGAACTTTCATTCAAAACCAACACCTTGATTCTTCTGGTGCATTCCTTGCTTGCGCACAATTTCCTCGAATTGCTTACTCCCGGCAAGGCTTTTGTACACTCCTTTCTCTATAATTCCCTTCAATAAGCTATTTTCTTGATCAAGTGTAACTTGGATAAGAGAATCATTAGTGGAATCAAGAGAACTACTAGAAGCAACAATATTGGATTTAGCATGATCATTGTTACTGCTAGAGGAAGAATCTTTCTTGTTCTTGTTACTAGACTTGACTTGAGGCATGTAAGTGGATAAGAGTAAACGCTTGGCAATGTAAGAAGAAATTTTCTTGCGGAGATCATCATTGATTGATTTTAAGAACTCATGCTCTTGCTCAAGACTGAGCTTTTCAAAGCGTAATTTCTCATGAGCTCTTAAAAGTTCTCGATGATCTTTGAAGATAGTTTCATGAGCTAACTTAAGAGTGTTTAGTTTTTTAGTTAGAGCCTCAATCTTCTCCTTATCATTGTCATTCGTTTTATCTTGATTATCATGATTAATTGACGTTTCATCATAGTATTCATCACTAGAGTTGTCAACAAGCAAATCATCACCTAACAAGTCATCTTCATCACTATTGAAATCAACATACTCAGGGTGTGTCACCTTGGGACCTTTGGTCATGAAGCATCGTCCAATTCCTTCATTTGGTGAGTCAAATATGTCGTAGGTGTTGGTTGACACAAGTGCTAGACCGACAACACCTTCATCTTGAGTATCTTCGGAGTCGGAGTGATAATTTCTCTCGGAGTGGCTGTCGGAGTCGGAGCCGGATACCCATTCACCAACATGAGCTTGATGTCTTCGTTTTGTGTAGCTCCTTGATGATTTTTCCTTCCTTTCCGAATCCTTGCTTCTCCGTGAGTATCTTCGTTTATAACGATCATCTCTACTCCTTCTCTCTCTTGGTGGTGATTCTTTGCTTCTTCTTTTTGGAGAATCTTCTCTTCTCTTGTAGGGAGCCGTACACTCATTGGAATAGTGTCCGGGTCTTCCACAACTGTAGCAGTTTCGCTCTCGACTAGAAGATCTTTTGTCATTGTAGGACCTTGACTTAAAGCTTCTATCTTTGCTTCTACTCTTGTAGAACTTGTTGAAGTTCTGCACCATTAAGCTCAATTCTTCATTGAAGTTTTGTTTCTCACTTGATGATGTAGGGGCTTCACATGAGGCTTTGTAGGCACCACTTGATTTGTTGTGAAGTTCCTCTTTATCCTTAAGTGACATCTCATGAGCAACAATTCTTCCAATCACCTCCGTTGGCTTGAGATCTTTGTAATTGGGCATCATTTGGATTAATGTGCACACGGTATCATATTTTCCATCCAAGGCTCTTAGAATCTTCTTGATGATGAATCTATCGGTCATTTCTTCACTTCCTAAGCCGGCAATCTCATTTGTGATGAGAGCAAGCCTAGAGTACATTTCAGCGACACCTTCACCATCCTTCATTTTGAACTTGTCAAGTTGACTTTGAAGCACATCCAACTTGGATTCCTTGACGGAGTCGGTACCTTCGTGCATATCAATCAAAGTGTCCCAAATTTCCTTTGCATTCTCAAGACGGCTGATTTTGTTGAATTCTTCGGGGCACAATCCGTTGAAGAGAATATCACAAGCTTGAGCATTCTATTGCAACATCTTCAACTCATCCGCGGTAGCTTCACGGTTTGGTTCTCTCCCGTCAAAGAAGTCACCTTGCAAACCAACACACACAATAGCCCAAACAGCGGGGTTATGTCCAAGAATATGCATTTTCATTTTATGCTTCCAACTAGCAAAATTAGTACCATCAAAGTAAGGACCTCTACGGTGATAACTTCCCTCGCTAGACACCATACTCTCCTAGGTTGTGAAACCAAGGCTATGACCACCAAAAGCTATGGAGATCAAGCAAATGGAGACCAAAGCTCTGATACCACCTGTAGGATCGAAAGTATGTCTAGAGGGGGGGTGATTAGACTACTTGACCAAATAAAAACTTAACCTTTTTCCCAATTTTAGTTTTTGGCAGATTTTAGCTATTTTAGGACAAGTCAAGCAATCATCACACAATTCAAGCAAGCATGCAAAGAGTATAATGGCAGCGGAAAGTAAAGCATGCAACTTGCAAGAATGTAAGGGAAGGGTTTGGAGAATTCAAACGCTATGGGAGACACGGATGTTTTTCCTGTGGTTCGGATAGGTGGTGCTATCCTACATCCACGTTGATGGAGACTTCAACCCACGAAGGGTAACGGTTGCGCGAGTCCACACAGGGCTCCACCCAAGGGCAACGGTTGCGCGAGTCCACGAAGGGCTCCACCCATGAAGGGTCCACGAAGAAGCAACCACCCACAAAGGGTCCACGAAGAAGCAACCTTGTCTATCCCACCATGGCCATCGCCCACGAAGGACTTGCCTCACTAGCGGTAGATCTTCACGAAGTAGGCGATCTCCTTGCCCTTACAAACTCCTTGGTTCAACTCCACAATCTTGTCGGAGGCTCCCAAGTGACACCTAGCCAATCTAGGAGACACCACTCTCCAAGAAGTAACAAATGGTGTGTAGGTAATGAACTCCTTGCTCTTGTGCTTCAAATGATAGTCTCCCCAACACTCAACTCTCTCTCATAGGATTTGGATTTGGTAGAAAGAAGATTTGAGTGGAAAGCAACTTGGGAAGGCTAGAGATCAAGATTCATATGATAGGAATGGAATGTCTTGGTCTCAACACATGAGTAGGTGGTTCTCTCTCAGAACATATGAGTTGGAATGATGTGTGTGTTCTGATGGCTCTCTCACTAAATGAGAAAGAGGTGGAGGGGTATATATAGCCTCCACACAAAATCCAACCGTTACACACAATTTACCAATCTCGGTGGGACCGAATCAGAAAACTCGGTCTGACCGAAATAGTAAACCTAGTGACCGTTAGGAATTTCGGTGGGACTGACATGCAACTTGGCAGGACCGATTCGGTTAGGGTTTGGGCATAACGTAATCTCGGTGAGACCGATTACACAAACTCGGTGAGACCGAATTTGGTAATTAGCTAACCAGAGAGTTGGTTAGGCAAACTCGGTGGGACAGATTTGCTCTTTCGGTGAGACCGAGTGGAACTCGGTGAGACCGAAAAGTTACAAAGGGGAAACACTGAGTTTACATTGCAATCTCGGTGGGACCGATTCGCTCTTTCGGTGGGACCGAAAAGTTACGAAAGGGAAACAGAGAGTTTGCAACCCCATCTTGGTGGGACCGAGATCCTTATCGGTAGAACCGAATTGCTAGGGTTTGGCAGTGGCTAATGACAAGTGAAACTCGGTGGCGCCGGATAGGAAGAATCGGTAGGACCGAGTTTGGCTTAGAGTTTAGGTCATATGTGGATATGGGAAAGTAGTTGAGGGTTTTGGAGCATATCACTAAGCACATGAAGCAAGAGGCTCATTAAGCAACACCTCATCCCTCCTTAATAGTATTGGCTTTTCCTAAAGACTCAATGTGATCTTGGATCACTAAAATATAAAATGAAGAGTCTTGAGCTTTTGAGCTTGAGCCAATCCTTTGTCCTTAGCATTTTGAGGGTTCCACTTTCACATCCATGCCATGCCAATCATTGAGCTTTCCTAAAATAGTCATCTTGGAATAGCATTAGCTCAATGAGCTATATGTTGTTATGAAATACCAAAACCACCTAGGGATAGTTGCACTTTCAGCAGTGCTACCGCGTCCGGCCGCCGGCGCCGATCTGGATGGGGTTGGCGCCGGCCTCTCGTGGCCCACTGTTGATGATGGCGTCTGCCACGGGGGGTGGGGTGTACATAGGATCCTCCTCAGTTTTAGCTTTTGTTTCCTGCGAAGAATCATGAAGCGCCCCGTGGGGGCATGTAAGGGTCCATAATGTCTTTTGTGCTTTTCTTCCCTGTTATGAAGATTTGATGAATGCGCGTCCCGTTAAGGCTCGGTCCCCCCTTTCTTTCCTTGTGATAGATTGTTGCTCTACGCCGACAGGTCCCGGTCCCCAGGCAGGCTACAGCCGTCGCTGGTATGCCAGGTCGCGTGCTGTGGTCAAGGCCAGGAGGTGTGCGGCCCGAGGTCAAGTAAGAGCCCTGAGGCGCGATGCTCGGGAGGTCCCCCTTAGCGCTCAAGTGGCCATGGTTAGGGAAGAAAAGGAGTTGACGTGGCCGCAACGGGATTGCGGCAAGGCGTGAGTGTCCATAAGGCCCAGACATTTAGCTGATCCGAGGGCGAGACTTATCTTGCGAACTTCATGACGATTCCTGAAGTTGTGCTGGGGCTGCGCGCCAACTTGTGCGGCATAGCCTGGCCGGCCCATACAAGTTTCCCTCCTCCCATGCTCTCCTTAGTGCTCTGTGTCCTCAGGTCCCGGCCCTCGTGCGAGCTCAGCCGCCGCTGGTATGCCAGGTCGCAATGCCGTGGTCAAGGCCATGGTGAGGGCTGGAGAGCCAGTAAGAGCTCCTGAGTCGCGATGCTCAGGAGCCCCCCTTTTAACGCGCAAGCGAATTGCACGAGAGAAAAGGAGACTCGCGGTGCCGCCTGATATCCTTCCCGCGGAGTCCCTGTAAACACGCACAAGAAGAACAGGGTTTGCCGTTTTAGCCGTCAGCCTGCCGTTGGTTGGTCTGGATAAAATGAAGGCGCTGAGGGCCTGGTGAGGTGACGTGTGTGGGGCGTGCCGCGAGCCAGAGCTTGACCGCTCAGGTTTGTTGACGTGGCAGGGACGGACCCATGCACCAGCGTCGTGCCTGTGAGGTGGCCCTGTGGGAGGCGATGATCAAGCAGATGATGATCGTAGGCAGGTTAAGCAGGGAAGGCATATCAGCTTGGGTAAATGCAGGAAGATACATGCCACTGGGTCCGGCCTGAGGGGCTTAGGGATGATGCAGCCCGAGGGGCCCCCCAGCAAGGTAAGCTAAAGACATAAGCAAATGGGATGCATGCCGTAGGGACGGACCCACACGACCTGGGAATGATGCAGCACAAGGGGCGCTCCCAGCTTAACGAGCTTGGAAGATGTCACCTGGTTCTGTAGCTGAAGTAGAGTTGGTGCAGCTGAAGGCGTGCGTCGAAGAAATGACTCCTCATGAGCCACCGGAGCCCTGAGCCTCGGGAGGCTCTGGGGGCTCAGGAGGCTCCCTGAAGACTGTCTCCATTCCCTCCAGGACGACGCGGTACCTGGCCTCTTGAGACGCCAGGTCACGCGGCATGGCACGCTGATAGGCCGACACCACGCTCGGCAAGCCGAGGGGCATGCGAACGTAGTTGTGTGGTGGGCCTCCGCAACGGCCCACATGTGAAGGCCAGAAACGCTCCTGAGACGCAGCCCTGTTGAGCCCTGGAATGTCGATGCAGACACACAGCTCGGCACCCTCGCCTAGGTGGTGAGCCGCGCCCTGTGAGCGGCTATCGCCGCGCATGGCTCTTGCGTCTTGCAGTTCCTGTGTGGTCTTGGCGATGAACTCCTGAGTGGCGGGCACCCCTTACCCGATGTTCTCCTGAGGAAAACATGTCGCGTAGCACGCCTCCAAGTGGTACCCAAGAACCTCCCTCGTGAGGTGGGTAAGGTCTGAGGCCCTACAGAAGAGAGCCCCCAAGCCCTACCCGAGGAGGGCGCCGGGCGCACCTTCCTATGCGATGGAGGGAGGCGCCCCTGGGACGGATGCTGATCCTGATGAGGCTCCTGCCACGACGCCATCCTCCTGAGGTCCTGCGTGGCGTGGCTTCTTCTTCTTGGGAATGGCCTCCGGAGGACCCTCACTTCTGCTGTCGGGGTCGTCGATTGCTGCAGCTTGGAAGGCACGCTCGAGGGAGCACACCGCATTCCTCTCTTCACACGGGGCCGTGATGACCCCACCACTTCCAGGCATCTTGAGGACGTTGTAGCCGTGGTGGGTGACCGCCATGAACCTCGCCAAGGCCGGATACCCAAGGATGGCGTTGTATGGCAGGCGGATGTGCGCGACGTCGAAGTCGATGAGCTCAGTGCAGTAGTTGTCGCGTGTGCCGAAGGTGACAGGCAGGCGGACCTACCTATCGGTGTGGTGGAGCCGTCGGTCACTCCCGAGAAAGGTTTGGTAGGCTGGAGCTGCTCATATGGCACTTGGAGGTTGTCGAAAGTGTCAACGGACAGGACATTGAGTCATGCACCGCTGTTGATCAGAGTCTTTGAAACCTGCACATTGCTGATGACTAGGGAACACAACATCGGGAGGACGCAGGATGGTGTACTGGGACCACTTGAGCAGGCGCGCGGCCTCAAGCTTGGGGAGCACCGTTTTCACCTCGCGAGCGAATCGTTTGAAGATGCGCTGAGAGGCTGGGGCCTGGGCACCGCCCAAGATGCAGGCGATTGCATGCGGCTCCTGGAAGCACCCAGCTCCCTCGTCCTGATGATGGTCGTCGTTCCTTCTTGGTGGCGGCAGTGGAGGAAGACCAGTGTTGCCTTGGGGGCGATCCTCACGAGGCTGGTCCCTCCAGGGCCCCTCGCGAGGATGGTCCTACCAGTGGTCCTCACGAGGCCTGTCGCGCCATTCCTGGCGCGGGCCGCGGTCTTCCCAACGTCCGCCTCCTCGTCCTCGTCCATGGTTGTAGCCCTGGTCGCCACGCTCGGGGCGTCGACCGTAGCGTCCCTCGTGTAGGGCTCGGAGCTCTTGGCAGTCGCTGGTGTTGTGGGTGTTCGGTTTGTGCAAGGCGCAGAACGGTCGGCTGTTCTTGGATGACTCGGGCTGATCTCTGTCCCATTTGATGTCGGGCTCCGCAGCTAGCATTACCGCTTCCTTGTGCTTCACGTCCTTGGCCTTGGCTTTCTTCTCCTCTATGCATGTGGCTGGCAGCTCAAGGAGGGAAAGGCGCCCCTCCTCAGCTCTTGTGCACTTGGTCTCCAGGTTCAACAGCTCCTGAGACGTGCAGAGCTCCTCGTGGATGGCGAGCTCTTCCTTCATCTTGACATCACGGACGCCGTCGGAGAACGCGGAGATGATGGCCTCATCCATGACCTTGGGGATCTTGAAGCGGGTGTTGTTGAAGCGTTGGATGTACTTCTGGAGGGTCTCCCCTGGTTGTTGCTCGATGCAGCGCAAATCGGTCGCGGCCGGCGGGCGGTCGCGAGTGCCCTAGAAGTTGGCGACGAAGCGGTCATGCATATCGTCCCAGGAGGAGATCGAGCCGTGCTGCAAGTTCAGGAGCCAGGTGCGGGCCGCATCCTTGAGAGCCATGAGAAACCAGTTCGCCATGACTTTGTCAGCGCCGTTGGCTGCTTCGATGCTCATCTTGTAGAGTTGCAGGAACTCTGCAGGGTCGGTGGTGCCGTCGTAGCGAGGAGGCAGATCCGGCTTGAACTTGCCTGGTCAGGCGACGCTGCGGAGCTCGGGGGTGAAGGCGCGGTAGCCGGCCGTGGTTACTGGGGCCCACATCGGAGGTGGAGCTTGGTCTTGTCGAGGTCCGCGCGGCGCCGCCGCAAGCGGCGCGCGGTCTTGATGAGGCGGCACGAGAAGCGCGGGTGCAGCTTCTCGTGGCCGTGGGATTTCTTGGCAGCTTCTCTCTTCGTGCGCGGGCTCCGGTCGTGGGGGATCGCATCACAGGGCCGCACGCCTTGGTGCCAAGGCGTCGTCTTTGGGCTGGGGTGGTGGAGGCGTGCCTCGGGCCTCGTCGCCCGTGGCTGGCTGAGGGTGAGGCCGAGAGAGGGAAGGCGCCGGGGAGCCCCCTACGACGCGGACGAGCTCGGTGACGCGGTGAGCCACTCCTCGTAGAGGTCGTCGACTGGGCGGTAGCGTAGGAGCTTGTTTGCAGCGAGGAGTGCGGCCCGCGCCTTCATGGGAGCGTGGTGTGCGTGAGACAAAGAACCGGCTGGGGCCAGCGATGGAGTGGCGGTGCGGCCATCCTGCCACACCGAAGGATGCAGCAAAGACGCTTGCTGCTCGTTCCCCACTGGGCCGGTGGCAGCGTTGGCGGTGGGGGATGGAGAACGACATGGTGGCCCACCGATGGGGGTTGTCTGAGCAACGCGGGCGGTGATAGCAGCCTAACGCTTAGCTCGAGCGCGGTGAGCATGCACCATGAAGACGATGGAGCGGTGGAGCGACGAACTGACGGAAGGAAAGCTTCGGCACACCCCTACCTGGCGCGCCAAATGTCGGATGTGGGGTTCTAGCAAACCCTTAAGGTTCGAACACTGGGGTGCGCACGAAGTCTTTCCTTCCTACCGATCTACGCCCTAGCTCGCTAAGATCTCGTGGACGAACTCAACGAACTCGCAACACAGAAAGACACGGGATTTATACAGGTTCGGGCCACCGTTGTGGTGTAACACCCTACTCCAGTGTGGTGGTGGTGGATTGCCTCCTGGGCTGATGATGAACAATACAAGGGGAAGAACAGTCTCCTGAGGTTGAGGTGTTCTTGTGCGTGGCTAATTTGTGTGGATGAGAGAGTGATCTAAGATGCCGTCTCCCCACCCCCGATGGTGGCTAGTCCTACTTATAGAGGCCCTGGTCCTCTTCCCAAATATTGAGTGGGATGGAAGCCAACAATAGTGGGCTAATTTGAAGGGGACAGCTAGTAAAAGCCATCCTGACAAAAGGTGGTCTGCACCTGCGAAATGCTCTGGTGGTGACGCCGTCTTGGGCTCCACGATGGCCTCCGTCTTGTCGTCCTTCTGGTCTTGGTATTGTTGCACCAAAATGGCAACCTTTGCCTGATGCCTCGGTACTCCTCGCTTGCGCTAGTTTCCTAAGCACCAAAGAGGAAACAAGGACGCTACGCGCGCTGGCGCCCGCCTGGTGTCGATCATCATGGCTCATGTCACGAGAGCCTTGTGAGGTTCGCCTCGCCTTGAAATCTCTGCTCCTCGTGAGCCTGCCTGGCTAGGCCACTCCAGAGGAGGTCTCGTGTCGTCCTCCTCGCGAGGGTCTTGGATGCCTTGTAGGTGAAGATGGGTCGTACGGCCTGCTGGCTCAGCCACGCCACGGGCCGCAGGCAGGCGAGTCTGGGGACCCCCGTTCCCAGGACGCCGACAGTATTGCAATGCGTTGAAACAAGGCCTAGGGTTCATACTTTCACTAGTGCAAGTTCTCTCAACAATAATAACATAATTGGATCATATAACTATCCCTCAACATGCAACAAAGAGTCACTCTAAAGTCACTACTAGCGGAGAACAAATGAAGAGATTATGGTAGGGTACGAAACCACCTCAAAGTTATGCTTTCTGATCGATCTATTGAAGAATCCGTAGTGAAATAACATGAAGCTATTCTTTCCATTCAATCTATCATAGAGTTCGTACTAAAATAACACCTTAAGACACAAATCAACCAAAACCCTAATGTCACCTAGATACTCCAATGTCACCTCAAGTATCCGTGGGTATGATTATACGATATGCATCACACAATCTCATATTCATCTATTCAAACCAACACAAAGTACTTCAAAGAGTGCCCCAAAGTTTCTACTGGAGAATCAAGACGAAAACGTGTGCCAACCCCTATGCATAGGTTCATGGGAGGAACCCGCAACTTGATCACCAAAACATACATCAAGTGGATCAATAGAATACCCCATTGTCACCACGGGTATCCCACGCAAGACATACATCAAGTGTTCTCAAATCCTTAAAGACTCAATCCAATAAGATAACTTCAAAGGGAAAACTCAATCCATTAGAAGAGAGTAGAGGGGGAGAAACATCATAAGATCCAACAATAGTAGCAAAGCTCGCAATACATCAAGATCGTATCACCTCAAGAACACGAGAGAGAGAGATCAAACACATAGCTACTCGTACATACCCTCAGCCCCGAGGGTGAACTAGTCCCTCCTCGTCAGGGAGAGTGCAGGGATGATGAAGATGGCCACCGGTGAGGGTTCCCCCCTCCGGCAGGGTGCCGGAACGAGTCTAGATTCGCTTTTGGTGGCTACGGAGGCTTCCGGCAGCGGAACTGCCGATCTATTGTGCTGTCCAAAGTTTTTAGGGTATATGGGTATATATAGGAGGAAGAAGTACATCGGTGGATCTCCGGGCTGTCGACGAGGCAGGGGGCGCGCCCAGGGGGTGGGCGCGCCCCCCACCCTCGTGGGCAGTCCGGGACTCTCCTGGTCCATCTCCGATACTCCGTGGGCTTCTTCTGGTCCAAAAATAAGTTCCGTGAAGTTTCAGGTCAATTGGACTCCGTTTAATTTTCCTTTTCTGTGATACTCTAAACAAGGAAAAACAGAAACTCGCACTGGGCTCTGAGTTAATCAGTTAGAGCCCATAAACATCCAAAACAGATAACATAATAGCATGGAACAATAAAAAAGTATAGATACATTGGAGACGTATCAGCATCCCCAAGCTTAATTCATGCTCGTCCTCAAGTAGGTAAATGATAAAAATAGATTTTTTGTTGTGGAATGCTACCTAACATATTTATCAATGTAATCTTCTCTATTGTGGCAAGAATATTTAGATCCATAAGATTCAAGACAAAAGCATACTAACTAAGCAATTATGTATGTTCAAAATAACATGGACAAAGAAAGTTATCCCTACAAAATCATATAGTCTGGCTATGCTCCATCTTCACCACACAAAGTATTTAAATCATGCACAACCCCGATGACAAGCCATGCAATTGTTTCATACTTTTGGTGTTCTCAAACCTTTTCAATCTTCACGCAATACATGAGCGTGAGCCATGGACACAGCACTATATGTGGAATAGAATGATGGTTGTTGAGAAGACAAAAAGGGAGAAGATAGTCTCACATCAACTAGGCGTATCAACGGGCTATGGAGATGCCCATTAATAGATATCAATGTGAGTGAGTAGGGATTGCCATGCAACAGATGCACTAGAGCTATAAGTATATGAAAGCTCAACAAAAGGAACTAAGTGGGTGTGCATCCAACTCGCTTGCTCACGAAGACCTATGGCATTTTGAGGAAGCCCATCATTGGAATATACAAGCCAAGTTCTATAATGAAAAATTCTCACTAGTATATGAAAGTGATAACATAGGAGACTATCTATCATGAAGATCATGGTGCTACTTTGAAGCACAAGTGCGGAAAAAGGATAGTAGTATTGTCCCTTTTATTGGGCCTTCTTTTTTTGGCCTTTCACTTTTTTTGGGACAATACTCTATGAATGATGATCATCACACTTCTATTTATTGACAACTCAATGATTACAACTCGATACTAGAACAAAAAATGACTCTATGTGAATGCCTCCGGCGGTGTACCGGGATGTGCAATGAATCAAGAGTGACATGTATGGAAGAATTATGAACGGTGGCTTTGCCACAAATACGATGTCAACTACATGATCATGCAAAGCAATATGACAATGATGGAGCGTGTCATAATAAATGGAACAATGGTAAGTTGCATGGCAATATATCTCGAAATGGCTATGGAAATGCAATGATAGGTATGTATGGTGGCTGTTTGGAGGAAGGTATATGGTGGGTGTATGATACCGGCGAAAGGTGTGTGGTATTAGAGAGGCTAGCAATGGTGGAAGGGTGAGAGTGCGTATAATCCATGGACTCAACATTAGTCATAAAGAACTCACATACTTATTGCAAAAATCTATTAGTTATCGAAACAAAGTATTATGCGCATGCTCCTAGGGGGATAGATTGGTAGGAAAAGACCATCGCTCATCCCCGACCGCCACTCATAAGGAAGACAATCAATAAATAAATCATGCTCCGACTTCGTCACATAACGGTTCACCATACGTGCATGCTACGGGAATCACAAACTTCAACACAAGTATTTCTCAAATTCACAACTACTCAACTAGCATGACTCTAATACCACCATCTCCATATCTCAAAACAATTATCAAGTATCAAACTTCTCATAGTATTCAATGCACTTTATATGATAGTTTTTATTATATCCCTCTTGGATGCCCATCATATTAGGACTAAATTCTTAACCAAAGCAAATTACCATGCTGTTAAGACACTCAAAATAATATAAGTGATGCATGAGAGTTCATCTATTCGTATAAAATAAAAACCACCATCGTGCTGTAAAAAAATATAAGTGAAGCACTAGAGCAAATGACAAACTACTCCAAAAGATATAAGTGAAGATCAATGAGTAGTCGAATAATTATGCAACTATGTGAAGACTCTCTAACATTTAAGAATTTCAGATCTTGGTATTTTTATTCAAACAGAAAGCAAAACTAAATAAAATAAAATGACGCTCCAAGCAAAACACATATCATGTGGTAAATAAAAATATAGCTCCGGGTAAAGTTACCGATGAACGAAGACGAAAGAGGGTATGCCTTCCGGGGCATCCCCAAGCTTAGGCTTTTGGTTGTACTTTAATATTACCTTGGGGTGCCTTGGGCATCCCCAAGCTTAGGCTCTTGCCACTCCTTGTTCCATAATCCATCAAAACTTAACCCAAAACATGAAAACTTCACAACACAAAACTCAAAATAGAAAATCTCTTGAGCTCCGTTAGCGAAAAAAAGAAAACACCACTTCAAGGTACTTTAATGAACTCATTCTTGATTTATATTGGTGTTAAAACTACTGTATTACAATTTCTCTATGGTTTATAAACTCTTCTACTAGCCATAGATTCATTAAAATAAGCAAACAACACACGAAAAACAGAATCTGTCAAAAACAGAACAGTCTGTAGTAATCTGTGTCAAACGTATACTTATGGAACCCCAAAAGTTATAAAATAAATTTCTGGACGTGAGTAATTTATATATTAATCATCTGCAAAAATAATTAACTAAATAGCACTCTCCAATAAAAAATGGCAGCTAATCTCGTGAGCGCTAAAGTTTCTTTTTTTTACAGCATGATCACAAAGACTTTCCCCAAGTCTTCCCAAAGGTTCTACTTGGCACAAACACTAATTAAAGCATAAAACCACATCTAAATAGATGTCTAGATGAATTATTTATTACTAAACGGGAACAAAAAGCAAGGAACAAAAATAAAATTGGGTGGCCTCCCAACAAGCGATATCGTTTAACGCCCCTAGCTAGGCATGATGATTTCAACGATGCTCACATAAAAGATAAGAATTGTAACATAAAGAGAGCATCATGAAGAATATGACTAGAACATTTAAGTCTAACCCACTTCCTATGCATAGAGATTTTGTGAGCAAACAACTTATGGGAACAATAATCAACTAGCATAGGAGGGCAAAACAAGCATAACTTCAAAACTTTAAGCACATAGAGAGGAAACTTGATATTATTGCAATTCCTACAAGCATAAGTTCCTCCCTCATAATAATTTTCAGTAGCATCATGAATGAATTCAACAATATAACCAGCACCTAAGTCATTCTTTTCATTATCTACAAGCATAGAAATTTTATTACTCTCCACACAAGCAAAATTCTTCTCATGAATAATAGTGGGAGCAAACTCAACAAAATAATTATCATGTGAGGCATAATCCAATTGAAAACTAAAATCATGATAACAAGTTTCATGGATATCATTATTCTTTATAGCATACAAGTCATCACAATAATCATCATAGATAGCTGTCGGATTTCGGGTTCCGGCAGACCCTTAAGGTATGAACTCTGGGGTGCGCACGGAGATCTTTCCCCTACCGACTCGCGCTTCTATGGCTCGCAAGAAATCTAGGCTGGAAAGAAGAACACACAAAGCACACGAGGTTTATACTGGTTCGGGCCACCGATGTGGTGTAATACCCTACTCCAGTGTGTGGTGTAGTGGATTGCCTCAGGGGCCGATGAAGAACAATACAGGGGAAGAACGGCCTCGTGAGAGGTGTTCTTGAGCTGGTGCGGTGTGTTCTACTTGGTACGGATCTCTCTTTCTCTCTTTCTCTTCCCTCTCCCCTTTTCTCTTCGGGGGCTAGTCCTATTTATAGAGGCCCTGGTCCTCTTCCCAAATAATGAGCGGGAAGGGCGCCAACAATTGGCCATTTTGAAGGGGAACATCTAGTACAAGTTATCCTGACCAAAGGTGGTCTTTGGCTGCCAAAAGCACTCGTGATGCGCCGTCTTGGGCTCCACGGTGACCTCTGTCCTGTCGCTCTGCCGGTCTTGGTCTCATTGCACCGGAATGGTAACCTTTGCCCGATGCCTTGGACTGTGCTTGTTCCCTTTGCACCGAAGGGGAAACAAGGACACTGCACAGGCCGGTGCCCGCCTGATCTCGATCGTCATGGCTTGTGTCACGGGCTCCTCACGAGGTGCCCCTGCCTTGATCTCTCCGCCTCCTCGCGAGCCTGCCTGATGAGGCTGCTCCTGAGGAAGCCTCCCGTCGTCCGCCCCACAAGGCTTGGCCCCTTGCGTGGGTCTTGAGCTTGAGCTGATGAAGCTGGGCCGCACTGGGCCCCCACTCGGGCCACGCCGTAGGCCGCAGGCAGGCAAGTCTGGGGACCCCCGTTCCCAGAACACCGACAGTAGCCCCCGGGCCCAAGGCGTGCCCGGGCTTGGCTTAGCAGAGAAGCGAAGGGGCAAGCACGAAGCGCCGTGGGCCCCAATAGCCTGCGGCCTCGGGCGCCGCATGGCGATTGGTTGGACACGGGCGTCTGCGCTTCCCCACGACGCCTTGTTACGCGCCCGGCTAAGCAGACCCGTAGTTGCACACAATTGTTCCCCTTTCTGCTGCTCGCTCGCCTCCTACCTTTCCTTCTTCTTCGAGCTCCACCCTCCGCCACCAATCCGGCTCGAGCTCTTCCCTCTTTCCATCACCATGGTGCCAACAAAGAAAGGAAAGGGGAAGAAGCCCGCGCCTTCGCCCCGCGCACCTCCGGTGGTGGCCCCCGCTGTTGATTGGTCGATCATACTCAATCCTAAAGCCTTGAACAAGGTCCGCTCTGCCCTTGCCACTATCTTCAACGAGTGCCCCAGGACCACAGTCTGGCCTGCGTCCCATGCCTCCCTTGATAGGATTGTCACGGAGGTCCGATTCTTCGTCGATGCCCCGTGGGCGGGTCTGCTTCCCCCCTTTTCCACTTTCTTCAATGCGGTGCTCTCCCATTATCAGATCCGCATGATGCACCTCGGGCCTGAGTCCATTACCTTTTGGCTGTCTTTGCTTTTGTTTGCAAGGCAATGGTAGGCATTCCTCCTTCCATTGCCCTGTTGCGCCACTTCTCTTCTTTGCGCTTGAGCGACCCCACTCAGTGCTCAGGGTGCATGGGCTTCTTCGCCGTGCCGGAGACAGCCGCTTCAGGGATCGACTTCGGCCTTCCTCCTTCCGTGGCCAGGTTCAGAGAGCGGTGGCTGTATGTGGACGTCGGAGTGCCCAACCCTCTGCTCTCGCACCCGACCTCGCCTGTTGTTCCCCACTCGGGCTGGGACCATGGGATGCTCACGAGCCCCGGGCTCGCCTTCGTCTGGCGCCGCTTCCAGAGTTTGAGGGTGCTCAATGTGACTGCACCCAAGGTGGTGAAGGAGTTCCTCCAATGCCGCATTGCTCCTCTCCAGCGCCACTCTCACCGGATATGGGACTTTGCGGGGCATAGAGACCGCATGCGACTTCAGGAGGAGGACTTGGCGCCTGAAGTGTTGCAGACGGTGCTTAGGGTCTTGACTGGCGATCCTTCCCCAAGCAGCCTTCGGCGTGATGGTGCCCTTTTGTGTCTTTGCCCTGACAGGGCCGATTTTGTGAGGCAGATGCCCAGCTTAGACGAGTGGGGGTTGCGCCCGGCTGGCGTCACGGGGCCCCACGAGAACCCAGCCGCCGTGGTTGCTCCCCCTGTCGTCCATAGTGGTCCTTCCTCAGGCGATAGAGTGGGGAGACGAGAATCGGCGGGAGCTGAGGCGACTAATGTCGAGGTGCCGATGCCGCGAGAAGCCCTGAAGGCGGTGCCTCCCGAGGCCCGCCCTAGAGCGGCGGCTGGCGCAGAGTTGTGGCCCTCGGCTCTTGAGGCCGGGGCTCCTGAGGCCCCGGCTGTTCCTCGCGAGGCGACGCCTGATGGCGTCCCCCAGGCTGGCTCCTTCGGCGCTGATCATCTTGATGCTTCTTCCACGCCCCAGGCCGACCCCTGCGTCGGGCGCTTAGGTTGGTTCCATGTAGATTTCGAGGCCCTCCGCAAGAGGAAGGAGGCCTTGGGTGGCGACGACCGCCCTTGCCGCTTGTTGAAGCGCGGGAAGTACTTCGCCATGGACGAGTAAGTCCTCTTCTTTCTCTGCTCATTTACTTTACTATCCCTGCGGCTGATTGTGGCCTTTCAGGCCCCGTCCTCCCAAATTCGCCGAGTCGGCCCGGGAGCCAGCCCCCAAAGCTTCGCCTTCTCCGCTGGCTCTGGGCACGCCGAGCTCGAGCGGCACCCCCGCAGCTAGACCGGTCGGTGGAGTGGTCCGTTCCACCGGGCACCTTGAGCCTACGCGCCCGCTGTCCTTTCTTCATGAATCCTTCTGGGGCACATCCGGCTTGCCCCGCGTTCCTCCTCTGATCATAGAGGGTGAATGGTTGAAGTCTGCCTTCAGCTCCTCCTCCGCGGTTGGACCGACGCCATGCTAGATTCCCAAAGGGGTCCATTCGGCGACGGCTAGGGCGCTAGCCCCCAGCCCCGCGCCGGGAGGGGGCATGCCACCTCGGGGCCCTCCGCATACTCCAGTGGAAGAGGGTGATGCAGAAGACGTGCTCGGGCACGCTCGGGAGCGTCGCGCCCTTCGCCAAGAGTGCCTCCAGGGGGAGGCGGATGCTGTGAGCCGGATCGGGGGAGAGCTTGCTGGCGAGGATGCATGCCTCGAGGCCGAAGGTTTGCGCCTTGCTGAGGAGAGGCGCAAACTGAAGGTAGCCGTCGCCCTCGCGCGTCACCAATGTGATCTTGACAATGCGAAGGCTGAAGCGTCGCTGGTGGCTTCGCGGGAGGCCTGCTCCCAGGCCGTCGAGGAGGCTCGGGAAGCAGACCATCGGCGTAGAGATGCGGAGGAGCGCGCATGGGAGCTCCAAGCCTGGAGCAACTCCCTAGAGCAGCAAGTGGAACTACGCCAGGCGGCCCTTGAGTCGCTGAAGGGGGCCTCCGTCGACCGAGCGTAGCTGCTGAAGTGCGAGGAGGCGCTGACGCTGGAGGCCGCCGAGCGCAACCTTGACCTTGAGCGGTTGGAGACGAGGGAGCGCCTGGTGGCTCAGGCGGAGGATGATGTTGCTGCGCACGAAGTACGGGCCCATGAAGAGGTCGACCGCCGCGTGGCGGAAGCTCGCTCGGCCTTCGAGCGTGAATACGAAGCGAGGTTGGGGCTGATCAGGGCCGAGGCTGAGGGTAGGACTGCGGCCCTCAGGGACAGACTGGCTGAAGTGACGCGGCGTGCGGACTCATCCGCAGCCGCCCTTGGCACAGCACAGGCATAGCTGGCCTCTTCCCGGGCCAAGGTGCTTCTTCTCCAACAAAGGGTTGATGATGCCGAGGCCATCACGCGGCGGAATGAGGATGAGATATGTTAGTGGCGTGTTCTGGAACATGTGCATGCCCCCATGCTTCGAACGCTCAGGGAGAGGGCTAACACAGCTTTGGGCAACATTTGCGAGGCTGCCGCTAAGGAGCTGCATGAGGCCAGCTACACCGGCAACCTCCAGTTTTTCACCGACGTGGTGGCGCTTCTGGAGAACCGCTCCGAGAGGTCCCATTGGCTTGTCGAAGAGAGGAGCCGAGCCTTGCTCAGGCGTGCCTTCTCCTGTGTCTTCAGCTATCTGCAGGGCAGGGACCCCCACTTCGACTTCGACGCTGCCATCACACCCATGCCCATAGCCGTCCGAGGCGACCTAGTGCAATGGGTGGAGGACAACCTGGACGCCCTCGTCAGGGCCTTTACGTCTGACGATGACGGCGTGATCGTGGCCGCCAATGAAGGCGGCGTTGTGGATGAGCCTGGCGCTGTCGAAGGTGTTGGCGGTGGTGGCGACGATGTCAGCGACGCCAGTGATGCCTCCGGGGGTGCACCAGAAGACGCGGTGAGTGATATGTCTGACTGACTGTATCTCGCTTCTGTTTACCCTGCACGAAGAAGGTTCGGGCTCGGCCCTGAAGAATGTAAGAGCATTTTGGGAGGGGAGGCCCCTCATGTAAAGGTTTGCAATCAGTACCCTGGTAAAAACAATTATGCGTGTGAGCTTAGCTGCTAGCCCGATGATGGGTCAGCTGACTTGTTTACCTTTTGACTCCGACGAGTCTCGAGCGGGGGCCGCGGCGGCTCGGGTGTCTTCTGATTATCCTGTTGATCCTGCGATGAGAACCTCCGGAGAGGGTGCGGTGACAGTGGTCCCGTCTGTAGACGTGCCTGGCCCGGCCCGGCTCGCGAGGGGCTCGTGAGGGGGGGGGGCAGTTGACGCTAACTTTGGCGCAAAGCCGAAATCAGAACACGAGAGATTGCTCGAACGAGACTAAACACCCCTTCCCCAAACACACGCAAGTCTCGAGCTCAAATCCAACTTAAATCCAAACCGAAGAAACTTGTCAACAAGGAAGAAGCGAAAAGCAAAAGGACGCGTCCGGCACCTAGTCTAGTCTTCGACGTCTTCTCACCAGCGCGGAGCTAGGTGCTGCCACTGGGCGTGGGCGGGAGCCCCCGCGGCCCGAGGGCGGCTCTCCGGAGACTCCGGGGCGTGTACAGCCCCACTCATTATTACGTGAGAGTGTCACGGACGGCGAGCTTCACAGGCACTGGGCCTTGCGTCATATCGCCTGACGAGGGCCCCGCCTTGCAACTCACTCTACCGCCATTGACGGCGGCCGGAGACCAAGGACGACGCCAATGGGGTAGAGCGGTCGCCAGCGGTTCCCCCGACAACCACGGGTCCTCTGCCGGGGGCAGGCCCTAGGGCACCTCCCCAGCAGAGGGCCTACCTCCTGAGAGCGCCTTGCTCCGACCGCCGCGGGGCGAACCCGGATCTCGGCCCCTCTCCTGCAACCCCCAGTGCCCTCCTCCTGAGGGATAGGAGGCTGCAGCATTGGGGCAGCCATCTGCTGCGACGACCTGTATCTCCTATGACCCATGTTAGCATAAGCTTGCTCCTGAGGAATGAGTGGTACCCGATAGTTTCTGCCGCCGGTGCGGTTGTTGAGGCTCTCTTGGGGTTCCTGAAAGAGCTCAGCTTCTGGCGCCTCCTCGCCCCAGCCTGGCCCGAGGAATGAGCCATGATCTTCTTCCAATGCGCACCCCTGATCCACCATGCGGGGCACATAAGCTTCTGGGGCCACCGCCTCGTGGGCCTCGCCGTAGCGCCCCGCATGCCATGCAGTCCGGCTTGGAAAGTTGTCTTGGGGGTGATGGCGTGGCGGTCCACCGAAGCCGAAGGCCGCGACATGCACCCCTTCGCTGGCTGGAGATGGGGCCGGCGCGACTTGTCGCCCGGTGTCGACAGAGGCGTTGGCGCTGAACAGGCCCTGGAGTCCGCTTGAAGTTGTGTGAGCACGTATAATGCCGCCATATGGCCCGCCCTGGATCTGGGGCGGCAGCTGGACGCAGAAAGGAGGTGCTCCTGAGGCGGTGGCGTCCAGGAGCTCGGCTACTCGCTCCAACAACACGTAGCGGCCGCCCTCCAGCAGCTGGCACCATAGCAGCTCTCGGGCCACCGTGAGCGTGGCCCTGGAGTTCGCCTGTTCCCATCGGGTGTGCGGTGCTGTGGCTGTGGCATGGTTTGAGGCCCTTGCTGCGGCCCGCACCTACCGTGGTGTGAGGGCAGGCAGCGTCTGGCCGCGTCGCCCGCGCCCCACAGCGCCCTGCGGAGCGCGGGCTTCCTAAGGCGCAAGCTTGAGGTCGCCCTGAGCCGGCGACACGGCGTGGGCGGACCACGCCGCCCAGCGGTTGGCGTTGGCAGCCGGGTCGCTTGACATCTGAACGGCGAGGCGACGGAACGTGACGCGGAGGAAGAAGGATTCCGGCGCACCCCTACCTGGCGCGCCAAATGTCGGATTTCGGGTTCCGGCAGACCCTTAAGGTTCGAACTCTGGGGTGTGCACGGAGATCTTTCCCCTACCGACTCGCGCTTCTATGGCTCGCAAGAAATCTAGGCTGGAAAGAAGAACACACAAAGCACACGAGGTTTATACTGGTTCGGGCCACCGATGTGGTGTAATACCCTACTCCAGTGTGTGGTGTAGTGGATTGCCTCAGGGGCCGATGAAGAACAATATTGGGGGAGAACAGCCTCGCGAGATGTGTTCTTCATCTCGTGCGGTGTGTTCTACTTGGTCCGGATGTCTCTTTCTCTCTTTCTCTTCCCTCTCCCCTTTTTCTCTTCGGGGGCTAGTCCTATTTCTAGCGGCCCTGGTCCTCTTCCCAAATAATGAGCGGGAAGGGCGCCAACAATTGGCCATTTTGAAGGGGAACATCTAGTACAAGTTATCCTGACCAAAGGTGGTCTTCAGCTGCCAAAAGCACTGGTGATGACACCGTCTTGGGCTCCACGGTGACCTCCGTCCTGCCGCTCTGCCGGTCTTGGTATCGTTGCACCAGAAGGGTAACCTTTGCCCAATGCCTTGGACTGTGCTTGTTCCCTTTGCACCAAAGGGGAAACAAGGACACTGCATAGGCCGGCGCCCGCCTGGCGCCCGCCTGATCTCGATCGTCATGGCTTGCATCACGGGCTCCTCGCGAGCCTGCCTGATGAGGCTGCTCCTGAGGAAGCCTCCTGTCGTCCGCCCCGCAAGGCTTGGCTTCTTGAGAGGGTCTTGAGCTTGAGCTGATGAAGCTGGCCGCACTGGGCCCCCACTCGAGCCACGCCGCAGGCCGCAGGCAGGCAAGTCTGGGGACCCCCGTCCCAGAACGCCGACAATAGCAACTTTGTTCTCATAATCAATTGGAACCTCTTTCGGAATAGTGGATTCATCACTAAATAAAGTCATGACCTCTCCGAAACCATTTTAATCAATATAATCATCATAAATAGGAGGCTTGCTTTCATCATAATAAATTTTCTCATCAAGACTTGGTGGACAAAAAATATCATGTTCATCAAACATAGCTTCCCCAAGCTTGTGGCTTTGCATATCATTAGCATCATAGATAGTCAAGGAATTCATACTAACAACATTGCAATCATGCTCATCATTCAAATATTTAGTGCCAAACATTCCAATGCATTCTTCTTCTAGCACTTGAGCACAATTATCGGAATCCTTATTTTCATGAAATATATTAAAAGGATGAAGCATATGAGGTACCCTCAATTCCATTTTTTATAATTTTCTTTTATAGACTAAACTAGTGATAAAACAAGAAACAAAAAGATTCGATTGCAAGATCTAAAGATATACCTTCAAGCGCTAACCTCCCCGGCAACGGCACTAGAAAAGAGCTTGATGTCTACTACACAACCTTCTTCTTGTAGACGTTGTTGGGCCTCCAAGTGCAGAGGTTTGTAGGACAGTGGCAAATTTCCCTCAAGTGGATGACCTAAGGTTTATCAATCCGTAGGAGGCGTAGGATGAAGATGGTCTCTCTCAAGCAACCCTGCAACCAAATAACAAAGAGTCTCTTGTGTCCCCAACACACCCAATACAATGGTAAATTGTATAGGTGCACTAGTTCGGCGAAGAGATGGTGATACAAGTGGTATATGGATGGTAGATAAAGGTTTTTGTAATCTGAAAATATAAAAACAGCAAGGTAACTAATGATAAAAGTGAGCACAAACGGTATTGCAATGCGTTGAAACAAGGCCTAGGGTTCATACTTTCACTAGTCCAAGTTCTTTCAACAAAGATAACATAATTGGATCATATAACTATCCCTCAACATGCCACAAAGAGTCACTCCAAAGTCACTAATAGCGGAGAACAAACGAAGATATTATGGTAGGGTACAGAACCACCTCAAGGTTATCCATTCTGATCGATCTATTCAAGAGTCCGTAGTAAAATAACATGAAGCTATTCTTTCCGTTCAATCTATCAGAGTTCGTACTAAAATAACACCTTAAGACACAAATCAACCAAAACCCAAATGTCACCTAGATACTCCAATGTCACCTCAAGTATCCGTGGGTATGATTATACAATATGCATCACACAATCTTAGATTCATCTATTCAAACCAACACAAAGTACTTCAAAGAGTGCCCCAAAGTTTCTACCGGAGAATCAAGACGAAAACATGTGCCAAACCCTATGCATAGGTTCATGGGCGGAACCCGCAAGTTGATCACCAAAACATACATCAAGTGGATCAATAGAATACCCCATTGTCACCACGGGTATCCCACGCAATACATACATCAAGTGTTCTCAAATCCTTAAAGACTCAATCCGATAAGATAACTTCAAAGGGAAAACTCAATCCATTACAAGAGAGTAGAGGGGGAGAAACATCATAAGATCCAACTATAATAGCAAAGCTCGCGATACATCAAGATCATATCACCTCAAGAACATGAGAGAGAGAGAGAGATCAAACACATAGCTACTCGTACATACCCTCAGCCCCGAGGGTGAACTACTCCCTCCTCATCATGGAGAGCGCCGGGATGATGAAGATGGCCACCGGTGAGGGTTCCCCCCCTCTGGCAGGGTGCCGGAACAGGTCTAGATTGGCTTTCGGTGGCTACAGAGGCTTCTGGCGGTGGAACTCCCGATCTATTGTGCTCTCTGAAGTTTTTAGGGTATATGGGTATATATAGGAGGAAGAAGTATGTCGGTGGATCTCCGGGCTGTCGACGAGGCAGGCGGGTGCGCCCAGGGTGTGGGCTGGCCCCCCGCCCTCATGGGCAGCACGGGACTCTCATGGTCGATCTCCGATACTCCGTGGGCTTCTTCTGGTCCAAAAATAAGTTCCATGAAGTTTCAGGTCAATTGGACTCCGTTTGATTTTCCTTTTCTGCGATACTCTAAAACAAGGAAAAAACAGAAACTTGCACTGGGCTCTGAGTTAATAGGTTAGTCCCAAAAATAATATAAAAGTGCATAATAAAGCCCATAAACATTCAAAATAGATAATATAATAGCATGGAACAATAAAAAATTATAGATACGTTGGAGACGTATCACCGTTCACCACCTTCGGATTTGTGCCTTCGAAGTTGTTGATTTTCATGGCACCGGAACGATAGACCTCCTGGATGACGTAAGGGCCTTCCCATTTAGAGAGAAGTTTTCCTACAAAAAATCTTAAACGAGAGTTGTATAGCAATACATAATCACCTACATTAAACTCACGCTTTTGTATCCTTTTGTCATGCCATCTTTTAACTTTTTCTTTAAACAGTTTGGCATTTTCATAGGCCTGGGTTCTCCATTCATCAAGTGAGCTAATGTCAAATAACCTCTTCTCACTGGCAAGTTTGAAGTCATAGTTGAGCTCTTTAATAGCCCAATATGCCTTATGTTCTAGTTCAAGAGGTAAGTGACATGCTTTTCCATAAACCATTTTATAAGGAGACATACCCATAGGATTTTTATATGCAGTTCTATAAGCCCATAATGCATCATCAAGTTTCTTGGACCAATTCTTCCTAGATCTATTAACAATCTTTTGCAAAATTAATTGGAGCTCTCTATTACTCAATTCTACTTGACCACTAGACTCTGGATGATATGGAGATGCAATTCTATGATTAACATCATACTTAGCAAGCATTTTACGAAAGGCACCATGAATAAAATGTGAACCACCATTAGTCATTAAATATCTAGGGACTCCAAACCTTGGAAAAATAAATTCTTTAAGCATCTTAATAGAGGTGTTATGATCAGCACTACTAGTTGGAATAGCTTCTACCCACTTAGTAACGTAATCATCAGCAACTAAAATATGGGTATACCCATTAGAGGAAGGAAAAGGTCCCATATAATCAAATCCCCAAACATCAAATGGTTCAATAACAAGTGAATAATTCATAGGCATTTCTTGACGTCTACTAATATTACCAATTCTTTGGCATTTATCACAGGACAAGACAAACTTACGAGCATCCTTGAAGAGAGTAGGCCAATAAAAACCGGATTGCAATATCTTGTGTGAAGTTCTATCTCCAGCATGGTGCCCTCAATAGGCTTCGGAGTGACACTTGCGTAGGATCTGTTCCTTTTCATGCTCAGGTACACAACGTCTATTAACACCATCCACTCCTTCTTTATAAAGATGTGGGTCATCCCAAAAGTAATGCCTTAAATCATAGAAGAACTTTTTCTTTTGCTGGTATGTGAAACTAGGTGGTATAAATTTAGCAAAAATATAATTAGCATAATCATCATACCATGGAGCAGTTCGAGAAGCATTTATGACATTTACTTGTTCATCAGGAAAGCTATCATCAATAGGTAGTGGGTCATCAAGAACATTCTCTAACATAGACAAGTTGTCTGCAACGGGGTTCTCGGCTCCCTTTCTATCAATAATATGCAAATCAAATTCTTGTATCAAGAGAACCCATCTAATAAGTCTAGGTTTAGCATCTTTCTTTTCCATAAGATATTTAATAGCAGCATGATCAGTGTGAACAATTACTTTAGAATCAACAATATAAGGTCTGAACTTATCATAAGCAAATACAACTGCTAAAAATTCCTTTTCAGTAGTAGCATAATTTCTTTGGGCACTGTCTAGGGTTTTACTAGCATATTGGATAACATTTAATTTCTTATCAACTCTTTGTCCTAAAACAGCCCCTACAACATAATCACTGGCATCACACATAATTTCAAAAGGTAAATTCCAATCAGGAGGTTGAACAATAGGTGCAGAAACCAAAGCTTTCTTAAGTATTTCAAATGCTTCTACACAGTCATAATCAAAGACAAAAGGGACATCTATTTGTAATAGGTTAGTCAGAGGTCGAGAAATTTTTGAGAAGTCCTTAATGAACCTCCTATAAAAACCGGCATGACCAAGGAAACTTCTTATACCTTTGATGTCCTTGTTACACGGCATATTTTCAATAGCATCAACTTTAGCTTTATCAACTTCAATACCCCTTTCAGAAATTTTATGCCCCAAGACTACCTTCATTAACCATAAAGTGGCACTTCTCACAGTTCAAGACAAGATTAGTTTCTTCACATCTCTGAAAACTCGATCAAGGTTGCTCAAGCAATCATCAAAAGAGGATCCATAAATGGAGAAATCATCCATGAAAACCTCACAAATATTTTCATAAAAGTCAGAGAATATAGCCATCATGCATCTTTGAAAGGTATCGGGTGCATTACATAAACCAAAAGGCATACATCTATAAGCAAAAGTACCGAAAGGGCAAGTAAAAGTGGTCTTTGCTTGATCGTCAGCTGACATAGGTATCTGAGAGAAGCCGGAGTAACCATCTAGAAAGCAAAAATGTGTATGTTTGGATAATCTTTCTAGCATTTGATCAATGAAAGGCAAAGGGTAATGATATTTTTTAGTAGCTTTATTTAATTTGCGAAAATCAATTACCATCCTATAACCTGTAATAATTCTTTGTGGAATCAATTCATCTTTATCATTAGGAACGACGGTAATACCTCCCTTCTTAGGGACACAATGGACAGGACTTACCCACTGACTATCAGCAACGGGATAAATTATACCTGCCTCAAGGAGCTTTAATATTTCCTTTCTTACCACTTCTTTCATCTTAGGATTCAGCCGTCGTTGGTGATCAATAACTGGTTTGGCATCTTTCTCCAAATTTATTTTGTGTTGACATAGAGTGGGACTAATGCCCTTAAGATCATCAAGAGTGTATCCAATAGCAGCACGGTGCTTCTTCAGAGTTTTCAATAATTTCTCTTCCTCCTTCTCTGAAAGGTTAGCACTAATAATAATAGGATATATCTCCTTTTCATCAAGATAAGCATACTTAAGAGTATTAGGTAAAGGTTTAAGCTCAAACACGGGATCACCCTTGGGTGGAGGAGGATCCCCTAGGATTTCAGCAGGCAAATTGTGTTTCAGAATAGGTCCCTCTTTAAAGAATACTTCATCTATTTCCCTTCTTTCATTCATAAACATATCATTCTCATGGTCTAGTAAATATTGTTCTAAAGGATCAGTAGGAGGCACGACAATAGAAGAAAGACCAATAATTTCATCTTTACTAGGCAATTCTTTATCATGAGGTTGTCTATGAAATTTAGCAAAATTAAACTCATGAGACATATCCCTTAAACCAACAGAAACAATATCCTTATTGCAGTCTATCTTAGCATTAACAGTATTCAAGGAGGGTCTACCAAATATAATGGGACAAAAGCTATCTCGTGGGGAACCAAGAACAAGAAAATCAGCCGGATATTTAACCTTCCCACACAAGGCTTCAACATCTCTAACAATCCCAATTGGTGAAATAGTATCTTTATTGGCAAGCTTAATGGCAACATCGATATCTTCTATCTCAGCAGGTGCAATATCATGCATAATTTCTTTGTATAAAGAATGAGGTATTGCACTTGCACTAGCACCCATATCACAAAAGCCATGATAGCAATGATCTCCTATTTTAACAGAAATAACAGGCATGCCTACAACAGGTCTATGTTTATTTTTAGTATCAGGTCTAGCAATTCTAGCAATCTCATCACAGAAGTAAATAACATGCCCATCAATACTATCGGCCAAGAGATCTTTAACCATAGCAATATTAGGTTCAACTTTAACTTGCTTAGGGGGTTTGTGTGTCCTAATATTACTTTTGTTGGCTACAGTTGAAACTTTAGCATGATCCTTTATTCTAACAGGGAAAGGTGGTTTCTCAACATAAGCAGTAGGAACAACAGGATCATTGTAAGTGATAGTCTTTTCTTCAACTTTAATAGGTGCAACTACTTTTACTTCAATGGGAGGATTATATTTAAACTACTTCTCCTTAGGGAGATCAACATGAGTAGCAAAGGATTCACAAAAGGAAGCTACTATCTCAGAGTCAAGTCCATATTTAGTGCAAAATTCACGAAATGCATCAGTATCCATAAAAGATTTAACACAATCAAACTTAGGTGTTATACCTGACTCCTTACCTTCGTCGAGGTCCCAATCTTCAGAGTTGCGTTTAATTCTTTCCAATAAATCCCATTTGAATTCAATAGTCTTCATCATAAAAGATCTAGTACAAGAAGTATCGAGCATGGAGGGATTACTAAGAGAAAGCCGAGCATAAAAATTTTGAATAATCATTTCTCTTGAGAGCTCATGATTGGGGCATGAATATAACATTGACTTAAGCCTCCCCCAAGCTTGAGCGATGCTTTCTCCTTCGCGAGGCCAAAAATTATATATATAATTACGATCACGATGAACAAGATGCATAGGATAAAACTTCTGGTGAAATTCCAATTTCAATCGCTTATAGTCCCATGATTCCATATCATCACATAGCATATACCATGTCAATGCATCTCCCTTCAAAGATAAAGGGAAGACCTTCTTCTTGATGACATCCTCAGGCATACCTGCAAGCTTAAATAATCCACAAACTTCATCCACATAGATTAAGTGCAAATCGGGATGCAATGTTCCATCTCCTGCAAAAGGATTAGCTAGCAGTTTCTCTATCATACCCGAAGGAATTTCAAAGTAAACATTTTCAGTACGTTCAGTAGGTTGAGGAGCAACTCTTTGCTCTACTGGTCGGGGTGAAGATACCCTGAACAAACCCCTCAAAGGATTATGTTCCATAGTAACAAGTGACAATAAATTTCAGCACACAATATAAATTTTTCCTTACCAAAGGCGCTTCACTCCCCGACAATGGTGCCAGAAAAGAGTCTTGATGACCCACAAGTGTAGGGGATCTATCGTAGCTTTTCGATAAGTAAGAGTGTCGAACCCAACAAGGAGCAGAAGGAAATGAAAGCAGTTTTTACTAAGGTATTCTCTGCAAGCACTGAAATTATCGGTAACAGATAGTTTTGTGATAAGGTAATTTGTAACAAGTAGCAAGTAATAAAAGTAAATAAGGTGCAGAAAGATGGCCCAATCCTTTTTGTAGCAAAGGAAAATCCTGGACAAACTCTTATATGAAGGAAAGCGCTCCCGAGGACACATGGGAATTATCGTCAAGCTAGTTTTCATCACGTTCATATGATTCGCGTTCGGTACTTTGATAATTTGATATGTGGGTGGACTGGTGCTTGGGTACTGTCCTTACTTGTACAAGCATACCACTTATGATTAACCCCCATTGCAAGCATCCGCAACTACAACAGAAGTATTAAGGAAAACCAAACCATAGCATGAAACATATGGATCCAAATCAGCCCCTTACGAAGAAACACATAAACTAGGGTTTAAGCTTCTGTCACTCTAGCAACCCATCATCTAATTATTACTTCCTAATACCTCCCTCTAGGCCCAAACAATGGTGAAGTGTCATGTAGTCGACGTTCACATGACACCACTAGAGGGATGACAACATACATCTCATCAAAATATCGAACGAATACCAAATTCACATGACAACTAATAGCAAGACTTCTCCCATGTCCTCGGGAACAAACGTAACTACTCACAAAGCATATTCATGTTCATAATCAGAGGGGTATTAATATGCATAATGGATCTGAACATATGATCTTCCACCAAGTAAACCAACTAGCATCAACTACAAGGAGTAATCAACACTACTAGCAACCCACTGGTACCAATCTGAGGTTTGGATACAAAGATTGGATACAAGAGATGAACTAGGGTTTGAGATGAGATGGTGCTGGTGAATATGTTGATGGAGATTGACCCCTTCCCGATGAGAGGATCATTGGTGATGACGATTGTCGGTGTCAAAACCGGCGGATCTCGGGTAGGGGGTCCCGAACTGTGCGTTTAGGCCGGATGGTAACAGGAGGCAAGGGACACAAAGTTTTACCCAGGTTCGGGCCCTCTCGATGGAGGTAAAACCCTACGTCCTGCTTGATTAATATTGATGATATGGGTAGTACAAGAGTAGATGTACCACGAGATCGAAGAGGCTAAACCCTAGAAGCTAGCCTATGGTGTGATTGTTGTTGTGTATGTTGTCCTACGGACTAAAACCCTCCGGTTTATATAGCACCGGAGAGGGTTAGGGTTACACAAGGTCGGTTACAATGGTAGGAGATCTGCATATCCGTATCGCCAAGCTTGCCTTCCACGCCAAGGAAAGTCCCTTCCGGACACGGGACGAAGTCTTCAATCTTGTATCTTCATAGTCGAGGAGTCCGGCTGAAGGTATAGTCTGGCCATCCGGACACCCCCTAATCCAGGACTCCCTCAGTAGCCCCTGAACCAGGCTTCAATTACGATGAGTCCGGCGCGTAGATTGTCTTCGGCATTGCAAGGCGGGTTCCTCCTCCAAGTACTTCATAGAAGATTTTCAACACAAAGATAGTGTCCGGCTCTGCAAAATAAGTTTCCACATATTGCCATAGAGAGAATAACATTTACACAAATCTAATCTGCTGACGTATTCCGTAGTGTGACACACCACAGCCAAGCCTTTATCCGAGTCGTTTCATTATCCCACCTTAGCGCGTCATGCGAGGCGGTTTCCTTGGCACGTCTTGTTAAAGCAGAGATCGTGTCCCCTTATTCTGGGATTCTCATCAATACGGGCGTGGGTAACCCAACCGCTTCTAGGACTCCTAGATTATAGGCAAGTCCAAACGGACACGGAGAGGACGCCTGATATTCACCCTCTTTATAAAGGGACAAGGCTTTTATTTTTCCTTCCCGTGCTCAATTGAATCCTTCCCCCACCTCAAGCTCAAGCGCCCAAAGTTCAGGTTAGGTGCTCCGAACCTTCAGTCATGTCCGGATCTAGCCTTCAAGGCCGATGGGTGCCTTCCTCCGTCACGGAAGAAGACATCAAAAAGTTGAGGGAGGCCAGATATCTGACCGCCGAAATTTTGCATCGGCTGCCTCCCCGAGGGCAGACCGTCCCCACCCCCGAACCCAACGAGGACGTCGTGTTTGTCTCCCACTTCCTCCAAGGCCTAGGCCTTGCTCTGGATCCTTTCGTCAGGGGTTTGATGTTTTACTACGGGCTAGACTTCCATGATCTAGCTCTGGACTCCTTTTTTCATATCACGACATTTATCATCGTGTGCGAGGCCTTCCTCCGGGTTACCCCTCACTTTGGCCTATGGATCAAGACCTTTGAAGTGAAGCCAAAGATGATCGAGGGGCAACATGCAATGTGTGGAGGTGCCTCAATACGCAAGATGACGGGAGCTTCGTGGCCCAAAGGTTCCATCCCAGAGGTGTCTGAATTGTGGAAATAGGAGTGGTTCTACATCATGGCTCCTAGAAGTGCCAAGTGGGTGCCCCCCCTGTTTTCCGCTCGGGCCCTCCACCACAGCTGATGTCATGGATCAGCAGAGGTCTGAGCTGGGGTCCAGCCAAGGACGTGCCTATACTGCAAAGCCGCATTCGAGATCTCTTCAATGGAGATTTCAGTTTGGTTGCGGTAATACAAGTGATGCTGGTTCGTCAAGTCCAGCCTTGCAAACGCCGGCCTCTTCGCCTGTGGGAGTTCAATCCCGAGGGACCGCGTGTCATTCAAAATTTTCTCGGCCTGACGCACGAGGAGATGTACAAGTCATGCTTCGGACCTCAGGTGGAGTGTCCGGAAATCACCGAGGACATGGGCCTGAGTAGTAACCGCGCCACCGAACAGGTAAGGCATCTTCCGGCCGAACATACTATCTCTCCTTTGTTACGAAGTTATTTCTGAGAGTTTGCTTTTTGACCAGGACTGGCTAACAAAGGCGAAGTTGATTCGGTGTTCGGCCCCCCTCCCTGAGGGTTTGGAAAATCTGGTATTGGAAAAGATGCTCCAGACCGCACCTTTCCCGGAGCCCTTGAAGGAAGATACTATGGAGGATAATGCGGGCGGACGCGGGCCCCTAACGCTGCCCATTCTAGCCGAGGGAGCGAGCGTGTCCATGAAGGAAGACGACCAAAAGAGGAAAAGGACTGCGCCCGGGGATTCGGAAGCCGAAGCTTCCAAATGGGAGAAGAAGTCTCCCACAGAGGGTCCTACCTTGGGGGCGCTGTTGCCGCACAAAGTCCGCGGGGGGATCAATTCTCCCGCGAGTCGTAAGTGATCCGAAATACTTTAATAGTATAGATATGCCATCTTTTTCTTCTGAGAAAATAACCACCGCATATATTTTTGCAGTTCGAGCCTTAGCCCCTCTCAAATGAGCTCGTCTTCGGGGGATCTTCTTCTAGAGATGATGGAGAGCGAAATGCCTCCTCCGGACTCCTCCGCTCCGGAAGCGGGCGACCCTGAAGTGTCGTCGCGGAGGGCCTCTCCGAGTCCGGTGAGGCTAGAAGATAATCCCATTGACCCCCGAAGCTCCTAGTGTCCGGCTCTCGAAGAGAGCAGACAAAAGAGTCCGGCACCGTCTAGTGTGCCATCGGATGTTCTGAGGGGGTTGGTGGGGCGAGCGGCCATCTCAGATGAACACCGTGTGCTGATGAATACGGTGATGGAGAGAATATCGTCCGCCGAGAGCGGATTGCATGAAGCTTTTATGAGTCTACTGACAGGCGTTGAGGTGCGTAAAAGAATGTATGATAGTCCTACACAAGCTAGGTGTGCCCTGTGTGATAGTAGCCCCTGAGACTCTGGTTGTCGTCGGAAACGACGACGAACAGAGGATCATATTCCCAGGTAATAACCATACTGCCTCTATGTGCAGGTGATGGAAGCTCCGGTGGCTAGCCGGACTAGCGAGTTTGCCCATTTAGAATGGCAGTTGGATGCGGCAGACGCCGACATCGAGCTTGTTAACAAAAGGCTTGACGAGGCACAGGGTAAGTGTCATTATCTGGTAAACGCCACACAGGAAGAGCAGCATGATGCCAATATCTTTAATATGTTGTGACTGCAGATGGAGCTGCCACTGTTGAAGCCTTGCGGGCAGAACTTGCCTAAGCCAAGGAACAAGCGAGGTTGGGTAATGCGGCTGCTTTGAAGGCAACCGAAGAGTTGCAAGACGAGAAGGCCGCGCATGGCGAGAGCCGAGACAAGATGGCCAAGATGGCCATTGAATTAAAAGCCACCGCCGACCGTTGCTGGGTTCTTGAAAAGGAAAACCAAGCGAAGGCATAGGACCTTGAGAAGGTTGATGCGACGAAAAAGGACCTCCGCTCTGCTATGAGGGCAAAGAAGGAGGAGCTGCGGGAAGCCGGGGATATTTTAGCTGGGAAATGCTTTATGTTGCGGAGGAAGTTCGGAGATCCACGGTATGTCCCTCGGGATCGGCTGTGGAGTTCGGAGGATGTATATATGGATTTGGTGGCGAGCGCTGCCGATGCGGCCAAGTATTTCCAGGATCAGACGGACCGTGAAGTAGACCAGCTGTTTTGGAGACAATTCCATTCTCTCGAGCGTCCACTTTCATTAACTGACCAATTAGCCGAATGGGCCGAACTAAATAGGTTGTCCAGACTCTCCATGAGGTCTGTTGTGGATCAGCGGTGGACGGAAAGGTCAAAACCGAACAGCTATTTCAGCTTGGTGCAGCAGTTCCTTGATGTGGTGCCGCGCATTAATGCAGTGAAGAGGTCGGCATGCATAGAGGGCGCACGGATGGCCTTTGCCCACGTTAAAGCATACTGGGCGGAGAAGGATGCTACCACTTTTGCAGTGCGAGATTCGGCCATAGGTCGAAGGGCTGCTGAGCACTACTTTGAAGAAGTTATTGAGTGTGCTCGTCTGATAGAGACCCAGTGCTCAAAAAATATTATGTTTGAGTGATATGTAATCTCATTGTAAGCGAAATGCTTTTATAAATTTTTAGAAGGCCATTTTTATACTTTTGCCTGAAAGTAATATGATGCCTCCTGGGCGGCCGTTTATGTATACATGTGTATAACCTGAAAGATTGCAGCCGTCGGCTTCAACCCTCATGCATATAATGCGGAGGTGCTCGCAAAAACACACGTTCACACTTAACCCAACGTCTTGGTCCTATTAAGGAGGTGATAGCGGAGCGGGCGAGGCAACTGGACTATAATGCTTTAGCACTTTCACTTAGCCATAGGAGTTTGACAGTGGGGCTACTAAATAGCGCCTGGTGGCTCCGCACTTTCTTGATCCCGGGGTGCGTACATGCCTGGCCGGAAAACGGCCCTTCGTTAAGGCGGAGGAATTCTAACATTCCAATAGGTCATCGAGTGGTTGACCATTCTCACGCTATATCATGACAGTCAGTTTTCGGCTTTCTCTACTGAGGTGCTCGTCTGGATGAACCAGGGCACAATCGCAGTAGTTCTCCTGGTGCTACCTTAGCCGGTAAAGCGAAACGTAAGGCACCAAAACACAGGAGCCGGGCAAACCCAACATTTTACCAAACACAATGATTCGGAGCTGATGCATATAGGGCCAAACTCGCGACGCCGAACACTCCCTAAGGTATTCGGTCTTTGTGGTATAAACCGGGCCGAAATAATGTCCTTTGTAAGAAGCCCCTTGTGTCCAGGTACGTGCATTGTTCTGGCGTGGCCACATGCCAAAACGTCAGCATCCTTCTCAACGGTAGATATGTATCAACAAGAGACAGTAAGAAAGGTTTACGCAGGGTCTTAATCTAAAAAGAATACTTGGAGCGGGTCCCTGCTGCACGTCTGCGCCTGTGTCTCCGTTGTGCCGTATCCAGGACGGGTGTGGCACGATGATCATCTGTAAAAGAGAGTGTAACATCCCAAATTTTCAATTTGGAATGTTATACATTAGATCATCATGCAAATCATATTTTATTTTGCATTTTGGTTGATCCTAGAAATTCTACGCAACTCAATGACCCACGGAGAGAGTTGGGGATTTCGTTATTTTCATATTTGAGTTTTCTCAAATTTTGAGAATAGGATCATTTGATTTTATTTATTTTATCATCAATTATTTCTACTACAAAAATATGAGAGAGGGAATAAAATGACTATCCCAAATAAAAGAAATATTGAGGATTTAATAAAAAAATCAAATAAGATTTTATTTCGGAGTTTTTCGGTGTTTTATTTGAATTTAGGAAAAATGTGCGTTTTTTCAAAATTGCATTTAGGGCCCAAATAAATGTTCACCTTGTGCGGCTTGATTTTAGAAACCTGTGAAAATTTATTTCAGAATTTTTGGAGTCCGTTTAGTATTTCTTTTTATTTTTCTTCCGAGCAGAATAATTAAAAAAACGAACCGACTTCGGGCCGTACCCGAGCGGGACACCGCCCGGGGGCAGCCTTTAAATAGTGTCGCCCCGAGCCGCCCCAGCCCATCAGCCCCGCCTCGATCTGCGCGCGCTGCCGGAGCAGCCGCCGACGACGATCCCGCTGCCCGAGGTTCGTCGCGCCTCGTTTTCTGTGCCGAAAAAAAGAAAAAAAATTTGGCGTTCGTCGTTTTTCTTTTTCTCGGATTAAATCCGCGATTTTTCTGATCGCGATTCCTGATCCGATTTTCGTTTTAGTTTAACTTTTTGCTCGTTTATCGGAATCAGGCGATTCAAGCGCCTAGGGATTCGTCTCGAAACCCTCTATCCGTTTAACCAACTTAAACAAGTTTTTGTTACTGTGAAATTTTCCCTAGATCCAGATTACTAGAACGAAGTTGTTTTCTTTCGCCGTTTGTCTTTCGTTGTTTCGTTCGATTTGATTCTTTTTGCCAACCGGAGTTCTTACGTTGAAATTTCTGGTTAGATCTCTTATTTGAGTTTTACCTGTGCATTAGATGAGTACTTATTGTATGCTTGTTTGTTTGTCTGCGATAGAATACCCGGAGTGCACCGCCTGTTACTTCGAATCGTTAGGTTTCGCGGATCATCAGCAAGGCAAGTAACACTTTGATCATACCTTTTCTACTACCCAGTTTTATTGCATTAGATCAATCCTCACACATTGCATGGTTAGGATCTAATTAAATTGTGGGATGGGAAGTAGATGAGGTAGTACCTATTACCTGTTTATTATCAAACCTTTGGGAGTTACTTCTATGTTTTCTTATTATGCCATGCTATGCTAGTAGACGTGGATTGGGTGAGTGATATCCATGACAGATGTGAGATTGATAATTTAATGGTTTATCTAAGGTGGCAACTTAAACACACATCTGGGTGGATTGAGGCACCTGGGTATTCCAGGACTTGCCTGTTTTCTTTTGGACCGCCACCCAGGCTCAAAGGGATCATGAGACTATTCATACTAGAAACTTCCGTGTGCAGCCACAAGCTATTATGGGCTCTAGCATAGTTGACTAAGTCGTGCGAACTCTTACAGTGGTAGACTAGCAGATGTAGGGGATGTAGGTGGTACGGTCTACCCGATCGTAAGGTGCTAGCGCTTCTGAAAGACTATGTCTCGGTCATCCGTCTTCTCAAACACCGTGTAGTGCAAGAAACCAAACGGAGGCGATCGAGTCTTGTGGGGAAAAGTGCGCAAACCTCTGCAGAGTGTAATAAACTAATCATGGTTAGCCGTGTCCCCGGTTATGGACATCTTGAGTATCTAGTACTTGGATTATCATGTGAATCTCAACATGTTACTCTAAATTAATTTTGTTGGGTTATGTTTAATGAAGATGCTTAATTGGGATTGAGAATGCTGTCAACCATTCTCAATGTTTAATAACCACCATGATAGTAATTAAATTTTATTCCTTTGAAGTAGGGAAAATTGGCTTTACGCAAAACTCTAACCATAGAGCTTTCCACCAGCCAAATATGCATATAGTATAGCTGTTTCATTCCATTACCCTCTATGTGTTACCTTGCCAGCATATTCCATGTGCTGACCCGTTTTCGGGCTGCAACGTTAATGTTGCAGACTTTTTAGACGACGATTAAGGATTTTTTAGGTCATGGTCCTATACTCCGTGATGCCGTTGGAGTTGATGGACTCACTTATCTTCCAAGCCTTCCGCTGTTATCGTTATTAGATGGTCTTAAGCCATATTTATTGTAATAAGTTCTCTTTTGAGACACTCGATGTAATAAGTGTGTGATTGCTACTCTGCTATAAATCCTCCGAGTACTGTGTGGTGTCAGCATTACTGATCCAGGGATGACACCGGAGCACAGAGATCAGACTGTTTGAGGGCTGGTCGCTACAGAGATGGTATCAGAGCACACGCTGACTGTAGGACACGACCACTAAGTTAGAGACCTAGAACAATTTTCACTCTCTTCTCTTCTGACCTCATCTTTTCTACTCTTTAGGATGGCGGATGCAAGGAACAAGTTCACGCAACCAGATGAAGATACACCCTTTGGACGACACTTGAAGGAAGTCACTAGATACCTGAACATAGGAGTACCAAGCTTCACGGGAACCTACAACGCCACTTTACCTGAAGAAGAGCGCTGGATGATTCAAGTTCAAGTACCAGGAAGGACGTTCAGGCCAGTCACTGAGCCCATAGAGTTTTCTTTTGATGCACCAACTTGGAGTCTAGGAAAGAGCATGGCAGCTCACATCGCCATGGGACGCATTGGAGAAGTCTACCGCAAGTATCTCAAGGATACAATCTACCAGATTTGTGGACGCCAAGATGAGCACTGGGAGATGATCAGCCCCAGGAAGGATAGATCAATCGCAGCTTTATCCAGGAGTTAAATCAGCACATTCGACGACAGGAGAACTAGATGTGCGCCGACATGATAGACCTGGAGAAGGCTAAGACTAGAATCAAGGAACTGGAGGAAGAACTCAAGGCTACACGTGAAGATTATGAAGAGGAAATTGAAGTATTGGTGGAGAAGAATGACGACCTAATCAAGAAGATTGGAATATTTATGGGAGGCCCTACGCCAGTAGATGAAGACGAAGAACCCTAGGAGATTAGCCCGGAAGACTACATCATCATCGACGGCACCGACTCGGAAGCAGATAGTAGCGATGATGACGATGTTGATGAAGCTGCATCAGATATCATGGAGTCAACGACCGTTAAATATTTCTAGTAGACCACCTCATCAGTAGTAGTAGTCCACCATGTAAATATAGTAGTCCGAGCACTTTTGCGATAGTTAGATCGATTGTATGCCCTTGTTTGATTGATTGAAGTGAATTGTTTGTTTTGCCTCATGTCCATATGGGTAGTGTTTTCTCTTAGACCCCCTCTATTCTTATATCTCATCTTTTGTAAACCCTCAGATGCCTCTGAGACGTGACCCCGGATTTGCCTTTCCACCGGAGCTCACCCAGTTGATCCAGCAGCAGAACACATTGATGCAGTTGCTAGTCCAGAATTAGAATCAGGGGAACAACAACAACAACCCACCACCACCTCCACCACCTGTTGACCACTTAGCCCGTTTTCTTAGGCTGAATCCGCTGGTGTTTTCCAGTAGCACCGAGCCGATAGTAGCAGATGATTGGCTCCGCAAGACAGCTAGGGAGTTGACCACAGCAGGATGCACAGATGCGCAGAAGGTGAAGTTTGCCGCACATCAGCTAGAAGGACCCGCAACATCATGGTGGGAGAATTTCACAGCCACTTTCCCAGTAAACACTGTCACATGGGACCAGTTTCAGCAGGCTTTTCGTACTGCACACATTTCAGCAGGAGCTATGGCCATGAAGAAGCGTGAGTTTCGCAACTTGCGCCAAGGAGGAAGGACAGTTGGCCAGTATGTGGAGGAATTTAGTAAGCTAGCACGTTATGCCCCAGATGACGTCGCTACGGATGTAGCTAAGAAGGAGAAGTTTCTAGAAGGACTGAATGATGAGTTGAGCATGCAGTTGATGGTAGCCACCTTCAACAACTACCAGGAGTTGGTAGATCGTGCTCTTATGATTGAAGGGAAGCAGCAGCAAATTGAGAATCGCAAGAGGAAGTATGGACAAGGAAAGTACAATTCAGGAGCTCAGCAGAAGCCACGTTTTACCCCTAGACCGGGAGGACATTTTCAGCATACCCATGGAGGAGGTAGCTCGCACAATCACAATGGCACCAAGAATGGTAATGGCAATGGAGGAAGCAACGGCCAGAACCGCACCAACCCCTCAACCCCAGCCAAGAAGGACCTAAGCCAAGTCACTTGCTTTAAGTATTCGAAGACAGGACATTATGCCAATGAATGTCCTGAATTACAAAATGGAAATAGCAATGGAAGTTCTGGGAAGAAGCCGAACCCTTTCAACAGGGGACAGGTGAACCACGTTAGCGTGGAGGAGATTGAAGCTCAGCTCGATGCAGTAATAGGTAAGTTTTTGGTTAAGTCATTTACTGCACTCGTTCTTTTTGATACTGGCGCATCGCATTCATACATCTCAAGGGGATTTGTGGATAAGTATAACCTACCAACCCAAGCCCTTAGGTCACCCATGTTAGTAACCTCGCCCGGAGCAGAGTATGTGGCTAGTCTATGGTGTGACCGGTTACCATTAAGGATTGGTAACTATGTTTTTCCCTCAGACCTAATAGTATTGGAATCTCAAGGATTGGATGTGATATTAGGCATGGATTGGTTATCAAAGTATGAAGGGAATATTGAATGTGCTAGTAAGTCAATTTTGCTTACCACCCCAGAAGGGAGAAGGATCAAGTATGTATCCCGGCATGTGCCAAAGAGGACTCAAGTAAATTGCCTAACAGGAGTTGTGCAGGAGGAAGTACCAGTGGTAAGGGATTTCCCTGATGTATTTCCAGAGGAGTTTCCAGGCATGCCACCGGATAGAGATATTGAGTTTTTGATTGAGCTATTGCCAGGCACAGGGCCAATATCAAAGAGACCATATATTCGCCCAAGTTCTTCGCCTTGGGGATCGCCAGTACTTCTAGTGGAGAAGAAGGATGGATCGTTAAGGATGGTTGTTGATTATCGAGGATTGAATGAAGTAACGATCAAGAACAAGTACCCGCTACCAATGATCAACGATCTGTTTGATCGATTGCAAGGAGCTAAGGTATTTTCCAAGATCGATCTGTGATCAGGATACCACCAGTTGAAGATTCGAGAACAGGATATTCCTAAGACAGCTTTTACCACCAGGTATGGGCTGTACGAGTATACCGTTATGTCATTTGCTCTGACTAACGCACCTGCCTATTTTATGAACATGATGAACAAAGTGTTTATGGAGTTTTTGGATAAGTTCGTCGTAGTGTTCATTGCTGATATCCTGGTTTATTCGAAGAATGAAGAGGAACATAAGGAGCATTTGCGTTTGGTACTTGGAAAGCTCAGAGAACATCAATTATATGCCAAGTTCAGCAAATGTGAGTTTTGGTTGAAGGAAGTAGGATTCCTCGGACATGTTATATCTGGAGAAGGTATAGTAGTAGATCCTGCTAAAGTCGAAACCATGACCAAGTGGGAAGCCCCAACAACAGTTGGAGAGATCCGGAGTTTTCTTGGACTCGCAGGATACTACCGGAGATTTATTAAGAATTTCTCAAAAATTGCGAAGCCTATGACTGAGTTGTTGAAGAAAGATACCAAGTTCATATGGACATAGGAATGTGAGGCTAGTTTCAAGGAGTTGAAGAAACATTTGGTTACCTCACCAGTGTTGATTTTGCCAGACCAGACCAAGGATTATGAGGTGTATTGCGATGCTTCACGTCGAGGACTTGGAGCAGTGCTTATGCGGGAAGGGAGAGTTGTTTCATATGCCTCAAGACAACTGAAGCCTCATGAGTTGAATTATGCTATGCATGATTTGGAGTTAGCAGCCGTAGTGCATACATTGAAGACATGGAGACATTTCCTCATTGGAAATCATTGTGAGGTGTACACGGATCATAAGAGTTTGAAGTACATTTTCACACAGAAGGAGTTGAATCTTAGACAAAGGAGATGGTTGGAGCTTATCAAGGATTATGATATGAAATTGCATTATCACCCCGGAAAGGCTAATGTAGTAGCTGACGCATTAAGTCACAAGAGCCATGTCAATACGTTAAAGACGGGAGAAAGACCCAAGGAGTTAGCGGATAATCTTCGTGAACTACGTTTGGAAATAGTTCCGAGAGGCTATGTAGCAGTGTTGGAGATTCAGTCAACCTTGATGGATAAAATCAGGGAAGCTCAGAAAGCTGACAAAGAGATTGCCGCTATAAAGGAGAAACTGAGTAAAGGAAAAGCTAAAGGATTTCGTGAGGATGAGCACGACACCTTATGGTTTGAAGACCGCGTTTATGTGCCCAATGACCCGGAGATCAGGAAGTTGATTTTGCAAGAGGCACACGACTCACCGTATTCAATTCACCCAGGAAATACCAAGATGTATTTGGATTTGAAGGATATTTTCTGGTGGACCGGAATGAAGAAGGATATAGAAGAGTATGTACCAGTTTGTGATGTATGTCAGAGAGTAAAGGCAGAGCATCAGAAGCCAGCAGGATTGTTACAACCATTGCCGATACCCGAATGGAAGTGGGATAAGCTAGGCATGGATTTTATCACGGGATTGCCCAGGACTCGTTCAGGCTATGACTCGATTTGGGATGTAGTTGATCGATTGATGAAAGTAGCTCATTACATCCTAGTAAAGACCACTTACACCAGTGCTAAGTTGGCAAAGATATACATGACCAGGATCGTATGTCTGCATGGAGTTCCAAGGAGTATCGTATCAGATAGAGGAACCCAGTTTACCTCAAAGTTCTGGAAGCACTTGCACGAAACTTTGAGAACCAAGCTAGAATTCAATACAGCTTTTCATCCATAGACAGATGGACAGACCGGGAGAGTCAATCAGATTTTGGAGGATATGCTGACAGCTTGTGCGCTAGATTATGGATCTAGTTGGGACGATAATTTGCCATATGCAGAGTTCTCTTACAACAACAGTTACCAAACCAGTTTAAAGATGGCCCCTTTCGAAGCCTTGTATGGAAGGAGGTGCAGGACACTGTTGTCATGGGACAAAGTTGGAGACCGCCTGTTGTTTGGTCCTGACTTGATTAAAGAGTCTGAACAGAAGGTGAAGCTGATTCGCAATAGGCTCAAGGTAGCCCAGTCCAGACAGAAAAGTTTTGCATATTCTAAACGCAAGGAGACAGTTTACGAAGTTGGAGACAGAGCTTATCTTCGAGTATCTCCACTTCGGGGAACAAAGCGTTTTGCAGTTAAAGCGAAGTTAGCACCATGATTTGTAGGACCATATCGAGTTTTGGAGCGTATGGGAGAAGTGGCCTACAAGTTGGAATTGTCCGAAGGATTGTCAGGAGTACATGATGTGTTCCACATTTCTCAGTTAAAGAAATGTCACGCGGAGATGGCTCACATACCGTTGAGAGACACAGTGCCATTGGAAACTATTCAGTTGGATAACGATTTGACCTACGGGGAGAAACCAGTTAAGATTCTCGAGTTTGCCAGCCGAGTTACTCGCAGCAAGGTTATCAAGTTTTGCAAGGTTCAGTGGATCCACCACACGGAGGATGAAGCCACCTGGGAACGAGAGGAAGATTTGCTCAAAGACCACCCTCACCTATTTTCTAGCCAACCCGAATCTCAAGGGCGAGATTCATCTTAAGGGGGGTAGGTTTGTAACATCCCAAATTTTCAATTTGGAATGTTATACATTAGATCATCATGCATATCATATTTTATTTTGCATTTTGGTTGATCCTAGAAATTCTACGCAATTCAATGACCCACGGAGAGAGTTGGGGATTTCGTTATTTTCATATTTGAGTTTTCTCAAATTTTGAGAATAGGGTCATTTGATTTTATTTATTTTATCATCAATTATTTCTACTACAAAAATATGAGAGAGGGAATAAAATGACTTTCCCAAATAAAAGAAATATTGAAGATTTAATAAAAAATCAAATAAGATTTTATTTCATAGTTTTTCGGTGTTTTATTTGAATTTAGGAAAAATGTGTGTTTTTCAAAATTGCATTTAGGGCCCAAATAAATGTTCACCTTGTGCGGCTTGATTTTAGAAGCCCGTGAAAATTTATTTCGGAATTTTTGGAGTTCGTTTAGTATTTCTTTTTATTTTTCTTCCGAGCGGAATAATTAAAAAAAACGAACTGACTTCGGGCCGTACCCGAGCGGGACACCGCCCGGGGGCAGCCTTTAAATAGCGCCGCCCCGAGCCGCCCCAGCCCATCAGCCCCGCCTCGATCCGCGCGCGCCGCCGGAGCCGCCGCCGCCGACGATCCCGCCGCCCGAGGTTCGTCGCGCCTCGTTTTCTGTGCCGAAAAAAAGAGAGAAAAAAAAATTTCAGCGTTCGTCGTTTTTCTTTTTCTCGGATTAAATCCGCGATTTTTCTGATCGCGATTCCTGATCCGATTTTCGTTTTAGTTTAACTTTTCGCTCGTTTATCGGAATCAGGCGATTCAAGCGCCTAGGGATTCGTCTAGAAACCCTCTATCCGTTTAACCAACTTAAACAAGTTTTTGTTACTGTAAAATTTGCCCTAGACCCAGATTACTAGAACGAAATTGTTTTCTTTCGCCGTATGTCTTTCGTTGTTTTGTTCGATTTGATTCTTTTTGCCAACCGGAGTTCTTAAGTTGAACTTTCTGGTTAGATCTCTTATTTGAGTTTTACCTATGCATTAGATGAGTACTTATTGTATGCTTGTTTGTTTGTCTGTGATAGAATACCCGGAGTGCGTCGCCTGTTACTTCGAATCGTTAGGTTTCGCGGATCATCAGCAAGGCAAGTAACACTTTGATCATACCTTTTCTACCACCCAGTTTTATTGCATTAGATCAATCCTCACACATTGCATGGTTAGGATATAATTAAATTGTGGGATGGGAAGTAGATGAGGTAGTACCTATTACCTGTTTATTATCAAACCTTTGGGAGTTACTTCTATGTTTTCTTATTATGCCATGCTATGCTAGTAGACGTGGATTGGGTGAGTGATATCCATGACAGATGTGAGTTTGTTAATTAATGGTTTATCTAAGGTGGCAACTTAAACACACATCTGGGTGGATTGAGGCACCTGGGTATTCCAGGACTTGCCTGTTTTCTTTTGGACCGCCACCCAAGCTCAAAGGGATCATGAGACTATTCATACTAGAAACTTCCGTGTGCAGCCACAAGCTATTATGGGCTCTAGCATAGTTGACTAAGTCGTGCGAACTCTTACAGTGGTAGACTAGCAGATGTAGGGGATGTACGTGGTACGGTCTACCCGATCGTAAGGTGCTAGCGCTTCTGAAAGACTATGTCTCGGTCATTGTCGGGTGGTAGGTGCGACATATGCCAACGGGTGGCTTATCATTGTGGGAGCCAGTAAGACGTCGCCGGTGCCTGGAAACGGGATGAGGCGAAGACATGCACGCCGGCAAATCTTACCCAGCTTCGGGGCTCTCCGTGGAGATAACACCCCTACTGCTGCTCTGCGGGGTCTCCGCATGATCTCTCGATGGACAAGTAGCTACACAATGCTCCTTGAGCTGTTCGGTGGGAGGAGGAAGAAGGGCACGGCTAGCTTGCTTCTTCTCCTTGTGTGGTGTCTAAAACTAGCTGAGGGTCGAACCCTTTGCATGGGTGCCCCGGGGGGTTTATATAGGCCTACCCCCCGGGGGTACAATGGTAATCCGACCGGGCGCGGGGCCCAGCCGTCTGTGACTGTGCTCGCTGGCTTCTGCGTCGGCTGCTAGGGCCCGCCAACTGGTGGGCCCTGCCGGCTGCCGGCCCCTTGGTCGACAGGCAGGCCCCACCATCCAGGACCTGGTCGGTGGCTGGTTACTGTTGCTCCATCTTGGTGACGTGGGCTTCGTCGTGGTAGGCGCGGCTATAGTGCCGCCGCCCGTCGGGCGATCGCTGTAGCCTCACCGCGTCTTGTCTCCTTAATGGGGCATCTCCTTCGAGGGAGGCGGCAAGCCGGCTATGGGGAGCCGGCTCTGTCTTGGGCCGACTAGGGGGAGGCGTGGCCGCCTTCGGGTGTCTCTCTGCCCGAAGGGGCCCACCGTATGTGGCCCGCGCTAGCGGCCTGTCGGGGGTGACATCAGGGTCAACATGGCAACAGTGCCGCGCCGGACGGGTCATGCCCACTCCATACGGCGCACTGTGCCAGGCGTGCTCCGGGATTCGGGGGTGGCAGGCTTCACTGTAGCCACGCCCCGTCACATCGCCGCTAGGTGGATGCAAACTTTGAGGGTACGGTCTCGACCGCTTTATGGGAGCCGGCTTCTTGGAGTCGGCCTTCTCGCGGCCGGCTTCTCTAAGTCGGCCCTCCCGTGGCTTTCTTCATGAGGGTTAAAGTCGGGCCGCCTTCCTAAAGCCGGCCTGGGTGACAGCCAGCAAGGGGAAGGCGGCCCCATGTCTTGGATTCTTGAGAGCCGGACGGGCTCGTAATTTTTTCAGAAGGGCCAGGGGAAGCCGGCTAGGTTACCCATGGCTATTTACTCCGACAGTAGTCCCCGAAGCTGATCGAGCTTCGAGGCGGACAAAGGGACGAGAAGCTTGGTCAGCTTCCTATCCTGAAGAGCCGGCTTTGCGGGTGTATGCCGATTTCGGGGAGCCCTGCGTCTGGCGGCGGGAAAGTGGTCGACCCGCGTGCTGACCACGGGCCCTCCCGCGGGCCACGTGGCAGCGAGACTCTGCCAGCGCGCGCGCGACGGGATGCCGCCGCAGGCCCGGGCCCGCCACTCCTAGGCCTCGGCCCGAACACTGATCCTCTGCGGCCCAGGTGGATCGCTCACCTTCTCGTGGCGATTTTATTTCGCCGTTAAGGCGCAATAAGCGCGGGACGTGGGGGAGTGGGCACAATCGATCCTCACGTTTCCCCACGCCGCGCCTCCTCGGCTCCGCCACACGAGCCTATAAGTAGGGGGGAGGAGGGGGAGCGACAGAGGTTCGCACGCTCTCTCTCGCTCCGCCCCTTCTCGCCCTCCTTTCTTCCTCTCGTTGCCGCCGCAGCCTCCCGTCTCAGCGCCGCCGCGCCGCCACATCGTCTTGCTCCCATGGCGCTGTCGAGCTCGTGGGACGGCTCCAACGTCCACGAGGACCACGTTGAGTTCCTCCGCCAGACTCGGCGCCTGCCCGACGCCAACCTTGTGCGGGTCCGCCTGGCGCCGAAGACGGAGATTTCGCCGGCACCGGAGGAGGGCGAGCGGGTCGTCTTCCGCTCGCACTTCCTACGCAGCTTCGGCCTTCCGGCGAGCGGATTCCTGCGCTCCTTCCTCGAGTTTTACAACCTTCAGCCGCATCACCTCACGCCCAATGCGGTGATGCTGCTGTCGGCCTTCGTCTCCCTCTGCGAAGGTTTCTTGGGGCTGCTCCCCACGCTGGAGCTCTGGGGGGAATTCTTCCAGAGCAAACTCGGCACCGTCGTCGCAGGCGTGCCCGCCCCCTGCGGGGCCTTCATCGCCATGAGGAGGGCGGGCGAGAACAACCCATTCCCACCCATCCCCCTGATCCAATCGGTGAAGATCTGGCAGAAGTCGTACTTCTACGTGAAGAACATCGCCGAGCAAGGAGACCATGTCAACCTGCCGGCTTACGTAGCCGGCCCGCCGGCTGGGAGGCAGCCCTCATGGAGTTTTCGGTCCCGGTCACTGTCTCAGGCCGGGAACGCTGCCCTCTCCCGGCTTCGGGTGATGATCCAGTCGGAAGGCCTGAGCGGGGCCGACTTGGTGGCCGCCTTCGTGGAGCGCCGGATATCTCCTCTCCAAAGCCGGCCCCACATGATGTGTCAGATGAGCGGCCGCTTCGACCGAAGCCGGCTGAGCACCAGGGAGATGCCTCATGCGGAGGTATCATATATGGTAAATTATATCTCCAATTGCAAGCTCGCCGAGGACTGGCGATACGGCAAGGCGCCGTATTCTCGTGCCAACCCTCCGCCCGTGGTAAGCTTTCCTCTCTTTCTTCTTTTCGTTGGTAGCCGGCTTTATGATGGCCGGCTTTTGATTGGTCGGTTCTTCTTAGCATTACCCCCTTCTCCCGCCGACGACCGGGACAGCGGGGATAGAACGCCAGTACGCCCCCGACCGCATGGCGGACGACGTCGACGACCCGGATTTGGGGGCGGCCGCCATGGAAGACGCCGTCGTGGGGGACGACGCCGAGCCTGGAGGCACAAGGCTCTCCGCCAGCTTCGAGGACTGGTCGAATGACGCCGAAGCCGAAGTCGCCCCGCGTCGCCAGCCGGTGGCCGACCATCAAGGCGCGGGCTCGTCCACCGTGCCGGCTGCCAGCGGCGGTGCACAGAAGCGCCGGGCCGCGTCAATCCTCTTCGGCAGTCGGCCGAAGAAGTCCAAAACCTCCACCGCGGCGACCAAAGGAGACGAGGCGGCCGCGAAAGCGGCCCGCTTCCGCAAGGCAGTGAAGCAACCTCAGGCGGTCTCAGCGTAAGTCGTTGACTGCCTTGTCGCATGCTTTTCATCGTTCTCTCTTGTTCGAACATTCTTCTTAACCTTTTCCCGCTTGCTGGACAGGGCGCCGCTTTCCCTTGAGCGGGGTCCGGGCGGCTCTGTAGTTGGGCTGACTGGAGGGTCTTCGAACTCCCGCCGCGTGGACCCCCGCGCCGACCTCAGGGAGGCCACGGAGCGGAATGCCCGTGAGGCGCAGGAGGAGCGTGAGGCGGCGGAGAAAGCGGCCGCCCAGGCGGCGAGGGAGCAGGCCGACGCGGCAGCCAAGGCTCAGGCGGAGGCGGCGACCGCGGAAACGGGGGCGAAGGGTTCGTGTAACCAGCCCCCGCTGCTCGCCATTCCCCTCCGAGCCGTGGCCCCCGACACCCCATTGCCCCTGGCGGAGGAAATCGTCCAAGACCCTCCGATGATGGAGAGGAGGGAGGACCCCGTGGCCTTCCCGGGGAGAGCGCCGCCGGCAGCGCCAACCGGAGCGGGCCAAGGCGGCCAATCGTCAGCGGCGCTAGAGGAGCCGGCCGGGGGTGAGCCGAAGGACGGAGCCGGCCTCGAGGTGGAGCCGGTGACGCGTCGGCGCGCAGTGGGAGGCGCCGCTCCACCAGTCGCGCCGAGTTGCGGGCGACGGTCAGTCGGCGGAGGCTCTCGAGACGGCCAGCACCGCCACGTCCGAGTGGACTCCCAGCGGGGGGACTGGCGAGCTGAATGTGGCGGCTCAAGAGGTCCGGAGCCGGCTTCAAGCTCAGGCCGCCTTGCTGCAGCAGTACACCCAGGAGTTCTTGTCAACGCGGGCCGCCATCCGGGTGAGTCTTTCATTCTTGGCCGCTTTGGTCTCTTGATTTCTTCCGTGGGGGAGCGTCAGCGCACCCACTGGGTGTAGTCCCTGAGATTCGGGCCGACTGCTGCGCAGTCGGGTCGGATCTTTCTTGACGACTACCTTATTTTTGCTTCCTGTCTAAACCTCCAGGAATATCATAACTCCCGTGCTGCTGCCTTCAACTCCCAGGCTCGGGAGTTGGGTCAGAGGACCGACGACCTGGCCGACAGCCGAAGTAAGTATCTTGTCTGTCTCCTGTGGGGGCGCGTCAGCGCACCCACTGGGTGTAGTCCCCGAGATTCGGGCCGACTGCTGAGCAGTCGGGTCGGATCTTCCTTGACGACTTTTTCCTTATTGGTTTTTCTTTTTCTTTGTCTTCAGGGGCCAACGCCGACTTGAGGAAGGAGCTCGGCGAAGCGCAGGCCGCCCTTCATACCAAGGATGCTGAGTACGCTGCCTTGGTCCAGGAGCGTGATCGCCTGGCCAAGAAGCTGGCTGACCAGGAGGCGAGCCACAAGGCGGCCCTGCAGATAGCGCAGGATGGCGAGGCTGCCCTGAAGGCAGAGTTTGAGACCGAGGCGGCGAGCTGGACTGAGACCCGGCGAGCGCTGGATGAAGGCTTCGGCCGCATCGAGGACTTGATCGACGGTAAGCCGTCTTCCTCGCTCCTCTCCTGCCCCTTGCCGCCTGGGTTTTTGGCTTGACTTGTGCTGCTGCCTATTTTCTTATGCAGACTACTTTCTCGGCTACTCCTCCTTCGCCGCCCAAACCATCGAGGCCCATCGCGAGGCGCGCCGTCAGGCGGGGGCCAACATCGCGCCGGACGCGAACCGGACGCTTGAGGAGCAGCTCTTGGCTGTCCAGGCGCGGCTGCAGCCGGCTCATCGGATGCTTCGCCGGCTCCAATGTGCCGGGGCGCAGGTGTTGGCCGCCCTCTGGCCCGGCGAGACGATCCCCTGCACCCCAAGCCGGACTGCCGACTGGCTGGAGGTCACAGTCGGTCGCTTTGAGGCTTGGAAGGCGTCGGCGGCCCGCCTCAGAGCCGGGCGGGTGTTGGAGTTCGTTCGGGCTTGGTACCCTGGGCTGAGCCTGGACCAACTGCGCACTTGGCAGATGGAGGCCGACGCGGAGATGGAGGCCGACGCGGAGCTGGAGGAGGTGAGGCCGGCTATCGCCCAGCGTGCTTCAACGATCGCCGAGTGCACCGACATCAGCGTTTTTGCACCCGAAATCGATGATGACGGCGTTGCCCAGTCGGAGGAGTGGTTCGGGCTGAACCCGGCGGTAGGCGAGGACTCGACAGAGGAGATCGCCTCTAGCGACGAGGGCGAGGATGACGAAGAAGAGGACGGTGAAGACGTCGAGCCGGCTGGTGGAACAACCGGCCGACCTCAGGCCGACCGTGCCTCCAGCAACGAGGCGCGTGGAAGCGCGCCCTCTGCGGGAGGCGGTGATCAAGTCGAGGTTCGCCAGCCGGCCGCTCCTTCAGCCGGCACAACCGTCTCCGCCAACCAGCCCGGCTCGTCGGTCGCTCCGCCAGCTTGACCTGCCGTTCTTATTTTTCCTGCTTGTTGTCTTTTGAACAATCTTTATTAAGCTTTCGCAGTTCCACCCACTGGGGGTGTATCCAAACTATGTTGAATGTTGGCCTCTTGGAGGTCTTTTATGTAAATATTATTGCGTGCATGTTTGGTTTCCATTCGCGTATGCTTTTTATCCTTGGGCTTTTTCCTTTGCCGCCTTCCCTCTTTGGGGAGGCAAGTACTCGAGCTTTCTTGGATTTAAGTGAAGTGAATGGAAACCGGCCGGCCGGCTACTCTGGTAGTCGGTCGGTGGTAGGCGGCAAACCGGCTTTCGTTATATTAGTCCGTTGGTCCCTGGCCATTTTTCGTGTGGGCGCCCGTTCCTGCTCTTAGCTCTTGCCAGCCGGACAGCCGGTTCTTCGAACTGCGACTTTTGGCAAGAGAAGGCTTGGGAGCCGGCACATTACTTGTCTGACTACGGGTAGGACTTCTAATATAACTCCAGGCGGCCAGTCCCCGGGCCGAGTAGTCGAACCCGGTGCCGGACGGAAGAAGTAAATGAAATGACAAGGTCATAAGCATGATACTTTTCATTCATAGATAAGAGATGGCAGTCCCCGAGCTCTCCTCGGGGGGCCTATTGTCTCGTATTTAATACAAAAGTTAGCGTGATACATACTGCATTTCAACTGTAAAATCTTCGAAGGAGGTTGGCGTTCCATGGTCGTTCCGACTCCTTGCCGGAGTCATCTCTCTTTCGTGCCTTCGGCTTCTGCGCGTCGATCAGGTAGTAGGAGTCGTTGCCTAAGGCTCTGCTGATGACGAAGGGGCCTTCCCAACGGGCCAAGAGCTTGTGCTGGCCGGCTGTTCGCTGGATCAGCCGGAGCACAAGATCGCCCTCTTGGAAACCCTGCTGGTAGATGGCAGACCGGCTGAGGGCTAACAGCCGGCCTTCTTCCAGCAGGTCGACACCGTCTTCTCGTGCTTCCTTGGCCTCCGCCTCCGTGTACATGGTTACTCAAGGCGAGTCAAACTCGATGTCAGTTGGGATGACCGCCTCGGCACCATACACAAGGAAGAAAGGGGTGAAGCCGGTTGACTTGTTTGGTGTAGTGCGCAAACTCCAAAGGACAGCCGGCAGCTCATCGAGCCAACAGCCAGTTGAACGCTCCAGAGGTACAACCAGTCGGGGCTTGATGCCGGAGAGGATGAGGCTGTTGGCTCGCTCGACCTGGCCGTTTGACTGCGGGTGGGCGACGGACGCTAAGTCCAGCCGAATACCTTGGGCTGCGCAGAAACGTGCCAAGGCTCCTTTGGCAAAATTCGTGCCATTGTCGGTGATGATGCTGTGTGGCACGCCGTACCGAGTTGTTATGTCTACGATGAATGTCATAGCAGTCGGCCCATTCAGCTTCTTGATCGGCTTTGCCTCAATCCACTTGGTGAATTTGTCCACGGCGACGAGCAAATGCGTGATGCCGCCGCGCGCCGTCTTGAATGGGCCCACCATATCCAGTCCCCAAACGACGAAGGGCCGGGTGAGGGGAATGGTCTTGAGTGCCGAAGCCGGCATGTGTTGCTTGGAGCTGAAGAGTTGGCACCCTTTGCAATATTTAACTAATTCTTTGGCGTCATCCAAAGCAGTCGGCCAGAAGAAACCATGGCGGAAAGCTTTGGCGACGAGTGATCTTGAAGCCGTATGGTGGCCGCATTCTCCTTGGTGAATGTCTCTGAGGATTGCAATGCCCTTCTCTTGCTCAATGCACCGTTGGAGGACTCCGGTGACACTGCGCTTGATGAGATCTCTGTTGACGATTGTGTATGCTCCGGCTCGATGTTGGACTTGTCTTGCCTCTGCTCCGTCAGCCGGCAGATCTTGGTTTACTAGGAAGTTTAGGATGGACTGAGCCCATGACGGAGCCACGACTTCTCCTACTGCCAATGTGGCTACAGCCACCAGGGTGGGCGGGCTGGGTGGTGAAATGCTGGAGTCGGCCGCCGGCTGTTGTGCTGGTGCAGTCCCCGGGCCGGCTAGTGCAGTCCCCGAGCCGGTTGCCGAAGTCCCCGGGCCGACTACTTGGTTCTTCGAGCCGGACCCGGCCGCGTCGGGGTCAGGTGGTACGAAGATGGAATCGGACTCTGGAGACGTCTTGATAGACGGCTTGAGGAGGCGTTGTAGAGCGACGCCCATTGGTATTGCTTGCCGAGTGGAGCCTATTCGAGCCAGGGCATCGGCTGGCTCGTTGTCGGCTCGCGGTACGTGGAGGAACTCGCATCCTTCAAAGTATCCGCTGAGTTGTTGAACCAGGAAGCGGTAGCTCGCCATATTTGCGTCCTTGGCATCCCAGTCGCCGGATGATTGCTGGACCACCAAGTCCGAGTCGCCATAACATAGGATCCGGCGAATGCCGAGTTCCTTGGCAAGCCGGAGCCCGTGTATGAGCGCTTCGTACTCGGCCACGTTGTTGGAGGCGGCAAAGTGAATTTGCAGCGTGTATCTGAGCTTGTCGCCTTTGGGAGAGGTAAGGACGACGCCGGCTCCCAAGCCGGTGCGCATCTTGGACCCGTCAAAGTGCATGCGCCAATGGGTGGAGTCGGGAGCCGGCGGCAGGTACTGGGTCTCGGCCCAGTCGATGAGGAAGTCGGCCAGTGCTTGGGACTTGATGGCGGTGCGGGGCTGGTAGAAGATTGTGTAAGGGGCCAGCTCGATGGCCCATTTCGCCACCCGGCCGGATGCGTCCCGGCTGCCTATGATCTCGGCCAGTGGGGCGGTGCATACGACCGTGACGGGGTGCTCTTGAAAATAGGGCTTCAGCTTCTTGGCGGTGAAGTACACGCCGTAACACATCTTCTGGTAGTGCGGGTAGTTCTGCTTTGAAGCGGACAGCACCTCGCTCAAATAATACACCGGCCTCTGGACCGGCTGGGCTCGGCCTTCTTCTGGGCGTTGGACTACGATGACGGTGCTGACCACCCGGCTGGTTGCGGCAATGTAAAGGAGCATGGGCTCTTTCTCAGTCGGCGCCGCTAGGACAGGCGGCGTGGCCAGCATCTTCTTCAGCTCGTGAAAAGCTTGGTCGGCCTGGTCGTTCCACTCGAAGTGGGTGCTCTTCTTCATGAGGCGGTAGTGGTGGACAGCTTTCTCTCTGAGCCGGCTGATGAAGCGGTTCAAGGAGGCCAAGCATCCGGTGAACTTTTGGATGTCTCGAAGCTTGGTGGGGATCGCCATTCTCTCGATGGCCTTGATCTTCACCGGGTTGCATTCTATACCGCGTTCGGAGACCAGGAAACCAAGGAGCTGGCCGGCTGGCACTCCGAACACGCATTTCTCGAGGTTGAGCTTGATTTGGAACTGGCATAGGTTCTCAAATGTTTCTTTGAGGTCTTCCAGCAGGGTGCCGCGCTTCTCCGTCTTCACCACAATGTCGTCCACATAGACGTGAGCGTTTCTGCTGAGTTGCTTGAGGAGGCACTTCTGCATGCAACGCTGAAAAGTGGCACCGGCATTTCTCAAGCCGAATGTCATAGTCAGGTAGCAGAAGGCTCCAAATGGCGTGATGAAGGCGGTCTACAGGCGGTCGTCCGGATCTAGCTTTATCTGGTGATATCCTGAGTAAGCATCCAAGAAACTCAACAGCTCGCATCCGGCCGTGGAGTCTATCACTTGGTCAATCCTCGGCAGGGCAAAGGGATATTTGGGGTAGGCCTTGCTGAGGCTCGTGTAGTCTATACACATGCGCCACTTGTTGTTCTTCTTTAACACGAGGACCGGGTTGGCAAGCCACTCTGGAAAAAACACCTCCATAATGAAGCCGGCTGCCAGAAGCCGGGCTATCTCCTCCCCTACAATCCTTCTCTTTTCCTCTGAAAGTCGGCGGAGGGGCTGCTTGACTGGTTTCGCGTCTTTTCGGACGTTTAGCTTGTGCTCGGCGAATTCCTTCGGAACACCCGGCATGTCCTTGGGGGACCATGCAAAGATGTCCCGATTCTCACGGAGGAAATCGGCGAGCTCGCCTTCCTATTTGCTGTTCAGGCTTGCCCTGATGACGGCAAACCTCTCGGGGTGCTCGGGGTCAAGGGGTATTTTCTTGGTTTCTCTGGCCGGCTGGAAAGATCCTTGGGCATCATACTCCTTGGGGTCGGGGGACTGGTTTGGCTGCTTGCTGGCCAAGGCCACGACCCGGTCCAACATCTTCTTCTCTTCGGCAATCACAAGGGACTCGGCCAGCCGGCTGCTGGCGGCGGCGCACTCGGAAGACTTCTTGTAATCGCCGGCTACGGTGATGACGCCTTTGGTGCTTGGTATCTTCATCTTGAGGTATGCATAGTGGGGAACTGCCATGAATCTGGCCAAGGCGGGTCGGCCAAGCAACGCGTGGTAGGGGCTCTCCAGGTCCACCACTTCAAACCAGATTGCTTCCCGGCGGAAATGCTCCTTGTCCCCAAAGAGTACATCAATCTTGATCTTGCCAATGGGGGCGCAGGATAAGCCGGGTACGATGCCATGAAACACCGTCCGAGTCGGCATGAGCTGCTTCGTCGTGACATTTAGCTTCTCCAGGGTGTGACAGTACAGGATGTTGATGCTGCTCCCGCCGTCTATCAGCACGCGGGAGAAGCGGGCAGCGCGTCTGTCCGTCGCGAGGGTGGCTTCCAGGACCAACGCATAAGAGCCGGGAGACGGCATCACTTCTGGATGGTCAGTCCGGCTCCAGCTGATGGGCTTTTCTGACCAATGCATGTGTCCGGCGGGGTTGGTAGCGACCATGCTGACTTCCTGGTGCTCTCGGCATTTGACGTGCCGGTCTTCGAGCTGGCTTGTAAAGACGATGTAGGTTGCTTGCTCTTCAGGGAATTCGTCATGCATGGCTCCGACTGCGGGCCGAGCGGCCGGAGGCGGCGGGCCGGCAGGCGGAGGCGGCACGAGCCCATCTCCTTTAGAGATTCGGGTGAGCCAATGGCACTTCCGGGTTGTGTGGTTGGACGGCTTCGCGCCGCTATGGAATTCGCACAGGGCATCGAGAGTTTGCTCGTAGGAGAAGGCCGGCTGCCAAGCCGGGCGGCCGCCCTTGGGCTTCTTGGGCGCAGGTCGCCCTTCAGGCAGCGCATCTTCGATCGTGGCCACCTGCCGACTGGCGGAAGGCGGCGCAGGGCCCTTGCGCTTGTGGTCGTTCGAGTGTGGGCGTCGGCCGGAGTCCCCAGCCGGCGTCTTGGGCGCCGGGTTGAGTACTTTTCTGGACGCGTCTACCTGAAGCTCGGTCTTCATCGAGGAGTCGGCGGTGGCGTACTTGTCCGCTATGTCCAGAAGCTCGTCGAGGGTAGTCGGCTTGTCGCGAGGAGCTTGTGCTTGACGAGGGTGCCTTCTCGGCATCCGGCTGTGAAGTATTCGATGGCTTGCACCTCGTGCACCCCCTCGCAAGAATTGCGGAGCTCGGCCAACGCGTGAGATAGTCGCGAGTGGACTCGTCGGGGCCTTGTACGCACAAGGAGAGCTGTCTGGGCTTGGGAGCCCGCTTGTAGGTGCTGGTGAAGTTGCAGATGAAAGCTTCGGTGAAATCTAGCCAGCTGTTGATGCTGAGAGGCTTGAGGCTGTTGAGCCAGGTCCGCGCCATGCCTTGCAGCATGAGGGGCACGTACTTCACGGCAACGCGCCGGTTGCCATTGGCTATGCTGACCGCCGTGGAGTAGTCGATCAACCAATCTTCTGGCTTCACGGAGCCGTTGTACTTGGACGTGTCTCTTGGGAGCGAGAACCCTTTGGGGAAAGGCTCGTCACGGCCGAAACAGGGCGGGCCGACATCGTCTTCTTCTTCCAGTGCCAGGGATCGCGCCAGGCAGTCGATCCGATGGCGGGCGTCGTTCTCGCCAACTCCTTCGCGGCGACCTAGTCGGCCGCTGAGAGTCGGGTGCGCCACTGGCGGCGGGGTGGGATATCTCTCTCCACGGGGTCGAGGCGGAGGCGGGTTGCCCCGCCATTCCATGGCTCGGGGATGGCCGTCCGCGTCTCGCTCGATGGAGATCCGGGTCCGGCTTCGGCTGGCCGCCGGCTCTTTCTCGCGCCGCGCGCGGGCATTGCTCGTAGTCGGTGTCCGGGACGTCGCGCCGTGATCTCGGTGCGGGGGAGGGCTTCCCGCGCGGGCGTCGGCTTCGTGCCGCCGTGCGGCCGCGTCAATCAGTTGCTGGATGCGCCGGGTCATGTGGGGGAGGTCCTCGGCCTCCAAGCCGTCCAACTCGTCTACGGCCGCCTGGGCGGCACGCAAGTTCTCGAGCGGAGTGGCATAGACCGGGCGGTCGACTCCCAGCGTGTCGGCGATGACGGCGCCACGTCGCTTGACAATGCCGGCCCGGCTCGGCCCGCCCGGGGCCGGCGTGCCGAAGGTGGTGCAGTCAGCTTCGCGCTGGTAGGCCTCTGTGAGGCGTCTCATGGAAGCCAGCCTCCGGCCCTCTGCAAGGAGGGCGAGGCGGCGTGCCTCCAGTGCTTCGTTGTTGGCATTAGCCGGGAGAGGGGTGGACAAGTCGTGGGCCGCCGCGTGCGGGGCGTCGTGGGCGCTCTCGTCGGCCGCGCCGCCGTGGCCGACGACCATCACTTCGGCGGTGACAGTATCGCAGCCGTCGGTCCGAGGAAGCGGGTCGTTGTAGATCGCGACGTTGGTGGGGAAGGTGTCGAATGAGGCCGTGTCGGAGTCGACAGGCATCGGATCGGTGGAGCTGACCGACTCCAAGTCCACAGCGGGCTCGCTGGAGACATGGAGCTGGCCGAGGAGGTTGGCGAGGTGGTCGGTGCCCGCGTCGGAGGCGAGCTCGTCGGAGATGAGGGTTTCGTCGAGGAGATCGGCGAGGCTGCTCGCCGCGCAGATGCTGGTGACGCCTTGCAGCGCGTCGTGGCAAGCGCCATCGGGGGTACCGGGCTAGCTACGCTCGCTGGGGAGGAAGAGGGTTCCCGTCCAGAACAGGTCTATGGACGACGATGCACCTGGCCCCACGGTGGGCGCCAAATGTCGGGTGGTAGGTGCGACATATGCCAACGGGTGGCTTATCATTGTGGGAGCCAGTAAGACGTCGCCGGTGCCTGGAAATGGGATGAGGCGAAGACATGCACGCCGGCGAATCTTACCCAGCTTCGGGGCTCTCCGTGGAGATAACACCCCTACTGCTGCTCTGCGGGGTCTCCGCATGATCTCTCGATGGACAAGTAGCTACACAATGCTCCTTGAGCTGTTCGGTGGGAGGAGGAAGAAGGGCACGGCTAGCTTGCTTCTTCTCCTTGTGTGGTGTCTAAAACTAGCTAAGGGTCGAACCCTTTGCATGGGTGCCCCGGGGGGTTTATATAGGCCTACCCCCCGGGGGTACAATGGTAATCCGACCGGGCGCGGGGCCCAGCCGTCTGTGACTGCGCTCGCCGGCTTCTGCGCCGGCTGCTGGGGCCCACCGACTGGTGGGCCCCGCTGGCTGCCGGCCCCTTGGTCGACAGGCAGGCCCCATCGTCCAGGACCTGGTCTGTGGCTGGTTACTGTTGCTCCATCTTGGTGACGTGGGCTTCGTCGTGGTAGGCGCAGCTACAGTGCCGTCGCCCGTCGGGCGATCGCTATAGCCTCACCGTGTCTTGTCTCCTTAATGGGGTGTCTCCTTCGAGGGAGGCGGCAAGCCGGCTGTGGGGAGCCGGCTCTGTCTTGGGCCGACTGGGGGGAGGCGTGGCCGCCTTCGGGTGTCGCTTTGCCCGAAGGGGCCCACCGTCTATGGGCCGCGCTGGCGGCCCGTCGGGGGTGACATCAGGGTCAACATGGCAACAGTGCCGCGCCGGACGGGTCATGCCCACTCCGTACGGCGCACTGTGCTAGGCGTGCTCCGGGATTCGGGGTTGGCAGGCTTCACTGTAGCACGCCCCGTCACATCACCGCTAGGTGGATGCAAACTTTGAGGGTACGGTCTCGACCACTTTATGGGAGCCGGCTTCTTGGAGTCGACCTTCTCGCGGCCGGCTTCTCGAAGTCGGCCCTCCCGTGGCTTTCTTCATGAGGGTTAAAGTCGGGCCGCCTTCCTAAAGCCGGCCTGGGTGACAGCCAGCAAGGGGAAGGCGGCCCCATGTCTTGGATTCTTGAGAGCCGGACGGGCTCGTAATTTTTTCAGAAGGGCCAGGGGAAGCCGGCTAGGTTACCCATGGCTATTTACTCCGACAGTCATCCATCTTCTCAAACACCGTGTAGTGCGAGAAACCAAACGGAGGCGATCGAGTCTTGTGGGAAAAAGTGCGCAAACCTCTGCAGAGTGTAATAAACTAATCATGGTTAGCCGTGTCCCCGGTTATGGACATCTTGAGTATCTAGTACTTGGATTATCATGTGAATCTCAACATGTTACTCTAAATTAATTTTGTTGGGTTATGTTTAATGAAGATGCTTAATTGGGATTGAGAATGTTGTCAACCATTCTCAACGTTTAACAACCACCATGATAGTAATTAAATTTTATTCCTTTGAAGTAGGGAAAAATTATCTTTACGCAAAATTGTAACCATAGAGCTTTCCACCAGCCAAATATGCATATAGTATAGCTGTTTCATTCCATTACCCTCTATGTGTTACCTTGCCAGCATATTCCATGTGCTGACCCGTTTTCGGGCTGCAATGTTAATGTTGCAGACTTTTCAGACGACGATTAAGGAGTTTTTAGGTCGTGGTCCTATACTCAGTGATGCCGTTGGAGTTGATGGACTCACTTATTTTCCAAGCCTTCCGCTGTTATCGTTATTAGATGGCCTTAAGCCATATTTATTGTAATAAGTTCTCTTTTGAGACACTCGATGTAATAAGTGTGTGATTTCTACTCTGCTATAAATCCTTCGAGTACTGTGTGGTGTCAGCATTACTGATCCAGGGATGACACCGGAGCACAGAGATCAGACTGTTTGAGGTCTGGTCTCTATAGAGAGGAATTTGGGTGAAAAAGTTATCGTGCAAAAAGATAGTTTGTTAAAGAAACTATGTATAATTCAAGATGAGAAGAAATTGCCACTCGTCTGCGCGTGTTGAGCCCCTTGTAACTACAAATAGGGGTGTGACCATTTATTCGGTATAAGTAGCGGCTCCGGACTCGATTAGTTGTATATGAGTTCTTGGCGACCTATTGGATGCTTTCGCTTGTCCGGGCGCCTTTAGTGTGCGGCTGCCAAGGCAGCCTCACTCTCTTCGGCGCGCAGAGATCGCTTGATATTTCCGTGCACTGTAATGATGCCACGTGGACCAGGCATCTTAAGTGTGAGGGAGGCGTAGTGTGGTATTGCATTAAAGCGAGCGAAAGCTTCCCGTCCGAGCAGTGCTTGATAGCCACTTTGAAACGGAGCGATGTGGGAAGTTAAATGCTCGCGATGGAAGTTATCAGGGGGGGGGTGAATATAACTTGTAGTAGGAGGGAGCCCGTACAACGAGCCCCTGGGCCTGGTGTTACTCCTTTAAAGGTAGTATTGCTATGGCGAATTTGTGTTGGGTCTAACCCCATCCCGCGGATTGTATTCTGATATATTAGGTTTAGGCTACTGCCGCCGTCCATCAAGACTCTTGTGAAGTATATCCGCCAATTACTGGGTCTAATACCAGGGCAGCCCATCCTGTGTGTCGGATACTTGCTGAGTAATCGCGATGGTCGAAAGTGATCGGTTGAGATGACCAGTGGCAGGACTTCGTGGTGACAGGCACTTGGGTATATTTTCCTGGGAGTGCCGCATTGTTTTTTTCCTTGATTAAGTGTAACACGTTTACTGTTTTGACTTCTGGTGGAAATTTCTTTTGTTCCCCTGTGTCTTGCTTGGGGGCTCGTCCTCGTCTTCACTTGGTGTATCCTCCCCCTTGTGTACGGCGTTGAGCTTGCCGGACTGCTTGAAGACCCAACATTCTCTGTGGGTATGATTAGCAGGTTTACTAGGGGTACTATGAATCTGACATACTTGGTCCAGAATTTTGTTGAGGCTGGACAATTCATCCCTGGTGCCTTTAGGGGGCAGCTTTTGACCTGGCCGAGAGCTTTTGAATCCAGCATTTACTGCTGTGCCCTTCGTGTTGTCTTCTTTATTCCGGCATTTGTTATTGCTATTGCGCCATGATTTCCCGTTTCCATCTCTAAATTCAGATGTACTGGGGTCGTTGGTGCCGCATCTGGCTAGCCAGCTGTCCTCACCCGCGCAAAAGCGAGTCATGAGGTTTGTTAATGCGGCCATCGTTCTCGGCTTATTTTGGCCGAGGTGTCTGGCGAGCCATTCGTCACGGACGCTATGCTTGAAAGCTGCCAAGGCTTTGGCGTCCGGACAGTCGACAATATGGTTCTTTTTACTAAGAAACCTGTTCCAAAGCTTTCGGGCTGACTCTCCGGGTTGTTCAGTTATATGACTCAAATCGTTCGCATCCGGAGGTCGGACATAAGTCCCTTGAAAATTTGCCTGAAAGTCGTCTTCGAGCTCTTCCCAACTTCCAATGGAGCTTTCGGGGAGGCCTTTGAGCCAGTGACGAGCTGGCCCTTTGAGCTTGAGGGGTAGGTACTTGATGGCGTGGAGATCATCTCCTCGAGCCATATGGATATGAAGGATGTAGTCCTCAATCCAGACCCCAGGGTCTGTTGTTCCGTCGTATGCCTCTATGTTTACGGGCTTGAATCCCTCTGGAAATTCGTGGTCCAGCACCTCATCGGTGAAACATAGGGGGTGTGCGGCACCCCTGTAGCTGGGTGTACCGCGTTGTTCGGATGTTTGTTGTGTTTCATTGTATGCTAGGGCGCGCTTGCGTGGTCCATAGATGGATCTTGTTGCGCTGTCCTTTGGGTGCGAGCCCTCGCATGGGTCGCGTATTGTATTGTGAGCGGCGTTGTATGCCGCTCTATGTTGGTAGAGGGGTCGTCTATCCGACCAGGTGGCTGCTTTGATATTTGGTTGTGGGGGTTCCGAGGCCTCCTCATCGAATTCGGGTAGCAGCTTTTGTTTGGGTAGCTCTTGGAGGGGCGATTGTTGTCGTACCTTGCTGCAGTGGTGAGTATTTTACTCCATCTGATTTGGAGTGTGTCTTGCGCGGCCTTGAGCCTTTGCTTCTGCTTTTTCAGACTCCTCGCGGTGGCAACAAGCCTTTTACGGGCAGTCTGCTGCTCTGGGTGTCTGTCCGGCGTTATGTCGTCCGGACCATTATCCTTGATAGGATTTGTTTGTTCGGTTTGATTATCCGGATTGCCTTTGTCTAGCAGCGGTTCACCCTGCTCCAGCGCTGGGTCTGTGTGATCGCTATTTCTGTCGAGGCGGGATTTGGGGCGGCGCTTGCGTCGCCGCTTTGACTGCTTTTCGAGGGAACAAGCCTTCGGTGCGTCCTTCCGCTCCTCGTCGTCATCTTTTGGTGCATCCACCATGTATACGTCATATGACGAGGTGGCGTTCTAAGGCCCAATAGGCGCTGGTTCTTCAACGTCTCCTTCATCGGTGTCCATATCGTCGATGTCTTCGGAGTCGCAGTCGAGCATGTCGGTTAAATCGTCGACAGTGGCTACAAAGTGGGTGGTGGGTGGGCTTTGAATTTCTTCATCATCCGCATCCCAATCTCGCTCACCGTAGTCCGGCCAGGGCTCTCCTGACAAACAGAGAGACTTTAGTGATTTTATAATATCGCCAAAGGGCGAGTCCTGAAAGATGTCTGCGGCAGTAAACTCCATGATCGGCGCCCAATCGGATTCGATCGGTAGAGGCGCGAATGGTTCGGAGTCCGGAGAGGAGTCCGGCTCCTTGGAATCATGAGTCTCGCGGAGTGCGGGGCTGGTATTCGGCTCGATCGCCATTAGGATCGCAGCCCCCGAGGCGGCGTCCAACCACCCATCCTCGGTCGGCGCGGTTGGCTCCGAATTAAGGGTCGAAGCCGCTGTGGGTGCGACCTTCAGGGCACTGTTAGGCAGCAGAGCTAGATCATGCTCGTCGTGGCAGTGCGGCGCGCTCGGCAGTGGCTCGGATCCGTCAAAGATCAAGCCCCCGCAGATGTCAGCCGTGTAGTTTAAACTTCCAAATCTGACCTGATGGCCAGGGGCATAGCTTTCGATCTGCTCCAGATGGCCAAGTGAATTGGCCCGCAGTGCAAAGCCGCCGAAGAAAGAGATCTGTCCGGGGAGACAAGTTTCACCCTGGACCGCGTCACTATCGATGACCGTAGGAGCCATCAAGCCTGACGACGACACAGAGGAACTCTCAATGAAAGCACCAATGTCGGTGTCAAAACCGGCGGATCTCGGGTAGGGGGTCCTGAACTGTGCGTCTAGGCCGGATGGTAACAGGAGGCAAGAGACACGAATTTTTACCCAGGTTCGGGCCCTCTCGATGGAGGTAAACCCCTACGTCCTGCTTGATTAATATAGATGATATGGGTAGTACAAGAGTAGATCTACCACGAGATCGGAGAGGCTAAACCCTAGAAGCTAGCCTATGGTATGATTGTTGTTGTGTATGTTGTCCTACGGACTAAAACCCTCCGGTTTATATAGATACCGGAGAGGGTTAGGGTTACATAAAGTCGGTTACAATGGTAGGAGATCTACATATCCGTATCGCCAAGCTTGCCTTCCACGCCAAGGAAAGTCCCTTCCAGACACGGGACGAAGTCTTCAATCTTGTATCTTCATAGTCCAGGAGTCCAGCTGAAGGTATAGTCCGGCCATCCGGACACCCCCTAATCCAGGACTCCCTTAACGATGGCGATGATTTCCCCCTCCCGGAGGGAAGTTTCCCCGGCAGAACAGCTCCGCTGAAGCCCTAGATTGGTTCCGTCAGGGTTCCGCCTCGTGGCGGCGGAGTTTCGTCCCGTGAGCTGGCTTATGATTTTTTTCCTCGACAAAAGACCTCATATAGCAGAAGATGGGCATCAGAGGGATACCAGGGGGCCCACGAGGTAGGGGGCGCGCCCCCCACCCTCGTGGCCAGGGTGTGGCCCCCGTCTAGAACTTTCTATGCTCAGTATTTTTTATTAATTGCAAAAAGGTCTTTCATGAAGTTTCAGGACTTTTGGAGCTGTGCAGAATAGGTCTCTAATATTTGCTCCTTATCCAGCCTAGAATCCCAGCTGTCGGCATTCTCCCTCTACATATAAACCTTGTAAAATAAGAGAGAATAGGCATAAGTATTGTGACATAATGTGTAATAACAGCCCATAATGCAATAAATATCGATATAAAAGCATGATGCAAAATGGACGTATCAGAGGTCTCCACGGACCCGCGCGAACTCGTGTACATGCCAGCGCCCGTGCCTGTAGCGCCCCTCCACCCACTGCCGCGCCAGTCCCCGTGCGTTTGGCTACACCCATCGCGCCCGTGCCCGCCCGCGCGCCCCCTCAATGGCATGGGACGCCACCATCGATCGCTACCTCTCAGCGCCTCCAGCTGTCGTCCTCCCACGCCCCGCCCGTCGATCGCGCGACGAAATGATGTTTGATTTACAAGTGAAGAACATTCTGTGCTGCATTGAAGACTTCAACAACAGCGTCCCGGAGGATGACAACGACGACGCGGCACGTCACCTCTGCCGCCGCTGGAAATAGTTTTTTTCTTGGTTTTAATATTGTATCTCAATCATATGAATATAAAATTCATAATATGACTGAATGAAAGATATAGTTTGAGCGAACTTGTGTTTTTCTCTCTTAATGTACAGACTTATCAAACAATTTTCTTTTGAGAAAACGTCAATGGTTTTTAAATATAAAACATTCATCGCAAATGTTTTAGTTAGAACACCCGTATGCAAACCGACAGCTTCCCCAGGAAGCCAAGGGAAAATGTGTCAAGCAGGATTTGTGCAGCTCTTGATCGCAAACATTTTAGATAGAACACCCGTATGCAAAGTGAGAGCAGGATTTGTGCATCTCTTCAACGCAAATGGTTCTTTTGGATGACCCATGTGCAACCACTTACAAAAAATTTGGTAAGATTTGCATCTATCATATTGGGTGATAACCCACAAGTATAGGGGATCGCAACAGTTTTCGAGGGTAGAGTATTCAACCCAAATTTATAGATTCGACACAACGGGGGCCAAAGAATATTTGAAGGTATTAGCAGCTGAGCTATAAATTCAACCACACCTGGAGATTAATTATCTACAGCAAAGTGATCAGTAGGAAAGTGGTATGATAGTTTTGATAGTAGTGACAACAGCAATAGCAACAGTAACAGTGATAGCAGTAATTTTGTAGCAAGTGTAACAGTAATGATAGCAGTAGTAACTTAGCAAGGACAATATAGGATAAATTTGTAGGCATTGGATCAGTGACTTGTTGGATGATATTCATCATGAGACAGTTATAACCTAGGGCGATACGGCACTAGCTCCAGTTCATCAATATAATGTGGGCATGTATTCCGTAAATAGTCATACGTGCTTATGGAAAGAACTTCCATGACATCTTTTGTCCTACCCTCTCGTGGCAGCGGAGTCCATATTGGAAACTAAGGGATATTATGGCCTCCTTTTAATAGAGAACCGGAACAAAGCATTAACACATGGTGAATACATGAGCTCCTCAAACTACGGTCATCACCAGGAGTGGTCCCGACTATTATCACTCCGGGATTGTCGGATCATAACACGTAGTAGGTGACTATAACTTGCAAGATCGGATCTAGAACATGGATATAATGGTGATAACATAACGGTTCAGATCTGAAATCATGGCACCCGGGCCCAAGGTGACAAGCATTAATCATGGCAAAGTCATAGCAACATCAATCTTAGAACATAGTGGATACCAGGGATCAAGCCCTAACAAAACTAACTCGATTACATGATGAATCTCATCCAACTCCTCACCGACCAGTGAACCTAAGAAGGAGTTACTCACTCCCCATGGGGAGCATCATGGAATTGGCAATGGAGAAGGGTTGGTGATGACAAAGAACGAAGATCCCCCTCTCTAGAGCCCCAAACGAACTCCAGATCTCGCCTCCCGATGAAGAACAGGAGGTGACAGCGGCTCCGTCTCATGGATCACGATAATTCTTTCTCCCTGATTTTTTTAGAAAAATAGGATTTTATAGCGTCGGTTTCAGGGTCTGCGGAGCCACCAGGTGGGGACAACCCACCTGGGCGCGCCAGGAGAGGGGCGCACCCTGGTGGGTTGTGCCCACCCAGGTGCCCCTCTCCGGTAGGTCTTGGCTCCAAAAAATTATTGTTTATTGTATAAAAAATCCTTGCAAAGTTTCATTCCATTCCGAGAACTTTTATTTCTGCACAAAACAACACCATGGTAGTTCTGCTGAAAACAACGTCGGTCCGGGGTTAGTTTCATTCAAATCATGCAAACTAGAGTCCAAAACAAGAGGAAAAGCGTTAGGAAAAGTAGATACGTTGGAGACATATCAACTCCCCGAAGCTTAAACCTTTGCTTGTCCTCAAGCAATTCAGTTGATAAACTGAAAGTGAAAGGGAAAAACTTTTACGAACTCTTTTGCTCTTGTTCGCATAAATAAGCTTAAATAGCTCCCAGGTTTTCAGCCAACATTATAACTAACCATGTCGACAATAACTCTTAAAGATTATATTAACTCATATCAATGACATAATCAGCTAGAGAGCAACAATAAGATATCTCAAACGGCAACACGTTGTCAAAACAACCATGATATAACATGACAATAGTGGTATCTCGCTAGCCCTTTCTGAGACCGCAAAACATAAATGGATAGCACCTCCAAAGTCCAAGCAGCGACTATACATTATAATTCATGGTAGAAAAGATCCAGTCATGATGCACCCAACATTAGCTACACACAATGCATAAGTCATGATAGTTGTGCTCTCAAGTTCTGGCGCTTGTTTTGGAAGGTGATGACACAACATAAAAGTAAATAGATAGTCCCTTCGCAGAGGTAAGCAGTGATTTGCGAAGGTGCCAGAGCTCAAGTTTGAAAATAGAGGTAAATGATATTTTGAGACATGCACCCTTCTTATTTACTTCACGACTATCAGTTATCAATATCTTCCAAGCTAAGCACGCTAGTGGCGGTGCCCCAGTGATAAAAGTAAAGGTTTTGACTCCATTGGGAGTTTTTGTTTGATTATTTTAGAGATTAACTATTTTTCTATTTGCAGTTTGGGACTGGGCATCCCTATTACCGCCCTTTTCTCGTGCGATGGTGAGTGAATAAACACTCGACCTGAGAATAACCCGCTTAGCATGGAAGATACCAATCACCTCTTGTCGTTCCATGAACGATCTAGGCACGCACAAAGGATGTTTATTTAGAAGTTTTTAGAGGTGGCACATGCAAATTTACTTAGGACGGCAGGGTAATACCGCATGTAGGTAGGTATGGTGGACTCATCTGGAATAACTTTGGGTTCAAGGTTATTGATGTACAAGCAGAATTCCCTCTTAGTACAGGTAAAGGTTAGCAATTAGATTAAGAAGCGGCCAGCTAGAGAGCAACAACGGTTATAAACATGCATTATGCATAAGTAACATTGGGCACTAGCATGAGTAGGATATGAACACCATGAACATAAATATCATAGAGGCTATCTTGGTTTTGATTCAACTACATGCATGAACATGTGCCAAGTCAAGCCACTCGAACATTCAGAGGAGGATACCATATCATCATACTACATCACAATCATTTTAACGCAATGTTGATATCCAAGATAAATCGTTATCCACTCCCAGCTACTTATGCATGGCATGAGAAACTATAATCTCTAATTGTCATTGCAAACATGTTTAATCATAAATGGGCTGAGTCATGGATACTAGGTTAAACATATTTACACAAACAGAACAAGTCGAGTTCATCCCAGTTTCTCTCTGCCACAGCCAGTTCATCAAATATCATCATTATTGCCTTTCACTTGCACGACCGAACGACATGAAAATGATAATAGTGCAAGAATGCCATGGACTAAGCTGGAATCTGCAAACATTTTATTCAACAGGAGAAGACAAGGTAAAATGGGCTCTTTATTAGATCAACATTTATTCATATGAGAGCCACTCAACATTTTCATCGTGGTCTTCTCCTCGGTACGACTCAAATAAAAAGAAAAGAAATTCATAGAAACACACTGAAATATTTTTGGAGTTTTTGGTTTTTTGAACAAGCAAATAAAAAGGGAAAAGCAAAAACGAGAAAAACTATTGACACAGGAAAGCTCCCAACAAGAAAAAGAAGAAAAAGGAAATCTTTTTCTATTTTCTTTTTAATATTACTACTAAGCATGCATAGAAAGTAAACTAACTACAACTATTTTTTTGGTTTTTCTAAAGTTTTTCAAACACACAAGAAGAAAGCAAGAAAAATAAAATTTAAGCATGGATGATACAATGAAAAAGTGTGAACACCGACAGCTGGAATAAGTGGACGTAAATGTAATGTCGGTGAGAAACATGTACTCCCCAAGCTTAGGCTTTTGGCCTAACTTGGTAATCAATCAGTAGCCTGGATAGTAGTTGGCGTGGTAGCTCATGGAAGCTCTCGGTGTGGATGCCTCAGCCTGCCGTGCTGCCTCTACTGCTGTGTTGTGAGCTCGGGCCTCGCTCTCAAGAACAAAATATCTTCCCTTGCTCTGATAGTCAAAAAGAGCAGGCACGGGCAAATATGTGTGCACAACAGATTTGTGGTTAAACAATAGATTGTAAGTGAAGTTATCAATCTTTCCTTTAAGGATCTTATGGTCTTTTAAGGTGTCAAAATCTAAATATTGCATGGGTAGGATAGGGTCAAAGGGTAAAGGTGAAACACCCGGCCCTCGTGCTAAACGCGTGGCATATATTCCACCATAGAAATAGCCACTGTTAGAGTTGTGATGAAGTCTGCGTGCAACAATTGCTCCAAGATTATAGTTCCTTTCATCGGTGAGTGCTGTGCATATGAGGCTCAAGTCTGGTGGACAAAGTGTGCTACAATCTTGCTTGCCTACTATACATTTCCCGTTAAATAATGCAAAGTACTGAATTGCGGGAAAATGAATGCTCTTTATTCTACCTTGTGTCACTCCCCTCGTCTCACCACAGCAAAGACTAGTTAAGAATGATTGGTTCTCAGCCCGTGGCGGTTCGTCAAGCGAACACCGGAATGGGAGTTTGTAGTGGTAAGCAAAATTTTCTTGTGAGATGGTAAATGGATTATCATAAAGCATAAACGACACCCTAGACTCACAGGGATGGAATTTAAATCCTTTGACAAACGATTCAGTAATAATGTGGCGTTGTTCGCACTTATCTGAAATGTAGGGACCGAGACCGGCATTGTGAACATATTGCTCAAATTCCTCCTTAATGACCACACGCATCATATACTCATCGCAAGGCCATAAGCATGTTTTGGTGGCGACATCTCGTGTGGAACTTTCACTTGGTTCAACATTTGACCGGCGAGCGGAGCTTTCACTAGAAGATGCCCCCGAGGATCTCCTCCTCGAAGAAATCCTTCCAAATAGGTTCATCATGTTCGCGTACAATTTTCTGAAAATTTTTGGGTGACAAAAATTTGTCAACAAAACTTTATTAAATTGATAGCAACTACTCATAGGGATGCATAGAGGCCATAACAAGCATTCAAACTACTTAGAACACTAAGAATTCAACATGCAAGCTCATCTACAGCAGCACCAAGAGTAGCTAATTATTCAAAATATAAACCACTAAAACAAAAACTGAGTGGACAAATGGTGGATTCACATACCAAGCAACAATCGCCGAAACAGTTTCAAAAACGGACCTTCGAGCAAAGAGATCAAAATCCGCGGGCTTGAGAGCAAGAACACGAGAGAGAGAGAGAGAGAGCTATGGGGAATTTTTTCTGGAGGTAAGTGATGAAGTGGTGTAAAGAGATAAGTGAGGGGCCCACGTGGGGACCACAACCCACCAGGGTGTGCTTGGGGTCCTGGCGCGCCCAGGTGGGTTGTGCCCACCTGGTGCACCTCCCTCTGATGTTATTTGCACCAAAAATTCATAAATATTCAGAAAAAATTGAATTAAATTTTTAGGGCATTCTGAGAACTTTTATTTTTGGGTCATTTTTTATTGCACGAGAAAATCAAAAAACAGACAAAACATGGCATTTTATTGTATTTAACTAATAAAACAGAAAACAAAAAGTAGGGATAGAAGGTAGTGCTTACTAAATTCATCAACTTCATACCGCTAAAAATGATCCATTAATAAGGTTGGTCAGGTCTTATTAACAACCACTTTCGATTAGCATGAAACCGAAGAACTTTCATAAATCACTAAGTTACCTCAATGGGGATATGAATGTCCCCAACAATAAGCATTTCATATTTATTTTTGACAGTAAGTAGAGGTATTGGAAAACTTCCAATAGTGATTGTCGGAGATTTTTCAATAACATTAATACCATTCACTTGGAATTGTTCCTTCGGAAAGTGCACCGTATGCTCATTACCATTGATATGAAAAGTGACCTTGCTTTTATTGCAATCAATAACAGCCCCTTCAGTATTCAAGAAGGGTCTACTAAGGATAATCGACATGTTGTCGTCCTCGGGCATCTCAAGTATAACAAAGTCAGTCAAAATAGTAACATTAGCAACAACAACGGGCACACACCATGCCACCCCCCCCCCCCCCCCCCCCCCGCCCCCGGTTTTCCGGCGATCTACACTTCTAGCCTGTGAATTGTGGATTTTCTCCGCTCATCTTTTCCGGCGTGTTTGGATCTACACGTCTATACCCATCTTCCATGGGTGGTTCGACATTGGATTTGGATTTCTCGTCGGGCTCCATCTTTGCTGATAAGGTTTTCTTTTCTTGTGGGAGATCTGTTCATCCCTCAGATGACACAAGCCATTTCATTATGGTTGTGTCCTTTAGCCGACATGATTTTCGTCTTAATGAGGATTCTGTGGCGGCTGCATTGGAATCAGCGATTGGAGGATCGGCCATTGATTTGTCGGTTCAGCTCATTAAAGGTAAGGCATTTTCTTTCATTGTCTCCTGCAAGCAAGTTGGTCTTTGCATTCTCCAGTTGAGATCGTATGCATGCACGCATTTCAAATGTCATTTTCATCTTTGGGGGAATGGTGGTCCAAATTGGAATTGTGAGTTAGAGATCTGGAGAAAGGAATGTGACGCTGAGTGGATTCTGGTTAGTCCCTCCAAAAAGCGTGCTACATTGGGTTTGGTTGCTATGCATAAACCACCATTAAAATCTTCTCTTAGATCGGGTTCTTTGACAAGGAAGAAAATCTCCTTCGCCACGTTCCAGCAACATCCTGCTTCTAAGGGATATAGATATCCAGCTACTCAGCTATGTGTTGACACGATTACTGAGGCAGGCTATGAACTTCAGCCTACTGAGAAGGTGATCTTGCCATCACCGCCGGCGAGCAATCTCCAGTGGACGGTGGCGACGCCTGTCGGTGTCAAAACCGGCGGATGTCGGGTAGGGGGTCCCGAACTGTGCGTCTAGGCCGGATGGTAACAGGAGGCAGGGGACACGAAGTTTTACCCAGGTTCGGACCCTCTTGATGGAGGTAAAACCCTACGTCCTGCTTGATTAATATTGATGATATGGGTAGTACAAGAGTAGATCTACCATGAGATCAGAGAGGCTAAACCCTAGAAGCTAGCCTATGGTATGATTGTTGTTGTCCTACGGACTAAAACCCTTCGGTTTATATAGACACCGGAGAGGGTTAGGGTTACACAAGGTCGGTTACGAAGGAGGAGATATCCATATACGTATTTCCTAGCTTGCCTTCCACGCCAAGTAGAGTCCCATCCGGACACGAGACAAAGTCTTCAATCTTGTATCTTCATAGTCTAATAGTCCAGCCAATGGAGATGGTCCGGCTGTCCGGAGACCCTCTAATCCAGGACTCCCTCAGTAGCCCCTGAACCAGGCTTCAATGACGATGAGTCCGGTGCGCAGTATTGTCTTCAGCATTGCAAGGCGGGTTCCTTCTCCGAATACATCACAGAAGAATTTGATTACGAGGATAGTGTCCGACCCTACAAAATAAGTTCCACATTCCACCGTAGAGAGAATAATATTTTCGCAGATCTAATATGCTGGCTTGTTTTGGCAGCGTGACATTATGTCATGGCCCGGTGATTATTCGAACCGTTTCTTTTAACCAGCCCCGCACATAACGCGGGGCAGTTTTTCGACACGTCTCGTCGAAGCAGAGATCGTACCCCCTTATTACGGGATTCTCATCAATACGGGCGTGGGTAACTCAACCGTGTCTAGGACTCCTAGATTATAGGCAAGTCCTAAACGGCTACGGAGAGGACGCTTGATATTCACCCTCTTTATAAAGGGACATGGTTTTCGTTTTTCCCTCTCGTGCTCAATCAAACCCTTCCCCCGCCTTGAGTTCTAACACCCAAAGCCCAGGTTTAGGTGCTCTGGATCTTCAATCATGTCCGGATCCAGCCTTCAAGGCCGATGGACGCCCTCCTCCGTTACGGAAGAGGACATTAAGAAGTTGAGGGAGGCCAGATACCTGACCGCCGAGGTTTCGCATCGGCTGCCTGCTTGAGGGGAGATCGTCCCTACTCCCGAACGCAACGAGAACGTCGTGTTCGTCTCCTACTTCCTCCGAGGTCTAGGCCTCACTCTGGATCCCTTCGTCAGGGGTTTGATGTTCTATTACGGGCTAGATTTCCATGATCTAGCTCCGGACTCCTTTCTTCACATCTCGACATTTATTGTCGTGTGCGAGGCCTTCCTCCGCATCACCCCTCACTTCGGCTTGTGGCTCAAGACCTTTGAAGTGAAGCCAAAGATGATCGAGGGGCAACATGCAGCGTGCGGAGGTGCATCAATAGGCAAGATGGCAGGAGCTCCATGGCTGAAAGGTTCCTTCCCAGAGGTGTCCGAATTATGGCGGCAGGAGTGGTTTTATGTCACAGCTCCTAGAAGTGCCAAGTGGGTGGCTGCCCCTGCTTTCTGCTCGGGCCCCCCACCACAACTGATGCCATGCATTAGCAGAGGTCTGAGTTGGGGTCCAGCCAAGGACGTGCCTATACTGCAAAGCCACATCCGAGATCTCTTCGAGGGAGATTTTAATTTGGTTGCGGTGATACAAGTTATGCTGGTTCGTCAAGTCCAGCCTTGCAAACGCCGGCCCCTTCGCTTGTGGGAGTTCAACCCAGAGGGACCACGTGCCATTCAAAGTTTCCTCGGCCTGACGCATGAGGAGATGTACAAGTCATTCTTCGGACCTCAAGTAGAGTGTCCGGATATTACCGATGAAGTGGGCCTGAGCAGTAACCGCGCCGCCGAACAAGTAAGAAATCCTCTGGCCGAACACACTATCTTTTATTCGTTATGAAGTTATTTCTGAGAGTTCGCCTTTTGACCAGGACTGGCTAACAAAGGCGAAGATGATTCGGTGTATTGCCCCCCTCCCTGAGGGTTTGCAAAATCCGGTATTGGAAAAGATGCTCGAGGTCGCACCTTGCCCGGAGCCCTTGAAGGAAGATACCGGGGGGATAATACGGGCGGACGCGGGCCCCCATCGCTGCCCGTTCCAACCGAGGGAATGAGCGTCTCCACGAAGGAGGACAACCATGGGAGGAAAAGGACCGAGGGAATGAGCGTCTCCACGAATGAGCGTCTCCACTTATTACGCTTCTTCACCACCCCAAAGCACCCAGACCTGTGGCTCCTTTTGGTGGCTTGATGTCATGCGCTTGTATCCCAATTTCTCCAAGCTCGTAGTTCCACAAGTTCATAGTGGAGACACAGTGCTATTTTGGCTTGATCGTTGGCAGCTGGGAAATCGTGTTGTCCTGTTACGTGACTGCTTCCCAAGGCTTCATTCATTTGTAATTGATGATGTAATCACTGTCAAGGAGTTTTTCGAACTACCTGATGCCTTGGACCATTTCCATTTGCCTTTGTCACAGGAGGCTTATGATGAACTCTCACAGCTCTTGGCCCTGCTGCCTTCCATCAACCTGGATCAGGAGAGAAATGACATATGGATGTGGCCTTCAAAGTCTGGTACCTTTATGTCAAAGATATACTATGACTCATGCTTCTCTCACCTAGTTGTTGATCCTATCTTCAAATGGATTTGGAAGAGTGCATGCACGCTCAAGTTCAAGGTGTTTGGCTGGCTTCCTTTAATGGATCGTTTGAACACTCGAGATACGATGCAACACCGACATTGGAACATCTAGGATGCAACATGTGTGTTATGCAACTGTACACAGCATGAGGATCGAGCTCACCTCTTCTTTGCTTGCAACTTTAGTCAACGGGTTTGGAATTACCTTGGGATCTCTTGGTCTGTTCAACCGAACCAAACCACATATGAGATGGCTCAATCAGTCAGGAGGGATTTTGGTCATGCTTTCTTCACTGAGGTTGTCTTCACGGCTTCTTGGAATATTTGGACACAAAGGAATGGGAAGATTTTCAGGAATGAGCAACCTTATTTTAGAGCTTGGAGGAGAAACTTCATTCATGATATTTCCCTTCTCTCTCATAGAATTAGATGTAAATATAAAGATAGCTCACTGTCTTGGATAGCTAACATTTCATAATTTTTTGTAAGTTCCCCTTCTCTTTCCTTGTACATTTGTAAATTTGTAAACTTGTAATACCCTTTTCTTTTAATAAAGGATTGTGAGGCCGTTGCCTTGCAATATATAGTCAAAAAAAACAACGGGCACATCCTCACAAATACCGATAGGTATGGCAGTTGATTTGTCAGCCATTTACAAAGATATTTCAGTAGGTGTGAGTTTATTAAAATCAAGTCTTTTATATAAAGAGAAAGGCATAACACTAACGCCAGCTCCTAAATCACAGAAAGTAGTTCTCACGTAATTCTTTTTGATAGAGCAAAGTATAGTTGGTATTCCCGGATCTCCAAGTTTTTTAGGTACTCCATCTTTAAAAGTATAATTAGCAAGCATAGTAGAGATTTCAGCTTCTGGTATTTTTCTCTTATTAGTGATGATGTCTTTAATGTACTTTCCATAAGGAGGCATTTTCAAGATATCAGCCAAGCGAGTACGCAAAAAGACTCGCCTCAGCATTTCAACAAAGCGTTTAAATTCTTTATCATCATTCTTTTTAGTTGACTTAGGTGGAAAAGGCATTGGTTTTTGAACCCACAGTTCTCTTTCTTTACTGTGTTTTCTAGCAACAAAGTCTCTTTTGTCATACCTTTTATTCTTAGGTTGTGGGTTATCAAGATCAACATGCGGTTCTATCTCAACATCATTGTTTGGTTCTTTATTATTTGTTTGAGTATTTTCATGAACATCAGCATTGTCTTTTTCATTATCACTAGGTGAGTGTTCATTACCAGACTGAGTTTCATCATCAGAGATAGAAGTTTCATTATCATTGTCAGGAGGTTTCTCTATTTCAGGTTCATTAGGAGTATGCATAGTCCTATCATTTTTCTTTTTCTTTTTCCTTTTAGAAGAACTAGGTGCACTATTGTTAGCTCTTTGTGAGTCTTGTTCAATTCTTTTTGGGTGTCCCTTAGGATGAAGTGGTTCCCGAGTTATTTTACCTCCTCTAGTTGCAACTCTAACAGAAAAGTCATGTATATTATTATTCATTTCATCAAGCAACTCTCTTTGTGATTTAGCAACTTGTTCTAACTTGGTTTGTACCATAGAAGCATGCTTTCCAACACCTCTAACATCATTTAATATTCTAAATAACAAGTCACTCAAGCGAGAAATCATATCAGAATTGCATTTCAATTGTTTCATAACATTTGCATTGAAGTGATCTTGTTTTCTAATATAGTTTCCAAACTCATAAAGGCATTGGCTACGATGCATATTGTGAGGATTGTCATTATCATTGAACTTCATAAAAGAATTTACCTCTACCACCTTAGGCAGTGGTGGTGTATTAAGCCCATGTATTTCTTCAATAGGAGGTAAATTTTTAACATCCTCAGCTTTAATACCTTTTTCCTTCATAGATTTCTTTGCCTCTTGCATATCTTAAGGACTGAGATATAATATACCCCTCTTCTTTGGAGTGGGTTTAGGCGGTGGTTCAGGAAGAGTCCAATCATCATAATTTTTCAATATGTTATTCAGTAATTCCTCAGCTTGTCCAACAGTTCGTTCCTTGGAAACACAACCAGCACAACTGTCTAGGAAGTCCCTAGAAGCATCAGTTAGTCCATTATAGAAGATATCAAGTATTTCATTTTTCTTAAGAGGATGATCAGGCAAAGCATTAAGTAATTCGCAAAGCCTCCCCCAAGCTTGTGGGAGACTCCCTTGTTTAATTTGCACAAAGTTTAATATTTCCTCTAAGGCAGCTTGTTTCTTATGAGCAGGAAAATACTTTTCAGAGAAGTAATAGATCATATCCTGGGGACTACGCACACAACCAGGAGCAAGAGTATTGTACTAAGCTTTAGCATCACCCTTTAATGAGAAAGGAAATAATTTGAGAATAGAGTAATAGCGAGTTTTCTCATCATGAGTAAAAAGGGTGGCTATGTCATTCAACTTAGTAAGATGTGCCACAACAGTTTCAGTTTCACAACCATGGAAAGGATCAGATTCAACCAAAGTAATCAACTCTGGGTCGATAGAGAATTCATAGTACTTATCATCAATAAAGAAAGATAGGTGAAGTAGCAAACTTTGGATCATATTTCATTCTAGCATTCAGAGATTTTTCTTTATATTTGCATAATAATTTCTCTAGATCATCTCTATCCTTAGAAGAAAGAATATCTCTAGTTGTCTCCTCATTCATAACATATCCTTCTAATACCTTAGGCAATTCATATCTAGGAAGGCTAGTTCTAGCAGGTGTTTCGGGAGTTTCAGTTTCAAGCTCATCATCAAATTCAAGAACATCATGTTGTATTACTCTAGCAATATGTTTATCAAGAAATTCACCAAGTGGCACATCATCATTATCAAGCAAGGTACTAGCATCATCATAAGCATTACGCATAGCAGAAGTAGCATCATCAATAACTTGAGACATATCAGAATTAATTGCATGTGGTGATGTTGCAAGTTTACTTATAATAGAAGGTGAATCTAAAGCAGAACTGGATGGCAGTTCCTTACCTCCCCTCGTCTTTGAGGGAAAAATCTTAGTCTTAGCATCCTTAAGATTCTTCATAGTGATAAAGTGATAATAATCCAAGTGACTCAACAAATATAGCTATGCTCCCCGGCAACGGCACTAGAAAAAGGTCTTGATAACCCACAAGTATAGGGGATCGCTATAGTTTTCGAGGGTAGAGTATTCAACCCAAATTTATAGATATGACACAAGGGGAGCCAAAAAATATTTGAAGGTATTAGAAGCTGAGTTATCAATTCAACCACACCTGGAGATTAATTATCTACAGCAAAGTGATCAGTAGCAAAGTGGTATGATAGTAGTGATAGCAACAATAGCAATAGTAACAGTGATAGTAGTAATTTTGTAGCAAGTGTAACAGTAATGGTAGTAGTAGTAACTTAGCAATAACAATATAGGATAAATTCATAGGCATTGGATTGGTGACTTGTTGGATGATATTCATCATGAGACAGTTATAACCTAGGGCGATTCGGCACTAGCTCCAGTTCATCAATATAATGTACACTACTGCAGGATGCTGCTAACGCGACACTACGATCAGAGACCCTTTCACGAAACTGTGTGCGATGCATCAATCACAAACGGGGGTGTAAAAAAACATCAAAAAAGGTGCAAAACGTTTGTAGTGGGGGATGCATCAAACATGGTTCAGATTTTAGTTGTGTGTGCCATCCAGGGCATACGGTTCAGTCCAATGAACTGTTTGCGATGAGGCGGAACAAAAGAAGCGGGCAGCCTGATGAAGGCGTGTGCGATATAGAGCATACGGTTCACTCGGATGAACTATTTGTGATTAGGCAACACAAAAGAAACGGGCAGCCAGATGAAGGTGTGTGCGATATACAGCATACGGTTCACTCGGATGAACTTTTTGTGATTAGGCAACACAAAAGAAACGGTCAATCAGATCAAGGTGTGTGTGATTGAGGGCATACGCTTCAGAAGGATTAGCTATTTGGGATTAGGCGACAGAACAGAAACGGGTAAGCCAGATCAAAGTGTCTGCGATTGATGGCATACACTTCACATGGATGAACTGTTTGCGATTAGCCACAACAAACTGAAACGGTTAGATAGCTCAACGTGTGTGCGCTAGACGGGCACACCCATTCTAATTAAAAGAAGCATGCGCGATGGTAATAACGAGCGTGCATGGTTGTTGGAACAAGATGTGTGCTAACATTGCCTATTGCGGTGCACCCTATGGTGCAAACGCCACGTACGCGGCCGAGAAGGCGTACGTGCCCACGTTACGCCTTCCGGGAATAGTGCCGCACTTATAACCGTTAGTAAATTTTGAGCATGCGTCCCGTCACATTCCAAATTGCAAACATGTTCACACCGATCAAAACCTAAACGGTTTCCCACTTAGGAGCATATTACTACGCGGTTATAAATACTACTACTCCAAGATGACTGCACATTCCTCGTCAACTCCTCATCCACAAAAAGTCAAAAACAAACAAGTCATTCATCATCGTTCCCTTGCGTCCGCCATGTCCAGCGTGAGTTCTGGGTCGAGAGATTGCCACCAGGGAGAGGCGAGCCTGGAAGCAGGAGCACGAGAGATGTATCGCCTCGTCGCGAAAGCAGCCAACATGTCCCGCCGCACGGCCGTAGTAGCACAGAGGTCCCACCGCTCCGCCGAAGCAGCAGGAGGACCCGCCGCGCCATCGATGCAGCAGACTGGTCCAGCCGCACCGCGGAAGCAGAAGAGATGTCCCGGCGCACCATGAATGCAGCAGAGATGTCCTCCCTTGCCGCGGCGGCCTGGGAAAATGCCTCGCGGGTAGGCGAGGACTCTTACAGGCGCATGCGTGCCCTCGTCCTTAAGCAGATGGATCATATCTCCAGGTGGGCGAGGTTGCGGGATGACCTGCAAGCCTCGTCTGAACAGTCTACCAACATCATTTGGCAACTAAATGAGAGCAATGCGAAGCTCTGGGCCGAGTGCGACCAGCTGAGGGCGAAGATCGTCGGAAGTGCGGAGCAGCAGGAGCAGACCACTACCTTGTTGAAGAGGACTGGCTTCATCGTCGAGAAACTTATGGACGAGAATGCCATGTTGCACATCGAGGGCAGAAGGCTGGTGGAGGAATTCATGGATGCTCTCAACCAGCATCTTGAGGACAAGAAAGAGCTCGTCGATGATACGTCTCCAACGTATCTATAATATTTTATTGTTCCATGCTATTATATTATCTGTTTTGGATGTTTAATGGGCTTTAATTTACCTTTTTATATTATTTTTGGGACTAACCTACTAACCAAAGGCCTAGTGCAAATTGTTGTTTTTTTTCTTCCTATTTTAGTGTTTTGCAAAAAAGGAATATCAAACGGAATCCAAACGGAATGAAACCTTATGGAGAGTTATTTTTGGAACAAATGTGATCCAGGAGACTTGGAGTAGCCGTCAAGAAAGAAGCGAGGAGGCCACGAGGCAGGCGGCGCGCGCAGGGGGGCAGGCGTGCCCCCCCACCCTCGTGGGCCCTCACAGCTCCACCGATGTACTTCTTCCTTCTATATATACACATATACCCCGAAAACATCCAGGAGCACCACGAAACCTAATTTCCACCGCCGCAACCTTCTGTACCTAAGAGATCCCATCTTGCGGCCTTTTCCGGAGCTCCGCCGGAGGGGGAATCGATCACGGAGGGCTTCTACATCAACACCATAGCCTCTCTGATGATGTGTGAGTAGTTTACCACAGACCTTCAGGTCCATAGTTATTAGCTAGAATGGATACTTCTCTCTCTCTTTGGATCTCAATACAAAGTTCTCCCCGATCTTCTTGGAGATCTATTCGATGTAATCCTTTTTGCGGTGTGTTTGTCGAGATCCGATGAATTGTGGGTTTATGATCAAGATTATCTATGAACAATATTTGATTCTTCTCTGAAATCTTTTATGTATGATTTGTTATCTTTGCAAGTCTCTTCAAATTATCAGTTTGGTTTGGCCTACTAGATTGATCTTTCTTGCAATGGGAGAAGTGCTTAGCCTTGGGTTCAATCTTGTGGTGTCCATTCCCAGTGACAGAAGGGGTAGCAAGGCACGTATTGTATTGTTGCCATCGAGGATAAAAAGATGGGGTTTATATCATATTGCTTGAGTTTATCCCTCTACATCATGTCATCTTTCCTAATGTGTTACTCTGTTCTTATGAACTTAATACTCTAGATACATGCTGGATAGCAGTCGATGTGTGGAGTAATAGTAGTAGATGCAGAATCGTTTTGGTCTACTTGTCGCGGTCGTGATGCCGATATACATGATCATGCCTAGATATTCTCATAAGTATTCGCTTTTCTATCAATTGCTCGACAGTTATTTGTTCACCCACCATAGAATTTGCTATCTTGAGAGAAGCCACTAGTGAAACCTATGGCCCTCGAGTCTATCTTCCATCATATTATTTCCATATCAACTAGCTATTTCTATTACCGTTTATTTTGCAATCTTTATTTTCCAATCTGTATCATAAAAATACCAAAAATTATTTATCTTATTATCTCTATCAGATCTCACTTTTGCAAGTGGCCGTGAAGGGATTGACAACCCCTTTATCGCGTTGGTTGCAAGGTTCTTATTTGTTTGTGTAGGTGCGAGGTGACTTGCGTGTAGTCTCCTACTGGATCGATACCTTGGTTCTCAGAAACTGAGGGAAATACTTATGCTACTTTGCTGCATCACCCTTTCCTCTTCAAGGGAAAACCAATGCAGTGCTCAAGAGGTAGCAAGAAGAATTTCTGGCGCCGTTGCCGGGGAGGCTTACACCAAGTCAAGTCAAGATTTGATCTCCCGTCAATGAGCCATTTCTGGCGCCGTTGCCGGGGAGATCTACGCACAAGTCAAGACATACCAAGTACCCATCACAAACTCTTATCCCTCGCATTACATTATTTGCCATTTGCCTCACGTTTTCCTCTCCCCCACTTCTAAAATGATTTTCGAAAACCTTTGCCTTTTCTTCGCCCTCTTCCCGTATGTATCTTTGTTTGTGTTTCCATGTGCCTTCTATTTCCTTGCATCTTTGCTTGGTAAAAATCTATTGATATGGATCCACTTAAAGTGTTCTACTCGGATCATCTTCGATCCTTATGCGCTCGTGCTGAAACCCCAACTAGCCTAGTTGATGAGAAATCTTTAGATGAGCATGCTCATTTTGTGCGTCACCGTTTCTCTGAAAAAGGGAGACTCTTATGGGATCAAATAAACAGATTGATGTGTTATGCTTGGAATCTTTGTGAAATTTATGATTTTACTTGTTGCTCTAAGAACCCTAAAAAACACCTCCCCTACCTATGTGAGTTTAATGATGATGAAATCTTATCTTCTTATGCAAAGGGTGTTTATAGTTACTACGGTATCGAACAAATTGAAGAATTTGTTGCTTTTAAGGGTGCTTATGAAGTTGCTTCTTTGATTGAAAAGTATGGAATTACTCTCTACGAATCTAAATTTTTTGACATAATTAAATATTGCTATGAAAAGTGTGCTCATAATGTCTATGTCAAAGAATTTATTGAAAGAATAACCGCTGCTTTGGAAGAAAATATTGATATGCATGAATCTATAGATAATTATGATTCCGATGATTTGATTGAAATATCCCTTGATGAAGATGATGCTTGTTATTCTTGTGGCCATGATGCCAATGTTTATGAGGATGAGTTTGCTATAGTTCCTTATGTTAAACATCAGATCGCTGCTATTGCAACCATACTTGATAGTTCCTTCAATGAAAAGCATGATTGCAATGATGTTATCATAAATTCTCTTAATGTCAATTGTGTTAATGATATGCAAAACCTCAAGCTTGGGGATGCTAGTTTTGCTATGACTACTATTTGTTGCAATGATCATGATTGGGGTGATTGTTCTTATCTTGAAAATTTATTTAAGCCCCATGATGAATATAAGATTGATAATAATGAAAGTGAGTTTGGAAGAGTGTCAACTTTAGATCCCACGTATTTGGAGAATGTTCAATCTTATGCAATTTTCGATAAAAGTGGGTTTGGAGAGGTCATGACTTTAATTAATGTTAATCCCACTATTTTTGAAGAGTGTCAACTTTGCATGCATGTGGATCGTGTTGAAAATATTTTATGTGATAGCTATTTTGTTGAATTTTCTTATGATCCCACATGTAATTATTATGAGAGAGGAAAATATGTTGTAGAAATTTTCATGTTACTAAATTACCTCTCCTTATGTTGAGATTGCTATTGTTTCTTTCTGCTTCCTTGCATATGCTTGTTTTTGCTTTCTATGATAATTTCTTTGCCTATAAGATGCCTATGCATAGGAATTATGTTAGACATAGATGTGTTTTTCACTTGTTTTCTGATTTCTCTCCTTTGTGCTTCAATTCTTGTCTTTCTGTGAGCATCATTGAAATTATCAATGCCTAGCTAGGGGCGTTAAACGATAGCGCTTGTTGGGAGGCAACCCAATTTTATTTTTGTTTCTTGTTTTTTGTTACTTTTTTGTACTAAATAATTCATCTAGATTCTATTTAGATGTGGTTTTATGCTTTTAATTAGTGTTTGTGCCAAGTAGAACCTTTGGGAAGACTTGGGGGAAGCTTTTGCGATCTTGCTGTAAAAAACAGAAACTTTAATGCTCACGAGATTTGCTGCCATTTTTTATTGGAGAGTGATATTAGGTTGATTCTTTTTGCAGATGATTAATAGACAAATTCCTCACGTCCACCAATTTATTTTATAATTTTGGGGTTACAGAAGTATTAGAAACCTACATATTACTACAGACTGTTCTGTTTTTGACAGATTCTGTTTTTTGTGTGTTGTTTGCTTATTTTGATGAATCTATGGCTAGTATCGGGGTGTATGAACCATAGAGAAGTTGGAATACAATAGGTTTAACACCAATATAAATAAAGAATGAGTTCATTAGAGTATCTTGAAGTGGTGGTTTGTTTTCGATGGATTTTGGAACAAGGAGTGGCAAGAGCCTAAGCTTGGGGATGCCCCAGAAGGCATCCCCTCTTTCGTCTTCGTCTATCGGTAACTTTACTTGAGGCTATATTTTTATTCACCACATGATATGTGTTTTGCTTTGAGCGTCTTGTATGATTTGAGTCTTTGCTATTTAGTTTACCACAATCATCCTTGTTGTACACACCTTTCGGGAGAGACACACATGAATCGGAATTTATTAGAATACTATATGTGCTTCACTTATATCTTTTGAGCTAGATAATTTTTCTCTAGTGCTTCACTTATATCTTTTTAGAGCACGGTGGTGGTTTTAATTATAGAAATTATTGATGTCTCATGCTTCAATTATATCATTTTGAGAGTCCTCTAGAACAGCATGGTAATTTTCTTTGGCTATAAAATTAGTCCTAATATGATAGGCATCCAAGATGGGTATAATAAAAACTATCATAAAAAGTGCATTGAATACTATGAGAAGTTTGATACTTGATGATTGTTTTGAGATATGAAGATGGTGATATTAGAGTCATGCTAGTTGAGTAGTTTTGAATTTGAGAAATACTTGTGTTAAAGTTTGTGATTCCCTTCGCATGCACGTATGGTGAACCGTTATGTGATGAAGTCGGAGCATGATTTATTTATTGATTGTCTTCCTTATGAGTGGAAGTCGAAGACGAGCGATGGTATTTTCCTACCAACCTATCCCCCTAGGAGCATGCGCGTAGTACTTTGTTTCGATAACTAATAGATTTTTTCAATAAGTATGTGAGTTCTTTATGACTAATGTTGAGTCCATGGATTATACGCACTCTCACCCTTCCACCATTGCTAGCCTCTCTAGTACCGCACAACTTTCGCCGGTACCATAAACCCACCATATACCTTCCTCAAAACAGCCACCATACCTACCTATTATGGCATTTCCATAGCCATTCCGAGATATATTACCATGCAACTTACCACCGAGTTGTAAGTAAATAAAAGTGTGATGATCATCATTATTAGAGGATTGTCCCATGTGAGGAAAGGATGATGGAGACTATGATTCCCCCATAAGTCAGAATGAGACTCCAGACGAAGAAAAAGGAGAGAAAGGCCATAAAAAGGAGAAGGCCCAAAAAATGAGAGAAAAAGAGATAAGGGGCAATGTTACTATCCTTTTACCACACTTTTGCTTCAAAGTAGCACCATGATCTTCATGCTAGAGAGTCTCCTATGTTGTCACTTTCATATACCCGTGGGAACTTTAAAATATAGAACTTGGCTTGTATATTTCAATGATGGGCTTCCTCAAATTGCCCTACGTCTTCGTGAGCAAGCAAGTTGGATGCACACCCACTTAGTTTCTTTTAGAGCTTTCATACACTTATAGCTCTAGTGCATCCGTTGCATGGCAATCCCTACTCACTCACATTGATATCTATTGATGGGCATCACCATAGCCCGTTGATATGCCTAGTTGATGTGAGACTATATTCTCCCTTTTGTCATCTCCACAACCACCGTTATATTCCACCTATAGTGCTATGTCCATGGCTCACGCTCAAATATTGCGTGAAGATTAAAAAAGTTTGAGAACATCAAAAGTATGAAACAATTGCTTGGCTTGTCATCAGGGTTGTGCATGATTTAAATACTTTGTGTGGTGAAGATAGAGCATAGCTAGACTATATGATTTTGTAGGTCTAACTTCCTTTGGCCATGTTATTTTGAGAAGACATGATTGCTTTTTTAGTATGCTTCAAGTATTATTATTTTTATGTCAATATTAAACTTTTGTCTTGAATCTTTCGGATCTGAACATTCATGCCACTATAAATAAAATTACACTAAGAATTATGCTAGGTAGAATTCCACATCAAAAATTCTGTTTTTATCATTTACCTAGTCGAGGACGAGTAGTAATTAAGCTTGGGGATGCTTGATACGTCTCCAACGTATCTATAATTTTTGATTGTTACATGCTATTATATTATATCTTTTGGATGTTTAATGAGCTTTAATTTACCCTTTTATATTATTTTTGGGACTAACCTACTAACCAAAGGCCTAGTGCAAATTGTTGTTTTTGCCTATTTCAGTATTTCGCAGAAAAGGAATATCAAACGGAATCCAAACGGAATGAAACCTTTGGGAGAGATATTTTTGGAACAAACGTGATCTAGGAGACTTGGAGTGGCCGTCAAGAAAGAAGTGAGGAGGCCATGAGGCAGGGGGCATGCTCAAGGGGGCAGGCGCGCCCCCCACCCTCATGGGCCCCTCGTAGCTCCACCGACGTACTTCTTCCTCCTATATATGCCCATATACCCTGAAAACATCCAGGAGCACCAAGAAACCCTATTTCCATCGCCGCAACCTTTTGTACCCAAGAGATCCCATCATGGGGCCTTTTCCGGAGCTCCGCCGAAGGGGGAATCGATCACGGAGGGCTTCTACATCAACACCATAGCCTCTCCGATGATGTGTGAGTAGTTTACCAAAGACCTTCAGGTCCATAGTTATTAGCTAGATGGCTTCTTCTCTCTCTTTGGATCTCATTACAAAGTTCTCCTTGATCTTCTTGGAGATCTATTCGATTAATTTCTTTTTGCGGTGTGTTTGTCGAGATCCGATGAATCGTGGGTTTATGATCAAGATTATGTATGAAGAATATTTGATTCTTCTCTGAAATCTTTTATGTATGATTTGTTATCTTTGCAAGTCTCTTCGAATTATTAGTTTGGTTTGGCCTACTAGATTGATCTTTCTTGCAATGGGAGAAGTGCTTAGCTTTGGGTTCAATCTTGCGGTGTCCTTTCCCAGTGACAGCAGGGGCAGCAAGGCACGTATTGTATTGTTTCCATCGAGTATAAAAATATGGGGTTTATATCATATTGCTTGAGTTTATCCCTCTACATTATGTCATCTTGCCTAATGCGTTACTCTGTTCTTATGAACTTAATACTCTAGATGCATGCTGGATAGCGGTCGATGTGTGGAGTAATAGTAGTACATGCAGAATCGTTTCGGTCTACTTGTCGTGGACGTGATGCCTATATACATGATCATGCCTAGATATTCTCATAAGTATTCGCTTTTCTATCAATTGCTCGACAGTAATTTGTTCACCCACCATAGAATTTGCTATCTTGGGAGAAGCCACTAGTGAAACCTATGGCCCCCGGGTGTATCTTCCATCATATTATTTCCATATCAACTTGCCATTTCTATTAACATTTATTTTGAAATCTTTATTTGAATTTCACTTCCATCTCTTGCATGGGACCTAGAAATTCACCCAAGGACACACATGTGATTTTTCAAACAACTTTGGTGCACTGGAGCATGTGCTTGTAGTTCTAATTTCAATTAGGCAAATTAAATTCCTAGAAACTCAATTAATGTATAAAAAAGGTGAAACGAGCCTAGAATAATTCCAAAATTTAGCACGATACTTCTATTTGGTCTAATCTGGCTGTGTAAAAAAAATTAAGGCGGGAGAAGGCAGTGTACGTATGTCATTTCACACACGAAGGTGGCACGTTCCCTCTTGGAACCACGAGCCTTCTTGAGGGAAGCTCCGGTTTGCAAGAAGCTTACACCAAAGCTTGTCCCAATTCAGCCAAAAAAATTACCGCAGCATGTTGGTGCCATGTCATGACACCATGCCAAGTTTCTTGATTTTCAGGTGTGTTTTGGAATTACAGGAATTAAAAAACCAAGTTTCTCAATCTTTCCGGTCGAGCCACGACGCCCAGATGTTTGAATTTCACTCCCATCTCTTGCATGGGACCTAGAAATTCACCCAAGGACACACATGTGATTTTTCAAACAACTTTGGTGCACTGGAGCATGTGCTTGTAGTTCAAATTTGAATTATGCACATTAAATGCCCAGAAACTCAATTAATGTATAAAAAGGCCAAACGAACCCGGAATAATTCCAAAATTTAGCACGGTACTTCTATTTGGTCTAATCTGGCTGTGTAAAAAAAATTAAGGCGGGAGAAGGCAGTGTACGTATGTCGTTTCGCACACGGAGGTGACATGTTCCCTCTGGGAACCAGGAGCCTTCTTGAGGCAAGCTCCGGTTTGCAAGAAGCCTACACCAAAGCTTGTCCCAATTCGGCCAAAAAAATTACCGCAACATGTTGGTGCCATGTCATGAGACCATGCCAAGTTTCATGATTTTCACGCGTGTGTTGGAATTACATGAATTAAAAAACCTAGTTTCTCAATCTTTCCGGCCGAGCCACAACACCCAGATGTTTGAATTTTATTCCCATTTCTTGCATGAGACCTATAAATTCACCCAAAGACACACATGTGATTTTTCAGCAAACTTTTGTGCATTGGAGCATGTGCTTGTAGTTCAAATTTGAATTATCCACATTAAATGCCCAGAAACTCAATTAATGCATAAAAGTGCCAAACAAACCTGGAATAATTCCAAATTTAAACATGACACTCATGTACTAGTTGCATGTTCATTGTACGTAAATGTTCTAGCAATTCAAACACCATCCTTTCCCTTTGTAACACCATTTTGTCTTTCAAAACATAATGAAAAAATCAGGTATACCACAAACAGTTTACTAGAAAGAATCATGTGGGATGCGATATAAAATATCTTGGTGCACCGTCTTGTCTGGCTTACGCAGGAAGCTCCGTCATCTACAGTCCCCCACCCCCGCTTGAACCACACTTGCGCGCCAGTTTCTCGCGGCACCAAGCAAAATTTTTTTGCCATCGCGGAAATATCTATCTCTCTGCCTTCTCCCTCCTACCAAAAGCCACATTTCCGTTGTTCATCCTTGCTTTCCAAGTTCAAACCTTCACTGCTGCTTACTGGCAGCTCAGCCTCCTCACTGGCGACCCTTCTTCTTGCAGCGCCGCCTCCTCGCCGGCTACCCTTCTTCTTGCAGCGCCGCCTCCTCACCGGCGACCCTTCTTCTTGCAGCGCCGCCTCCTCGCCGATGACCCTTCTTCTTGATGCACGGCCTCCTCGCCGCCGACCCTTCTTCTTTCTACGCGGCCTCGTCGATATGGTCAGGTAATCCACACCCCACCCACACCATCCTCCTTTCCCATCCCACATGCCCCGACTGACGGAGCGACACCTTCCACCGAAATCACTGCCTACCTTCTCCAATTAAGCGCCACCCACAGCCATTTTAGACGCAGTATAACATGGAGCTGAGTAGCATGCGGTCGCACACGCGAACGAGGTCGCTATGGCTGACATGCGTGTCGACCGCCAGATCTTGGAGGAGCACCTCGTCTTCGAGGCCACCGTCGACACCGCCGTGCGGTTGTCTACTTTAAAATATAGTTCGTGATGTTTTCTCGAGGACACCGCCAGTTCCTTCTAGTGATTTGTCCTCTGTAATGTTAATATGCAATCCGATGTTCAGTTAACAGTTTGGTCCTCTAAAATGTAATGTTCAGTTAACACTTTGGTCCAACAATTGCTACATTTCGTACTACTGTTCTCAAGCATTCTTTGTTTTGTTAATTGTCTTGTCTTCTAGTACATGCTTTTATTCTGCAATGTCGTGCTCAGTTAACTATTTTGGTTCATTTGGTCTACTGTCCAATTAACTATTTGGTTCAGTTCTGCAATTTGATTTTCATTTGTTGTGGGTACAATTTTGTATTGTTATTCATGTGACACCAATCGAATTTGGCTGTACTCAATACATATTCTACTGATAGTATGGCAACTCTCAGTTAACCTGATCAAGATCTTCCTTATGTGTATTGCAGGGAAACAATGGGAGACACTACGGTTTACCATCGAGGTTTGTTCAAGTAGGGTCCTTTGCCTAATAGCACATTATTGTGTTGTTGCAGGAATCATTCTAATATTTAGGTTTCTTACAATTTGGTCTTGCACATGTAGGTCCTGCTGTCAGAGGCTTAGACCCACTATTCGACCCATATTGCATATGGGGAAATGAGATGTCCATGAATATCAGTCAAGTCAAGAAACTCGGAAAGATTGTTAGGATGAAGAAACTTGCGACGAATAACAGCAAGATCTTTGTTTGCACAATGAAGAAGACATCAGTCAACTATAGGATGGTACCAACTATTTTACCTTGTTTTTACCCTTTGCGCCATTTCAAAATTTACAACAATGATTTATGCATAGCTTTGTTTTCAGTACTTTTCAAAGCAGTTCACCGATGATTACCTCTCAAACTACCTGCATGGTCAAGAGGCGAGGAAGGTATTCATTCAACACCCATGGTACAATATTGAAGTCTTGCTGAAGAGGACGAAGGTTGGGCGGGCAATTATCCATAGCCACTGGGCTAAAGTTGCAAGGACATTCAACATCACTGAAGGCTCAATATTTACCTTCCGCTTCTACAGTTTCCCAGATGAGATTCATCTGTCTATTTACCGTGTATGATGCTACTTTCCAAAGGTTTTTTATGCTGCATGTGAAACTTGGTGATGTTGTGTAATGGCGTAACTGAGTGCTGAAGCTATGTGATGTAATTCGATTATGAAATCCTGGTTGCTTCTATACGAATATGAAATATCTGGCATGTTTTATAAGAAATATCAGTTTGATTAGTACATGGATTATCAATAATAGGCTAATTACCCTGCTTATTGGGGTTTTCTATTGCAAATAGTTACTCAGTTAGCACCGTGGGCGATGAACTCAAACAACCCGCACGGTTTCTAGAAAGTAGGCGTGTTCGATCAACTAACAATCACACACGGCTTCTGGCAGCGAACTGTTTGCATTAGGCCACCTTGCACAAACGTTTCCAGACAAAGAACTGTGTGGGATGTACATACCTACGAAAATGATTTTCTGGGATTCACCATGCAGGATGTACATACCTACGGAAATGATTTCTGGGATTCACCGTGTCGGATGTACATACTTGCGGAAATGATTTCTGGGATTCACCGTGTGGGATGTACATACCTACGGAAATGATTTCTGGGATTCACCGTATGGGATGTACATACCTACGGAAATGATTTCTGGGATTCACCGTGTGGGATGTACATACCTACGAAAATGATTGGGTTTTGATGCCTCGCCCGATCGCACACGACCCCAGCCTGGGTCCCAGCAGGGCCTATCCCCGACGATTTCTAGGTCGTATGGAAAGGACACCCTATCGCACACACTCACTTGGCGGTGGTTCCAAATGCTGTCACGGAAAGGGGTTTTAAACCGTTTGTTTAGGACGTCGTTGTACTAGTGGTAGGCATGTATTCCATAAATAGTCATACGTGCTTATGGAAAGAACTTGCATGACATCTTTTGTCCTACCCTCCCATGGGAGCGGTGTCCATATTGGAAACTAAGGGATATTAAGGCCTCCTTTTAATAGAGAACCGGAACAAAGCATTAACACATATAGTGAATACATGAACTCCTCAAACTACGGTCATCACCGGGAGTGGTCCCGACTATTATCACTCGGGGGTTGCCGGATCATAACACGTAGTAGGTGACTATAACTTGCAAGATTGGATCTAGAACATGGATATAATGGTGATAACATAAACGGTTCAGATCTGAAATCATGGCACCCGGGCCCAAAGTGACAAGCATTAAGCATGGCAAAGTCATAGCAACGTCAATCATAGAACATAGTGGATACTAGGGATCAAGCCCTAACAAAACAAACTCGATTACATGATGAATCTCATTCAACTCCTCATCGACCAACGAGCCTACGAAGGAATTACTCACTCCCAGTGGGGAGCATCATGGAATTGGTGATGGAGAAGGGTTCGTGATGACGAAGAACGAAGATCCCCCTCTCCGGAGCCCCAAATGGACTCCAGATCTAGCCTCCCAATGAAGAACAGGAGGTGACGACGGCTACATCTTGTGGATCGCGATAATTCTTTCTCCCTGATTTTTTTTGAAAAATATATTTTTATAGCATCGGTTTCAGGGTCTGCGGGGCCACCAGGTGGGGACACCCACCTGGGCGCGCCAAGAGAGGGGGCGTGCCCTGGTGGGTTGTGCCCACCCAGGTGCCCCTCTCCGGTAGGTCTTTGATACGTCTCCAACGTATCTATAATTTTTTATTGTTCCATGCTATTATATCATCTGTTTTGGATGATAATGTGCTTTATTTTACAGTTCTATATTATTTTTGGGACTAACCTATTAACCGGAGGCCCAGCCCAAATTGATGTTTTTTTTGCCTATTTTAGTGTTTCATAGAAAAGGAATATCAAACAGAGTCCAAACGGAATGAAACCTTCGGGAACATGATTTTTGGAACGAAAGTGATCCAAAGGACTTGGAGTGGACGTCAAGCAATCAACAAGGAGGCCACGAGGCAGGGGGCGCACCTACCCCCTGGGTGCACCCTCCACCCTCATGGGCCCCTCGTTGCTCCACCGACCTACTTCTTCCTCCTATATATATCCATGTACCCCGCAAACATCTAGGAGCACCACGAAACCCTATTTCCACCGCCGCAACCTTCTGTACCCAAGAGATCCCATCTTGGGGCCTTTTCTGGAGCTCCGCCTGAGGGGGCATTGATCACGGAGGGCCTCTACATCAACTCCATGGCCCCTCCGATGATGTGTGAGTAGTTTACCTCAGACCTTCGGGTCCATAGCTAGTAGCTAGATGGCTTCTTCTCTCTCTTTGGATATCAATACAAAGTTCTCCATGATTCTATTGGAGAATTATTCGATGTAACTCTTCTTTTTGCGGTGTATTTCTCGAGATCCGATGAATTGTGGGTTTATGATCAAGTTTCTCTATGAACAATATTTGAATCTTCTCTGAATTCTTTTATGCATGATTGGTTTATCTTTGCAAGTCTCTTCGAATTATCAGTTTGGTTTGGCCTACTAGATTGATCTTTCTTGCAATGGGATAAGTGCTTAGATTTGGGTTCAATCTTGCGGTGCTCGATCCCAGTGACAGAAAGGGAAACGACACGTATTGTATTGTTGCCATCAAGAATAAAAAGATGGGGTTTACATCATATTGCATGAGTTTATCCCTCTACATCATGTCATCTTGCTTAAGGCGTTACTTTGTTCTTATGAACTTAATACTCTAGATGCATGCTGGATAGCGATCGATGTGTGGATTAATAGTAGTAGATGTAGGCAGGAGTCGGTCTACTTGTCTCGGACGTGATGCCTATATACATGATCATGCCTAGATATTCTCATAATTATTCACTTTTCTATCAATTACTCGACAGTAATTTGTTCACCCACCGTAATACTTATGCTATCTTGAGAGAAGCCACTAGTGAAACCTATGGCCCCCGGGTCTATTTTCCATCATACAAGTTTCCAATCTATTTTACTTTGCAATCTTTACTTTCAATCTATAACATAAAAATACCAAAAAATATCTTATTATTATCATCTCTATCAGATCTCACTCTTGCAAGTGGCTGTGAAGGGATTGACAACCCCTTTATTGCATTGGTTGCGAGGTTCTTATTTGTGTGTGTAGGTACGAGGTGACTCACGCGTGGTCTCCTACTGGATTGATACATTGGTTCTCAAAAACTGAGGGAAATACTTACGCTGCTTTACTGCACCACCCTTTCCTCTTCAAGGGAAAACCAACGCAGTGCTCAAGAGGTAGCAAGAAGGATTTCTGGTGCCGTTGCCGAGGAGATCTACGCCAAGTCAAGACATCACTACTAGGAAAAGGCCTACTAATGGCGCACCAGTTTTGCCTACTAATGGCGCATCACTGGTGCGCCATTAGTATCACGCCACTAGTATTTATTACTAATGGCGCACCACTGGTGCGCCATTAGTATCTGGTACTAATGGCGCACCACCCAGTGCGCCATTAGTATATAACACCATGCGCCATTAGTATGCCTCCCAGGGCCATATTTAACCATGTGCTTTGGCACACTAATGGCGCACTGCGGATGGATGCGCCATTAGTATACTTGGCATACTAATGGCGCACTCTGTAGTGATGCGCCATTAGTATGAATATTAGGTTTTTTTTACTTTTCTGATTTTTGCACAGGTTACAAAATATATTATTTAACAGAATATAGACAGTAGCACACAGCAACAACAGATTCATCGAATACAATAGAAGATTAGTCTCCGAAATCAAAAGACCGAACAAAGATAAAACATTACAAGTCTCGAGACCGCGAGTATCGAGTTTGTCGGAAGTAATACTAATCCTAACAAGTCCTACTAATCATCATCATACAACTTCTACTCGTTATTCATAACAAGTCATACAATCATCATCTTGATAGTCATCGAACCAACCCTACTTAATTGTTCTTAGCACATGATCATCAGTATTAGGCAGGACCTAAATACCCTATTTAAGCTAAAATAGCATAAAACAATATAGACCCTAACTCTCCATTATGGAGAATGGAGAACATCCTGTCTCCAATTCTTGCGCGTCGCTTCCTTTTGCTTCCAAGAAGCTCCTTACGACTGTCCATACATTTTTTCCATCCTTTGATTTTCATGTCTCCACTTCTTTTAGAAATCTCATATGGACAGTTGAGATTCATAGGACGACCTGGCTGTATGTTCAAAACATTAAGACTACCTTTCTGATACATCATATGAGGCACACAATTCTCTGGGATTATCTGTTGAAAAACATAGTAATAACTTCATAGTTAGCAATGATGTACTAGTTTTAGAAGTATGCAAAAGATGCACGGATGTCGTAATAGTAAAAATCTTACCAGGGTATCTCCATGGTAGTTACCTTAGTTGAACACATGCACTAGTGGCACGTATTTACCATAATGTTGAGGAGTTTGATTGTGGATAATGTAATTCTCAATGTCAGTACAAAATCCGACCAGATGATTTTTCTCCTTGTAAGTTGTTAATTTGGAGCCATCAGTGTAGTGGGTTTTGTCTACCATCTCCCGCACATTCTTTGAACAATAAAAATAAGCTATAAATGGAAATAAGTTGTCAACTATTTTGAAATAAACAATATAAATTAGCTAATAACTATGTTTGAGAAACTCACATAGCGGTAGAACTGGAGGCGTATCAACAAGGACCCAAATGTCCATATTGTCTTGGTTGATGTCAGGATTACCAAGATCCATGGTGATAAGCATACCCTCATCAAAACCATACATCTTGCAAAATGCTTCCAATTTTTGCAACCAAAATGGGTTACGCTCTCAGAATTATATAGATTTACTTCAAAGTCCACATTGTGATGAGTCCTTAGGTGAATTTTCTTTGTTTCAGAAATTTCATGGTCTTCAAAATCCATCCTCTCCAAGACATAGCGTCTTGCATGGCATGGGATAAGCTATACTCGAATTGTAAAAGATGAAAATTACGTGTTGAAATAGTTGAAGTCATGCTTAATTATGAAAATAACACTTATCGTCGTTGTGTACCGTTTCAACTTCGAAGGTCTCCTCGAGCTTGATGCTGAAGCGCCGATCATCGTCCAGGTGAGGCATGTCGCACAGACCTCGATCATCGTGGCACCAGTCGCACTCCGCCAGGAGACTTTCGCCGTCTGATGATGACGACGACATATCCTACGTTCATAATTCAAAACTACATCATTTAGGGTTTGTCGACACCGAGGCATCCTAAAAGCTAAGCTTTTATCATTTAGGGTTTGTCGACGCTGAGGCACCCTAAAATCCTAAGCTTTCATCATTTAGGTTCTTATCGACACCGAGGCACCCTAAAATCCAAGGTTTTATCATTTAGGGTTTGTCGACGTCGAGGCACCCTAAAAGCCTAAGCTTTCATCATTTAGGTTTTGTCGACGCCGAGGCACCCTAAAAGCCTAAGCGTACATCATTTAGGTTCTCATCGACACCGAGGCACCCTATAGAAGCCAAGTTAAGTTTTCATCATTTAGGGTTTATCGATGCCGAGGCACCCTAGGTTGGGCCTAATCACTTGGCACTAATCACTTGGCTCTATTGCCACCTATGTTGGGTTTATCATCTAGGGTTTATCAATGCTAACGAGAATTCTAAGTTGGGCCTAATCACTTGGCTCTATTGCCACCTATGGTTTAATGCAGCAAGAATGGCGGGGCAGTTGATCCTACTTAACTAAGTACTAAGATACCCCAGCCAATGCATTAGTCGCAAGTACCCCATATGTCCTATTTTTAGCAAAGTCATGCTAAAATTCACGGAAAATTTCAGCATGACCTTTGCTAAAAATAGGACATATGGAGTACCCGAATTTGCCGGAACGGAAGTTAATCAACATTCCGGCAAACTCAAGGGCCTCTCGGGGTACCTGCAAATTCATCACGACACAATGGTCGGAGACAAAACCCAGCCACAGACCATATGGTCCTCTGCTTTCATATGGACAAAACTCAGCTCAACTTATATGAGCTTCCATTCCAGATTTAATAGGTCACCCAACAAAAAATCATCAATAGTTTAGCAAGTATGTACAAACACAGAAAGAATAGAAAGTTTGCTGCCTATTCAAACACAGAAACAAAACACTACTTGAAACTTCTGCTACATTTGGACCATGGCAATTTACTTTCATGGAGCATGACAAATGTATTTTGCAGACCATGGCATTGTTTTTACTATATGCACCATGGCAATTTCATCTATAAACCATGGACAAATACATGATACAGTGCATTTTTCTTCAGAATGACAAATACTCGGTTGACAATATGCAAATGATTTCCTAGGGGTTTCAGACATGCTATGTGTGTCTGAATACATGTGTGTCAGAATCATGTGTCCAAGTCAGTCACAAGCACAAGCAGATCATGTGTATTCAGATCAGGAGCCAAGCTCTAAAACTGGACTTTTAATTGACTTTTAAACTGAATTTTTACTTCAAAATAAGACTACCATGCCTGCTTAACTGAATTTTTAACATAATCTCTCTCTTGGCCTAGGAGTACTCAATTTCAATCTCTCTCTTGGCCTAGGAGCAAGTTTGTGCAGCACCAAATTTGTGCAGCCCCAAGTTTGTGCAACTGTTGGTACAAAAATGTGCAGCCTCATGTTCGTCTCTCACTTACTCTGTGCTGGTTATGCTACATAATCAAATCATCGATCCAAGAGCAGTATATTTGTGCTGTTTAGCTTTTTCTGGAAGGTTTTTCTCAAAGCCTACTTTACTTAAAACAGATGATTTTAAATATGAAGACAATAAGTGAACAGCATTCTAGGCATGCGATTCCAATCACGTTTTTACTTTTCTTCCTCAAGCACATTCAGCCAACATTATCTCCTTTCTTGCAACACAGCAAAAAACAACCACTAGCTACCCAAATACATGGATGCTGCCTCTACCACCCCATAAAACAAAATTCAGACCTATTTAACTCACATATACGTTCTAATTAGATCAGACAGATGTTTCAACACAATAAACATAGTCATGTACAATAAGAAGCAAATGTGTTACTGTCAGGGTTTGGTTTCACCTGAATAAAAACCATGCCAAAGAAACTAGCGGGTAAAAGTACAGCATTGCTCGGAAATTTTTGCACTTTGCATATACAAGCTATATAGTCTGAAATCAAATACATACAGCTGAGACAAGCATCGACCATAGCAGTCCACAGCCATGAACTTGTACAGAGGGGGAGAGAGGCGAGACAAGTGGTCACCTTGGTGACAGGGGAACGAAATCCAAACAAGTCGAACCCATAGCAGCAGCTTCTCTGTATCCTGTTGAACCAAGTCCTTCCTTCACACAACACAACAGCACAACACAGCTATAGATGAGAACGCGTCAGAGATTGGAGGAGATGAAGAATAAAATCAGCAAGAGACAAGGGGAAGAGGGATTCGTACCCTGTTCTCCTGCTGGACGGCGGGGAGGTCACGGGCCTCCTCTCCTGCTGGACGTGGGGCCTCCTCTCCTGCTGGACGTGGGGCTCCGAGGCTCCGGCGGCTCCGAGCCTCCAAATCTCCGGTGGTTTCTAGGGTTTCGAGGGGGGAGGCGGCGCTCGAGGGAGAGGAAGGGAGAGGGAGGCGGCGGGGGCGCGTGGGTGGCTGCGGCGCAGTGGGTCAGGGAAGCGGCGGCGGCGGCGCGGTGGAGGGAGAGGGACGAAGTAGTCTGGCGAGAGGGAGGGACGAAGTGTATGGATGGGGGAAGATTACTAATGGCGCACCCCCAGGTGGTGCGCCATTAGAATGTTTTTTTTCATAGCAATGGCGCACCAGCAGGACAGTGCGCCATAAGTATTCTTTTTTTAGATAGCAATGGCGCACTAGCCACCCGTGTGCCATAAGTAATAATTTTTTTTTTATTTTTTAAAAAATGAATATGAATATGAATATGAAATAGTAATATTTTTTTATAAAAACAGTAATAATTGTTGTTTAACAACAATTGTAGTCTACACTTATTATTATTATTTTTTAAAAAATGAATATGAATATGAAATAGTAATATATTTTTATAAAAACAGTAATAATTTTTTAAAAAATATCATCAAATTTGTTATTTGAAAATATCATCGGCGGCGTCGGTGGAGCGGGGGAGGGTGCGGGGGGTGCTCGTCGGCGGCGGTGGAGCGGGGGAGGGTGCGGTGGGTTGTCGGTGGCGGTGGAGCGGGGGAGGATGCGGGGGTCGGCGGCGGCGGTGGAGCGGGGGGAGACGGTGCGGGGGGTGCTCGGCGGCGAGGGGGATCTGGCGAGGGGGATAGCTATCGAGAGGGAGGGGGGTCGAGATCGAGTGTCCTCATGAATATTCAATATTTTTTCATATGGAATATGAAAAAATATCATCAAATTTGAAAAATATTCATGAATTCAAAAAGTGCCCATGAAATTTAAAAATATTCATGATATCAAAAAGTAAAAAAAAAGTGCCCATTACTAGTTTAAACTAGTAATGGCTCACTATGCAACGGTGCGCCGTTAGTAGTTTTGCAAAAAAGTAAAAAAAAAAATACAGTAGTGGCGCACTCTATGGCTGGGGCGCCATTAGTAGTTCTAACTACTAATGGCGCACTCTGCCCAGATGCGCCATTAGTATGTTTGAAAAAATGAAAAAAAAAACATTTTGTTACTAGTGGCGCACTGTGTGCCTGGTGCGCCATTAGTGTCTTCCACACTAATGGCGCACCAATAGATGGTGCGCCATTAGTATATAGTAATGGCGCACCACTTGTCTGGTGCGTCATTAGTGTCATTTCCATCTATATCCCTTTTCCTAGTAGTGCATACCAAGTACCCATCACAACTCTTATCCTTCGCATTACATTATTGGCCATTTACCTCTCGTTTTCCTCTCCCCCACTTCACCCTTGCCGTTTTATTCGCCCTCTTTTCCATTTGCCCTGTTTTTCCGTTCCCATCTTTTCCGCTTGCTTCGTCGTTATGGCTATACCTTTATCCGCTCCTTTGTCTCTTGAGAATGAAGTTCATAATTTTAAACAAAGGGAGGGAGAAAATCTAAAAGATGCTTGGTACAGAATTTGCAATGAGAAAAATAGATCTACTTGGAAGCAATCTACTTCCGTTCTTCTTTGCAATTTTTATGTAGGCATCACGCCTTGGAATAGATATATTCTTGATACCATTACCGGAGGAAATTTCTTGGGTAGCCATGCTTTTGATTCTTATAATGCTATGATAGATTTGTTTGTCCCACCACCTCTTTTGGTTAATGGAACTACTTTAACTTTGGAACATGTGATGCAAAGGCTTGAAATTATTGAAAATAAAGTTGCTACCGTAGAGTTGATTGAAAATTGGATATAAAGATCCACAACCAAGTTACCCAATACGGGTCTAAGGTAGGAGTGGCTCTTAAATTTTTTTAAAGAAAAGGGACATATGGTTAATGAAAAGATAGATCAAGATTCCACTAGAATTGATAAAATTGAGGATATTATTACCAACCTTGGGTCTGACTTTTCTTCCGTGAAAAACACTCCTCCTAATGCTAAGATTGCCAAATTGATGTATGTCCCTAAAAATAAGGGTGAAACTTCTAGTAAGGAAAATGCGGACCTCAAATCCATAAGTGTTCACCCCAATTTTCTCACTATCCTTAAGGAACCTTTTGCTACAAATGATTTTCTTGATTTCGTGCCTAGGAGTCTGATAATTAATAAAAAGAAAGAAACTCCTAAAAGTTATAGGGGTCTTATTGAAGAATTTCCTGCCAAAGATGGCAATACCTATACCTATCCTTGCTTTTATGCCTAGCTAAGGGCGTTAAACGATAGCGCTTGTTGGGAGGAAACCCAATTTTATTTTTGTTCTTTGATTTTTGTTCATGTTTAGTAATAAATAATTTATCTAGCCTCTGTTTTGGTTGTGTTTTTTGTGTTTAATTAGTGTTTGTGCCAAGTAGAACCATTGGGAAGACTTGGGGAAAGTCTTTTTGATCTTGCTGTAAAAAACAGAAACTTTAGCGCTCACGAGAATTGCTGCCATTTTTTACTGGAGAGTAATATTTAGTTAATTATTTTTTAATATGATTAATAGATAAATTTATCATGTCCAGAAATTTATTTTAGAATTTTTGGGGTTCCATAAGTATTCGAAACCTACAGATTACTACAGATTGTTCTGTTTTTGACAGATTTTGTTTTTCGTGTGTTGTTTTCTTATTTTGATGAATCTATGGCTAGTAAAAGAGTTTAAAAACCATAGAGAAGTTGGAATACAGTAGGTTTAACACCAGTATAAATGAAGAATGGGTTCATTACAGTACCTTGAAGTGGTGGTTTGTTTTCATTTACTAACGAAGCTCACGGAGATTTTCTTTTAAGTTTTGTGTTGTGAAGTTTTCAAGTTTTGGGTAAATATTTTATGGATTATGAAACAAGGAGTGGCAAGATCCTAAGCTTGGGGATGCCTATGGCACCCCAAGGTAAAATAAAAGGACACCAAAAATCCTAAGCTTGGGGATACCCCGGAAGGCATCCCCTCTTTCGTCTTCGTTCATCGGTAACTTTACTTGGAGCTATATTTTTATTCGCCACATGATATGTGTTTTTCTTGGAGCGTCTTCTATGATTTGAGTCTTTTATTTTTAGTTTACCACAATCATCCTTGCTGCACACACCTTTTTAGATAGACACACATGAATTGGAATTTATTAGAATACTCTATGTGCTTCACTTATATCTTTTGAGCTATATAGTTTTTGCTCTACTACTTCACTTATATCTTTTAGAGCACGGTGGTGGTTTATTTTATAGAAATAATTGATCTCTCATGCTTCACTTATATTATTTCGAGATTCCTTTAGAACAACATGGCAACTTACTTTTAGGCATAATAAAAACTTTCATATAAGTGCATTGAATACTAAGACAAGTTTGATACTTGATGATTGTTTTGAGATATGGAGATAGTGATATCAAAGTTGTGCTAGTTGAGTAGTTGTGAATTTGAGGAATACTTGTGTTGAAGTCTGCAAGTCCTGTAGCATGCAAGTATGGTAAACATTGTGTAACAAATTTGAAACATGAGGTGTTATTTGATTGTCTACCTTATGAGTGGCGGTCGGGGACAAGCGATGGTCTTTTCCTACCAATCTATCCCCCTAGGAGCATGCGCGTAATACTTGGTTTTTGATGACTTGTAGATTTTTGCAATAAGTATGTGAGTTCTTTATGACTAATGTTGAGTCCATGGATTATACGCACTCTCACCCTTCCATCATTGCTAGCCTCTTCGATACCGTGCATTGCCCTTTCTCACCTTGAGAGTTGGTGCAAACTTCGCCGGTGCATCCAAACCCCGTGATACGATACGCTCTATCACACATAAACCTCCTTATATCTTCCTCAAAACAGCCACCATACCTACCTATTATGGCATTTCCATAGCCATTCCGAGATATATTTCCATGCAACTTTCCATCATTCCGTTTATTATGACACGCATCATCATTGTCATATTGCTTTGCATGATCATGTAGTTGACATCGTATTTGTGGCAAATCCATCGTTCATAATTTTTTCATACATGTCACTCTTGATTCATCGCAATCCCGGTACACCGCCGGAGGCATTCATATAGAGTCATATCTTGTTCTAGTATCGAGTTGTAATCATTGAGTTGTAAATAAATAAAAGTGTGATGATAATCATTAATAGAGCATTGTCCCAAAAAAATAGAAAGGCCAAATAATAATAAAAAAGAAGGCCCCAAAAAAGGGCAATGCTACTATCCTTTTTCCATACTTGTGCTTCAAAGTAGCACCATGATCTTTATGATAGAGAGTCTCTTGTTTTGTCATTTTCATATACTAGTGGGAACTTTTCATTATAGAACTTGGCTTGTATATTCCAACAATGGGCCTCCTCAAGTGCCCTAGGTATTCGTGAGCAAGCAAGTTGGATGCACACTGTGGCGACCCGACCCGAATGGATCAAGTCTACTGTGCTCCGGTGTCATCCCTGGATCAATAATGCTGACACCACACAGTACATCGAAGGATTTATAGCAGAGTGGCAATCACACACTTATTACATCGTTGTCTCAAAGAGAACTTATTACAATAAAGATGGCTTAAGGCCATCTAATAATGATAACAGCGGAAGACTCAGAAGATAAATGGGTCCAACAACTCCAACGGCAACACTGAGTATAGAACCACGACCTACAAGCACCTTACTCGTCGTCTGAAAAGTCTGCAACATGAGAAGTTGCAGCCCGAAACGGGTCAGCACATGGAATATGCTGGCAATGTAACACATAAAGAGTAATGGAATGAAACAGCTATACTATATGCATATATGGCTGGTGGAAAGCTCTATGGTTACAGTTTTGCGTAAAGCCAGTTTTTCCCTACTGCAAAGGAATAAATTTATTTAACTATCATGGTGGTTGTTAAACATCGAGAATGGTTGACAGCATTCCGATCCCAATTAAGTGAACAATTAAACCCAACAACATTAATTAGAAGTAACATGATGAGATTCACATGATATTCAAGTACTAGATACTCAAGTTGTCCATAACCGGGGACACGGCTAATCATGATTAGTTTGTACACTCTGCAGAGGTTTGCGCACTTTTCCCCACAAGACTCGATCGCCTCCGTTTGGTTTCTCGCACTGCAGGGTGTTTGAGAAGACGGATGACCGAGACACAGTCTTTCAGAAGCACTAGCACCTTACATGTGGGTAGACCGGTACACCTACTTTCCCCTACATCTGCTAGTCTACCCATAAGAGTTCGCACGACTTAGTCAACTATGCCAGAGCCCATAATGGCTTGTGGCTGCACACGGAAGTTAATAGCATGAAAGATCTTATGATCCCTTTGAGCCTGGGTGGCGGTCCAAAAAAACAGGCAAGTCCCGATAGACATCAGGTGCCTCAATCCACCCAGATGTGTGTTTAAGTTGCCACCTTAGATAAACCATTAAATTATCAATCTCACATCTGTCATGGATATCACTCACCCAATCCACGTCTACTAGCATAGCATGGCATAATAAGCAAACGCAGAAGTAACTCCCAAAGGTTTCATAATAATACAGGTAATAGGTACTACCTCATCTACGTCCCATCCCACAATTTAATTAGATCCTAATCATGCAATGTGAGAGGATTGATCTAATGCAATAAAACATGGGTTGTAGAAAAGGTATGATCAAAGTGTTACTTGCCTTGCTGATGATCCGCGAGACCTAGGGAATCGAAGTAACAAGCGGCGCAATCCGGGTGATCTATCGCAGACAAACAACAAGCACACAATAAGTACTCATCTAATGCACAGGTAAAACTCGAACAAGAGAACAAACCAGAAAGTTCAACTTAAGAACTCCGGTTGCAAAGAAAGAACGAACCGAACAAACGACGGAAAACAAACGGCAGAAGAAAACAACTCGGTTCTAGTAAGTTGAAACTAGGTCAAATTTTACTGTAGCAAAAGCTTGTTCAAGTTGATTAGACGGAACGATGTTTTCGAAATGAAACTCCAGGCGCTTGAATCACCTGATTCCGATAAACGAGCGAGAAGAAAGACTAGAACAAAGATCGGATCTGAGATCGCGATCGGAAAGAACGCGGAATAAAACCGACGAGAAAGAAAACGAAGAGCGGTTAAACGAACGGACGTCGTTAACCGGGAAAGAATCGGTGATCACGCTTGTTAAGACGAACGGTCCGAAAGAAGAACGAAAACCGATCTAGGGTTTTCGGAAAAGAAACTGAAAAAAAACGGAAAACCGAAACAAAAACCGGAAGAAAAGAAAACGGAAAAGAAAACCGGAAAGAAACAGAACGGTTCTTTTAAGAAAAACCGAACCGGGGCGAGGAGTTGCGCAGCTACCTCCGGCGAGGGCTCCGGCGGCGGCGGGCAAGGGCGGCGGCGGCGGCGCTAGGCGGCTGCGGCAGCAGCAGCTAGAGGCGGCGACGGCGGCCAAGGGCGGCGGCGGCGGCTATAGGCGGCGGCGGCTTGGGCTTAGGAGGAGAGGGGGGGCTTGGGTATTTATACTAGGAGGGGGGTGTTGCTTGGGGAGGGGGCAAGGGGCAAGGGCGGCGGCGGCCTGGAGTCCTTCCAGGACTCGGGCGAGGGGCGGGGCTGGCTGGGCCTTGGCCCGGCTGGCCTGGCGCGCGGGAGCTGCTCTTTTTTTTTAAATCGGTTTCGCGCGCAGAAAAACAAAAAGAAAACTAACTAAACGAACTCCGAAAAACCTAAAGTAAATTTTCCCCGACTCCTGACAACGAGTCGAACAAAATGAACTTTACTCCGGGCCTAAAATGCAATTTTTGAAAACATGCATTTTTCCCTATCCAAATAAAATGCAAATAAACTCCGGAAAAACCAAAACTTGACTTATTCATTAAATCTTCATTTTTTCCTAACTTTGGGAAAGTCATATTATTCCCTCTCTCATTTTTTTTTGATATTGGAAAAATAATTGAAGATGAAATAAATAAATCAAATGATCCTATTTTCAAATTTGAGAAAACTCTCAAATATGAAAATAACGAAATCTCCAACTCTCTCCGAAGGTCCTTGAGTTGCGTGAAATTTCTAGGATCGGGCAAAATGCAAGAAAATATGACATGCATGATGATCTAGAGTATAACATTCCTAATTGAAAATTTGGGATGTTACAAACCTACCCCCCTTAAGATGAATCTCGCCCTCGAGATTCGGGTTGGCTAGAAAATAGGTGAGGGTGGTCCTTGAGCAAATCTTCTTCTCTTTCCCAGGTGGCTTCATCCTCTGAGTGGTGGTTCCACTGAACTTTGCAAAACTTGATAACCTTGCTACGGGTAACTCTGCTGGCAAACTCGAGAATCTTAACTGGCTTCTCCTCATACGTTAAGTCCTCCTTCAACTGAATCGCTTCGAGCGGTACTGTATCTCTTAGCGGTACCTCCGCCATTTCGGCGTGACACTTCTTCAGCTGAGAAACATGGAATACATCATGAACTCCTGACAGTCCCTCTGGTAATTCCAACTTATAAGCGACTTCTCCCATACGTTGCAAGATCTTATACGGTCCAACGAAACGCGGTGCTAATTTTCCCTTAACTCCAAAGCGCTTAACTCCTCGAAGTGGGGATACTCGAAGATAAACTCTGTCTCCGGTTTCGTAAACTGTCTCCTTGCGTTTAGAATCTGCGTAGCTCTTCTGCCTGGACTGGGCTACCTTGAGCCTATCGCGAATCAACTTAACTTTCCGTTCAGACTCCTTAATCAAATCTAGTCCAAAGAATTGACGATCTCCAACTTCGTCCCATGACAACGGTGTCCTGCACCTCCTTCCGTATAAAGCTTCGAAAGGTGCCATCTTCAAACTGGTTTGGTAACTGTTGTTATAAGAAAACTCCGCATACGGCAAGTTATCGTCCCAGCTAGATCCATAATCTAGTGCACAAGCTCTCAGCATATCTTCCAGAATCTGATTGACTCTCTCGGTCTGTCCATCTGTCTGCGGATGAAAAGCTGTGTTGAACTCTAGTCTGGTACCCAAGGTCTCATGCAACTGATTTCAAAACTTTGAGGTAAATTGGGTTCCTCTATCTGATACGATACTCCTTGGAACTCCATGCAAACAAATGATTCTAGTCATGTATATCTTTGCCAACTTAGCACTGGTGTAAGTGGTCTTAACTGGAATGAAATGTGCTACCTTCGTCAATCGATCAACTACTACCCATATCGAGTCATAGCCTGATTTTGTCCTGGGTAGTCCCGTGATAAAATCCATGCCTATCTTATCCCACTTCCACTCGGGTATCGGCAATGGTTGTAACAATCCGGCTGGCTTCTGATGTTCTGCCTTTACTCTATGACACACATCACAAACTGCTACATATGCTGCAATATCCTTGTTCATTCCAGTCCACCAGAATGTTTCCTTTAAATCCAAATACATCTTGGTATTCCCTGGGTGAATCGAATACGGTGAATCATGTGCCTCGTGCAAAATCAACTTCCTGATCTCCGGGTCATTGGGCACATAAACACGGTCCTCAAACCATAAGGTATCGTGCTCATCCTCACGAAATCCCTTTGCTTTTCCTTCGCTCAATTTCTCTTTTATAGCAGCAATCTCCTTGTCAGATTTCTGAGCTTCTCTGATCTTTCCATCAATGTTGACTGAATCTCCAATGCTGCTACATAGCCTCTCGGAACTATTTCCAAACATAGCTCATGAAGGTTTTCTACTAACTCCTTTGGTACTTCTCCCGTCATTAGAGTATTGACATGGCTCTTACGGCTCAATGCATCAGCTACTACATTAGCTTTTCCGAGATGGTAATGCAATCTCATGTCATAATCCTTGATGAGCTCCAACCATCTCCTTTGTATGAGGTTCAACTCCTTCTGAGTGAAAATGTACTTCAAACTCTTGTGATCCGTGTACACCTCACAATGATTTCCAATGAGGAAATGTCTCCACGTTTTCAATGCATGCACTACGGCTGCTAACTCCAAATCATGCGTGGCATAATTCAACTCATGAGGCTTCAGTTGCCGTGAAGCATACGAAACAACTCTCCCTTCCTGCATAAGCACTGCTTCAAGTCCTCGACGTGAAGCGTCGCAATACACCTCATAATCCTTGGTCTGATCTGGCAAAATCAATACTGGTGAGGTGACCAAATGTTTCTTCAACTCCTGGAAACTAGCCTCACACTCCTCAGTCCATTTGAACTTAGTATCCTTCTTCAACAACTCCGTCATAGGCTTTGCAATCTTCGAAAAGTTCTCAATGAATCTCCGGTAGTATCCTGCGAGTCCAAGAAAACTCCGGATCTCTCCAACCGGTCGTTGGTGCTTCCCATTCTATTACAGTCTCAACCTTTATGGGGTCAACTGCTATACCTTCTCCAGATATAACGTGTCCGAGGAATCCAACTTCCTTTAACCAAAACTCGCATTTGCTGAATTTGGCATATAACTGATGTTCCCTTAGTTTCTCCAAAACCAAACGCAAATGTTCCTTATGCTCCTCTTCATTCCTTGAGTAAACCAGGATGTCATCAATGAACACTACGACGAACTTATCCAAAAACTCCATAAACACTTTGTTCATCAGGTTCATAAAATAGGCAGGTGCGTTAGTCAATCCAAATGACATAACGGTATACTCATACAGTCCATATCTTGTGGTGAATGCTGTCTTAGGTATGTCCTGCTCCCGAATCTTCAATTGATGGTACCCTGATCGCAAATCGATCTTGGAAAACACTTTAGCTCCTTGCAACCGATCAAACAGATCGTTGATCATTGGCAGTGGGTACTTGTTCTTGATGGTTACTTCATTCAATCCCCGATAATCTACAACCATCCTTAATGATCCATCCTTCTTTTCCACTAGAAGTACGGGTGATCCCCAAGGCGAAGAACTTGGGCGAATGTAACCTTTATCCAATAACTCCTTAATCTGATTCTTAATTTCCACCAAATCCTTTGCTGGCATTCGGTACGGTCGCTTCGATATTGGGCCTGTACCTGGCAATAACTCAATCAAAAACTCAATGTCTCTATCCGGTGGCATGCCTAGTAATTCCTCAGGAAATACATCAGGAAAATCCTTCACCACTGGTACTTCCTCTTGCACAACTCCTGTTAGGCAGTTTACTTGTGTCCTGTTTGGCACATGCCGGGATACATACTTGATCCTTCTTCCTTCTGGTGTTGTGAGCAAAATTGTCTTACTGGCGCAATCGATGTTTCCTCCATACATCGACAGCCAATCCATACCAAGAATCACATCCAGACCTTGGGATTCTAGAATAATTAAATCCGTTGGGAAAACATGCCTTCCTATACTTAATGGTACTTGGAAACATCCTTGTCTGGCCATGTACTCCGCTCCTGGCGAGCTTGCTAGCATAGGCGTTTTAAGAATCCTAGTGGGCAGGCTATACTTTTCCACAAATCCCCTTGATATGTATGAATGCGATGCACCAGTATCGAAAAGAACGAGTGCGGTAAATGACTTAACCAAAAACTTACCGATTACTGCATCAGGCTGATCTTCAACCTCCTCCACATTAACGTGGTTCACCTGTCCCCTATTGAAAGGGTTCGGCTTCTTCCCAGAGCTTCCATTGCCATTTCCATTCTGGCCTTCAGGACATTCATTGGCATAATGTCCGGTCTTGGAACACTTGAAACAGGTGACTTGACTCAGATCTCTCTTGGTTGGGATCGATGGGGTGGTCCGGTTCTGGCCGTTGCTTCCTCCATTCCCATTACCATTCTTGTGGCCATTATGGTTGTGCGAGCTACCTCCTCCATGGGTATGCTGAAACTGAAATCCCGGTTTAGGGGTAAAACGGGGCTTCTGCTAGCCTCCAGAGTTATACTTCCCCTGTCCATATTTCCTCTTGCGGTTCTCAATCTGCTGTTGCTTCCCTTCAATCATGATGGCACGATCTACCAACTCCTGGTAGTTGTTGAAACTCGCTACCATCAAATGTATGCTTAGTTCATCATTCAGTCCTTCCAGAAACTTCTCCTGCTTAGCTGCATCCGTAGCAACGTCATCTGGGGCATAACGTGCTAACTTGCTAAAGTCGTCAACGTACTGGCCAACTGTCCTTCCTCCTTGGCGTAAGTTGCGAAACTCACGCTTCTTCATGGCCATAGCTCCTGCTGAAACATGAGCAGTGCGGAAAGCTTGCTGAAACCGATCCCATGTGACAGTGTCAACTGGGTAAGTGGCTGTGAAATTCTCCCACCATGCTGCCGCGGGTCCGTCAAGCTGGTGAGCGGCAAACTTCACTTTCTCACCATCCGTGCATCCTGCAGTGGTCAACTCCCTTCCTATCTTGCGGATCCAATCGTCTGCTACTATTGGCTTGGTGCTACTGGAAAACACTGGCGGATTCAGCCTATGGAAACGGGCTAAGTGGTCAACAGGTGGTGGTGGTGGTTGTGGGTTGTTGTTGTTGTTCTGCTGGTTCTGGACTAACATCTACATCAATTGATTCTATTGCTGGATCAACTGAGTGAGCTCCGGTGGAAATCCATTGTCACGTCTCGGAGGCATCTGAGGGTTTAGAAAAGACGAGAATTAAGATAGAGTGAGGTCTAAAGGGAAAACACTACCCCAATGCACATGAGCAAATGCACACAAAATCACTTCATTCAATCAAACAAGGGCTTGCAAACGATCTAAAACTATCGCAAAAGTGCTCAAACTAATGTTTACAGGGGGGAATACTACTACTATCTGGTGGTCATCTAGAAATTTGAACCGGTGGAAGACTCCATGATATCTGCTCCAGCTTCGTCTTCAAAGTCGGGTTCACTTGGATCCGAATCGGTGTCGTCGATGATGATGTAGTTGTCCGGACATGCGACGTACTCGTCTTCCTCTTTGGATTCTAACTTCCTCTTGAGTTCTTCAATCTCCTGCTTAAGATCGACATTGTGCCTTGCTAGAGCTACGATTTCGTCCATGTAGTCCTTGCGTGTAGACTTCAGTTCTCCTTCTAGCTCGATGATCCTTGCCTTTGCATTCTTCAACTCTATCATATCATTGCACATCTGGTTCTCGTCGCGTCGAATGTGCTGGTTTAACTCCTGGATGAATGATGCAATGGATCTATCCTTCTTGGTGCTGACTAACTCCCATTGTTCGTCTCGGCGTCCGCAAATCTGGTAGATAGTGTCCTTGAGGTCTTCTTGGTAAACTCCTCCAATGCGCCCTATGGTGATATGAGCTGCCATGCTCTTTCCCAGACTCCAGGTTGGTGCATTGAAAACACTATCTATAGGCTTCATGATTGGCGCGAATGTCCTTCCCGGAACGTGAGCTTGACTCTTCCAGCGCTCCTCTTCAGGAGAGTGGCGTTGAAGGTCCCGGTGAAGCTTGGTAGTCCAATGTTCAGGTACTTGGTGACTTCCTTCAAGTGAAATCCAAAAGGTGTTCCTTCATCCGGTTGAGCGTACTTAATCTTCGCGTTCGTCATCCTAAAAGAGTAGAAAAGATGAGGAGTTAGAAAATGAGAAGAGAATGGTGATCTATGGCTTTAACTTAGTGGTCGTGTCCTACAGTCAGCGTGTGCGTCTGATCTCTGTGCTCCGGTGTCATCCCTGGATCAGTAATGCTGACACCACACAGTACTCGGAGGATTTATAGCAGAGTAGCAATCACACACTTATTACATCGAGTGTCTCAAAAGAGAACTTATTACAATAAATATGGCTTAAGACCATCTAATAACGATAACAGCGGAAGGCTTGGAAGATAAGTGAGTCCATCAACTCCAACGGCATCACGGAGTATAGGACCACGACCTAAAAAAACCTTAATCGTCGTCTAAAAAGTCTGCAACATGAGAAGTTGCAGCCCGAAACGGGTCAGCACATGGAATATGCTGGAAATGTAACACATAAAGAGTAATGGAATGAAACAGCTATACTATATGCATATATGGCTGGTGGAAAGCTCTATGGTTACAGTTTTGCGTAAAGCCATTTTTCCCTACTGCAAAGGAATAAATTTATTTAACTATCATGGTGGTTGTTAAACATCGAGAATGGTTGACAGCATTCCGATCCCAATTAAGTGAACAATTAAACCCAACAACATTAATTAGAAGTAACATGATGAGATTCACATGATATTCAAGTACTAGATACTCAAGTTGTCCATAACCAGGGACACGGCTAATCATGATTAGTTTGTACACTCTGTAGAGGTTTGCGCACTTTTCCCCACAAGACTCGATTGCCTCCGTTTGGTTTCTCGCACTGCAGGGTGTTTGAGAAGACGGATGACCAAGACACAGTCTTTCAGAAGCACTAGCACCTTACATGTGGGTAGACCGGTACACCTACTTTCCCCTACATCTGCTAGTCTACCCATAAGAGTTCGCACGACTTAGTCAACTATGCCAGAGCCCATAATGGCTTGTGGCTACACACGGAAGTTAATAGCATGAAAGATCTTATGATCCTTTGAGCCTGGGTGGCGGTCCAAAAAAAACAGGCAAATCCCGATAGACATCCGGTGCCTCAATCCACCTAGATGTGTGTTTAAGTTGCCACCTTAGATAAACCATTAAATTATCAATCTCACATCTGTCATGGATATCACTCACCCAATCCACGTCTACTAGCATAGCATGGCATAATAAGCAAACGCAGAAGTAACTCCCGAAAGTTTCATAATAATACAGGTAATAGGTACTACCTCATCTACGTCCCATCCCACAATTTAATTAGATCCTAATCATGCAATGTGAGAGGATTGATCTAATGCAATAAAACATGGGTTGTAGAAAAGGTATGATCAAAGTGTTACTTGCCTTGCTGATGATCCGCGAGACCTAGGGAATCGAAGTAACAAGCGGCGCAATCCGGGTGATCTATCGCAGACAAACAACAAGAACACAATAAGTACTCATCTAATGCACAGGTAAAACTCGAACAAGAGAACGAACCATAAAGTTCAACTTAAGAACTCGGGTTGCAAAGAAAGAACGAACCGAACAAACGACGGAAAACAAACGGCGGAAGAAAACAACTCGGTTCTAGCAAGTTGAAACTAGGTCAAATTTTACTGTAGCAAAAGCTTGTTCAAGTTGATTAGACAGAACGGCGGTTTCGAAACGAAACTCCAGGCGCTTGAATCACCTGATTCTGATAAACGAGCGAGAAGAAAGACTAGAACGAAGATCGGATCTGAGATCGCGATCGGAAAGAACGCGGAATAAAACCGACGAGAAAGAAAACGAAGAGCGGTTAAACGAACGGACGTCGTTAACCGGGAAAGAATCGGTGATCACGCTCGTTAAGACGAACGGTCCGATAGAATAACGAAAACCGATCTAGGGTTTTCGGAAAAGAAACCGAAAAAACGGAAAACCGAAACAAAAACCGGAAGAAAAGAAAACGGAAAAGAAAACCGGAAAGAAACGGAACGGTTCTTTTAAGAAAAACCAAACCGGGCGAGGGGTTGCGCGGCTACCTCCGGCGAGGCTCCGGCGAGGGCTCCGGCGGCAGCGGGCAAGGGCGGCGGCAGCAGCAGCAGCTAGAGGCGGCGGCGGCGGCCAAGGGCGGCGGCGGCTATAGGCGGCGGCGGCTTGGGCTTGGGAGGAGAGGGGGGGCTTGGGTATTTATACTAGGAGGGGGGTGTTGCTTGGGGAGGGGGCAAGGGGCAAGGGCGGCGGCGGCCTGGAGTCCTTCTAGGACTCGGGCGAGGGGCGGGGCTGGCTGGGCCTTGGCCCGGCTGGCCTGGCGCGCGGGAGCTGCTCTTCTTTTTTTTAAATCGGTTTCGCGCGCGGAAAAACAAAAAGAAAACTAACTAAACAAACTCCGAAAAACCTAAAGTAAATTTTCCCTGACTCCTGACAACGAGTCGAACAAAATGAACTTTACTCCGGGCCTAAAATGCAATTTTTGAAAACACGCATTTTTCCCTATCCAAATAAAACGCAAATAAACTCCGGAAAAACCAAAACTTGACTTATTCATTAAATCTTCATTTTTTCCTAACTTTGGGAAATTCATATTATTCCCTCTCTCATTTTTTTTGATATTGGAAAAATAATTGAAGATGAAATAAATAAATCAAATGATCCTCTTTTCAAATTTGAGAAAACTCTCAAATATGAAAATAACGAAATCTCCAACTCTCTCCGAAGGTCCTTGAGTTGCTGGAAATTTCTTGGGTCGGGAAAAATGCAAGAAAATATGACATGCATGATGATCTAGTGTATAACATTCCAAATTGAAAATTTGGGATGTTACACACACGCACTTAGTTTATTTTTTGAGCTTTCATACATTTATAGCTCTAGTGCATCCGTTGCATGGCAATCCCTACTCCTTGCATTGACATCAATTGATGGGCATCTCCCTAGCCCATTGATTAGCCGCGTCGATGTGAGACTTTCTCCTTTTTTTGTCTTCTCCACATAAACCCCTTCATTATATTCTATTCCACCCATGGTGCTATATCCATGGCTCATGCTCATGTATTGCGTGAAAGTTGAAAAAAGTTTGAGATTACTAAAGTATGAAACAATTGCTTGGCTTGTCATCGGGGTTGTGCATGATGAGAGCATTCTTGTGTGACGAAAATGGAGCATGACCAAACTGTATGATTTTGTAGGGATGAACTTTCTTTGGCCATGTTATTTTGAGAAGACATGATTGCTTAGTTAGTATGCTTGAAGTATTATTATTTTTATGTCAATATTAAACTTTTATCTTGAATCTTTTGGATCTGAACATTCATGCCAGAATAAAGAAAATTACATTGAGAAATATGTTAGGAAGCATTCCACATCAAAAATTCTGTTTTTATCATTTACCTACTCGAGGACGAGCAGGAATTAAGCTTGGGGATGCTTGATACGTCTCCAATGTATCTATAATTTTTTATTGTTCCATGATATTATATTATCTGTTTTGGATGATAACGGGCTTTATTTTACACTTTTATATTATTTTTGGGACTAACCTATTAACCGAAGGCCCAGCCCAAATTGTTGTTTTTTTGCCTATTTCAGTGTTTCGTAGAAAAGGAATATCAAACAGAGTCCAAACGGAATGAAACCTTCGGAAACGTGATTTTTGGAACAAACGTGATCCAGAGGACTTGGAGTGGACGTCAAGCAATCAACGAGGAGGCCACGAGGCAGGGGGGCGCGCCTACCCCCCTGGGCGTGCCCTCCACCCTCGTGGGCCCCTCGTTGCTCGACCTACCTACTTCTTCCTCCTATATATATCCATGTACCCCGCAAACATCCAGGAGCACCACGAAACCCTATTTCCACCACCACAACCTTCTGTACCCAAGAGATCCCATCTTGGGGCCTTTTCAGGAGCTACGCCGAAGGGGGCATTGATCACGGAGGGCCTCTACATCACCTCCATGGCCCCTCCGATGATGTGTGAGTAGTTTACCTCAGACCTTCGGGTCCATAGCTAGTAGCTAGATGGCTTCTTCTCTCTCTTTGGATCTCCATACAAAGTTCTCCTCGATTTTCTTGGAGATCTATTCGATGTAACTCTTCTTTTTGTAGTGTGTTTGTCGACATCCGATGAATTATGGGTTTATGATCAAGTTTATCTATGAACAATATTTGAATCTTCTCTGAATTCTTTTACGTATGATTGGTTTATCTTTGCAAGTCTCTTCGAATTATCAGTTTGGTTTGTCCTACTAGATTGTTCTTTCTTGCAATGGGAGAAGTGCCTAGCTTTGGGTTCAATCTTGCGGTGATCGATCCCAGTGACAGAAAGGGAAATGACACGTATTGTATTGTTGCCATCGAGGATAAAAAGATGGGGTTTACATCATATTGCATGAGTTTATCCCTCTACATCATGTCATCTTGCTTAAGGTGTTACTTTGTTCTTATGAACTTAATACTCTAGATGCATGCTGGATAGCGGTCGATGTGTGGAGTAATAGTAGTAGAAGCAGGCAGGAGTCGGTCTACTTGTCTCAGACGTGATGCCTATATATAGGATATGCCTAGATATTCTCATAATTATTATCTTTTCTATCAATTGCTCGACAGTAATTTGTTCACCCACTGTAATACTTATGCTATCTTGAGAGAAGCCACTAGTGAAACCTATGGCCGCCGAGTCTATTTTCCATCATACAAGTTTCCAATCTATTTTACTTTGTAATCTTTACTTTCAATCTATATCATAAAAATACCAAAAATATTTATCTTATTATTATCATCTCTATTAGATCTCACTCTTGCAAGTGGCCGTGAAGGGATTGACAACACCTTTATCGCGTTGATTGCGAGGTTCTTATTTGTGTGTGTAGGTACGAGGTGACTCGCGCGTGGTCTCCTACTGGATTGATATCTTGGTTCTCAAAAACTGAGGGAAATACTTACGCTGCTTTACTGCACTACCCTTTCCTCTTCAAGGGAAAACCAATGCAGTGCTCAAGAGGTAGCAGTCTTGACTCTAGAATTTATTGTATACTGTATAAAAAATCCTCGCAAAGTTTCATTCGATTCCGAGAACTTTTATTTCTGCACAAAAATAACACCATGATAGTTCTGTTGAAAACAGCGTCAGTCCGGGTTTAGTTTCATTCAAATCATGCAAATTAGAGTCCAAAACAAGAGGAAAAAGCGTTAGGAAAAGTAGATACGTCATTGGGTATGTTGTCATTTGTTAAACTGGAAAGATTGACATTTGTTGATCCAGTAACATTGTCATTTGTCAACCTTGTAACACTATGATTTATCAAAATATGAAGCTAAAAATCACTAGTAGTATCTAATTTTTGCAACCAAAATTCAATAATTAAGCATAGATTTCATTCATAGATTAAGTAGTCGTTCTTTATACAAATAGTTCAACTCGATAGCTGAACCGACCAAACTTTTCACCAATTGTTGCCAACCACGTACTGAAATAGCTAGTTCTACTTTATATACTAGCTAATTTTAAGTACGTTGTACAGTTTCACCACATCTATAGTTAGATACACTGAACAAAATAGCCCCTAAATACTACTACTACGGAGGGGCTTTTTACTACTTCTAGCGGCCTCTCCTCTGCCGAGCGCTCTTAGTAAGAGGTAGAGGAGGATGAGCCTACCGATGAGCTGGACAACTACAATACGGTGCCTGCCGCTGTTGCACCTTCAGTGATGCTCACCTCGAATGCCCTCTGCCGCTCTAGACGACCCCTCTCGAAGCGGTGGTTCTCCTCGTAGATCTCCTGATTCCTTGCCTCTAAGGCGGCGTGTGTCGCGGCCACGGTGGCGGTAAGGCTCCTTGCGTGCTCGACGAGGCGCTCCTCCTCCTCCTGTAGGAACTCGGTGTAGCGCGCAAGGTCACTGACGCATGTGCGTGCATCCACATCTGCCTCCCACCTTCGGGCTGCAGTGGCAGAGCGGGTGATGACCCCGGCGGTCGACGGTGGGCTGGCGGCCACGGCGACCGACGATGCGGTGGTGGCAACGACCACCACCTCCCGCCTTTGGGCTGCGGTGGCGGAGCGGGTGATGGCCATGATGGCCAGCAGTGGAGTGGCGGTCACGACGGCCACCTCCCGCCTTCGGGCCGCGGCGGTGGAGCGGGCGATAGCCCTGGCTTTCGACGGTGGTGTGGCAGCAACAGCGGCCGGCAATAGCTGCCGACGGGTAGCAGCGGCGGAGCGTGTGGTGGGTATTCCGCGCACACCCAACAGGGACGCCACGCGCACTACACTACACCGGGGACTGCGCCGCCGCCGCGGTGTAGCCTCCGAGCTGGAGCTGTCCTCTGATGACAGCGGAGTGGCTGAGTGACGACGACGGACCGGTGCCATTGGCGATTGTGGGAGAAGCAAACGAGATAAGCTACAGGGAGGGAGGGGAAAATGCGACGCAGGACTCGCCGACCGTGAGGGTTTATATAGCGGGCTGGTAAGCATTGGGATTTTGGGGGATTTCACCGAGTCGGACAGGAAGCTTGCGTGGGAACCTGCGAGGTTGCATGGGAACGGGCTCACCGACGATTCATTCGCGCCGCCGTTTGGCCAAAAGAACGCTCCCGCGTGCTGCGCAAGCTTGCGTTGTAAGCCGTCTGCGGCAACGGGGTGACAAGACGTCTAAGAGGAGGACGAAAGGCCATGTACACGTACGGTTAATAAAAAACATTTGCGATTTAATTACCTACTATACCCCTTGGTCCTGGTTTATAAGTAGGATTTAACTAAAAAATATGAATGCATGTCGCTAAGGATTATATAGTTGGATTCGTATTTGAACATAGTTTCCAATTATATATTTTTATAACATGCATTAACATTTTGTTGGCCAAATTCGAGGGCAAAGTATGGCACAGAATATAAAAGGGACTATAGACCAAGACGGAGGTAGTAGCACACGGCCGCTCTCCATGCAGCAACGCAACTGTCAGTTGGCTTGTGGGCGACCATTTCCTGCGTGTTCAACTACTCTATGCATGTGGTTGCTTGCGGTTGAGGCGGCTGAAAGTGCAACTATCCCTAGGTGGTTTTGGTAATTCATAACAACATATAGCTCATTGAGCTAATACTATTCCAAGATAATTATTTCAGGAAAGCTCAATGATTGGCATGGCATGGATGTGAAAGTGGAACCCTCAAAATGCTAAGGACAATGGATTGGCTCAAGCTCAAAAGCTAAAGACTCTTCATTTTATATTTTAGTGATCCAAGATCACATTGAGTCCATAGGAAAAGCCAATACTATTAAGGAGGGATGAGGTGTTGCTTAATGAGCCTCTTGCTTCATGTGCTTAGTGATATGCTCCAAAACCCTCAACTACTTTCCCATATCCACATATGACCTAAACTCTAAGCCAAACTCGGTCCTACCGATTCTTCCTATCCGGCGCCACCGAGTTTCACTTGTCATTAGCCACTGCCAAACCCTAGCCAATTCGGTCTACCGATAAGGAATCTCGGTCCACCAAGATGGGGTTGCAAACTCTCTGTTCCTTTCGTAACTTTTCGCTCCCATCGAAAGAGCGAATCGGTCCCACCGAGATTGCAATGTAAATTCAGTGTTCCCTTTTTGTAACTTTTCGGTCTCACCAAAAGAGGAAATCGGTCCCACCGAGTTTGCCTGACCAACTCTCTGGTTAGCTAATTACCAAATTTGGTCTCACCGAGTTTGTGTAATCGGTCTCACCGAGATTACGTTATGCCCAAACCCTAACCATATCGGTCCTACCGAGTTGCATGTCAGTCCCACCGAAATTCCTAACGGTCACTAGGTTTGCTATTTCGGCCAGACCGAGTTTTCTGATTCGGTCCCACCGAGATTGGTAAATTGTGTGTAACGGTTGGATTTTGTGTGGAGGCTATATATACCCCTCCACCTCCTTCTCATTCGATGAGAGAGCCATCAGAACACACACATCATTCCAACTCATATGTTCTGAGAGAGAACCACCTACTCATGTGTTGAGACCAAGACATTCCATTCCTACCATATGAATCTTGATCTCTAGCCTTCCCAAGTTGCTTTCCACTCAAATCTTCTTTCACCAAATCCAAATCCTATGAGAGAGAGTTGAGTGTTGGGGAGACTATCATTTGAAGCACAAGAGCAAGGAGTTCATTACCTACACACCATTTGTTACTTCTTGGAGAGTGGTGTCTCCTAGATTGGCTAGGTGTCACTTGGGAGCCTCCGACAAGATTGTGGAGTTGAACCAAGGAGTTTGTAAGGGCAAGGAGATCGCCTACTTCGTGAAGATCTACCGCTAGTGAGGCAAGTCCTTCGTGGGCGATGGCCATGGTGGGATAGACCAAGGTTGCTTCTTCGTGGACCCTTTGTGGGTGGTTGCTTCTTCGTGGACCCTTCGTGGGTGGAGCCCTTCGTGGACTCGCGCAACCATTGCCCTTGGGTGGAGCCCTGTGTGGACTCGCGCAACCGTTACCCTTCGTGGGTTGAAGTCTCCATCAACGTGGATGTAGGATAGCACCACCTATCCGAAACCACAGGAAAAACATCCGTGTCTCCCATAGCGTTTGAATTCTCCAAACCCTTCCCTTACATTCTTGCAAGTTGCATGCTTTACTTTCCGCTGCCATTATACTCTTTGCATGCTTGCTTGAATTGTGTGATGATTGCTTGACTTGTCCTAAAATAGCTAAAATCTGCCAAAAACTAAAATTGGGAAAAAGGTTAAGTTTTTATTTGGTCAAGTAGTCTAATCACCCCCCCTCTAGACATACTTTCGATCCTACAGGTGGTATCAGAGCTTTGGTCTCCATTTGCTTGATCTCCATAGCTTTTGGTGGTCATAGCCTTGGTTTCACAACCTAGGAGAGTATGGTGTCTAGCGAGGGAAGTTATCACCGTAGAGGTCCTTACTTTGATGGTACTAATTTTGCTAGTTGGAAGCATAAAATGAAAATGCATATTCTTGGACATAACCCCGCCGTTTGGGCTATTGTGTGTGTTGGTTTGCAAGGTGACTTCTTTGATGGGAGAGAACCGAACCGTGAAGCTACCGCGGATGAGTTGAAGATGTTGCAATACAATGCTCAAGCTTGTGATATTCTCTTCAACGGATTGTGCCCCGAAGAATTCAACAAAATCAGTCGCCTTGAGAATGCAAAGGAAATTTGGGACACTTTGATTGATATGCACGAAGGTACCGACTCCGTCAAGGAATCCAAGTTGGATGTGCTTCAAAGCCAACTTGACAAGTTCAAGATGAAGGATGGTGAAGGTGTCGCTGAAATGTACTCTAGGATTGCTCTCATCACAAATGAGATTGCCGGCTTATGAAGTGAAGAGATGACCGATAAGTTCATCATCAAGAAGATCCTAAGAGCCTTGGATGGAAAATATGATACAGTGTGCACATTGATCCAAATGATTCCCAATTACAAAGATCTCAAGCCAACAGAGGTGATTGGAAGAATTGTTGCTCATGAGATGTCACTTAAGGATAAAGAGGAACTTCACAACAAATCAAAGTGGTGCCTATAAAGCCTCATGTGAAGCCCCTACATCATCAAGTGAGAAACAAGACTTCAATGAAGAATTGAGCTTAATGGTGAAGAACTTCAACAAGTTCTACAAGAGTAGAAGCAAAGATAGAAGCTCCAAATCAAGGTCCTACAATGACAAAAGATCTTCTAGTCGAGAGCGAAACTGTTACAATTGTGGAAGACCCGGACACTATTCTAATGAGTGTACGGCTCCCTACAAGAGAAGAGAAGATTCTCCAAAAATAAGAAGCAAAGGATCACCACCAAGAGAGAGAAGGAGTAGAGATGATCGTTATGAACGAAGATACTCACGGAGAAGCAAGGATTCGGAAAGGAAGGAAAAATCATCAAGGAGCTACACAAGACGAAGACATCAAGCTCATGTTGGTGAATGGGCATCCGGCTCCGACTCCGACAGCCACTCCGAGAGAAGTTATCACTCCGACTCTGAAGATACTCAAGATGAAGGTGTTGCCGGTCTAGCACTTGTGTCAACCAACTCCTACGACATATTTGACTCACCAAATGAAGGAGTTGGAAGATGCTTCATGGCCAAAGGTCCTAAGGTAACACACCCCGAGTATGTTGATTTCAATAGTGATGAAGATGACTTGTTAGGTGATGATTTGCTTGGTGACAACTCTAGTGATGAATACTATGATGAAAGACCAATTAATCATGCTAAAACGAGTGACAATGATAAGGAGAAGATTGAGGCTCTAACTAAAGAACTAAAAACTCTTAAGTTAGCTCATGACACTATCTTCGAAGATCATCGAGAACTTTTAAGAGCTCATGAGAAACTACGCTTTGAAAAGCTCAATCTTCAGCAAGAGCATGAGTTCTTAAAGGCAATCAATGATGATCTCCGCAAGAAAAGTTCTTCTTACATTGCCAAGCGTTTACTCTTATCCACTTACATGCCTCAAGTCAAGTCTAACAAGAAAGATTCTTCCTCTAGTAGTAACAATGATCATGCTAAATCCAATATTGTTGCTTCTAGTAGCTCTCTTGATTCCACTAATGATTCTCTTAGCCAAGTTACACTTGAGCAAGAAAATAGCTTATTGAAGGGAATTATAGAGAAAGGAGTGTACAAAAGCCTTGCCGGGAGTAAGCAATTCGAGGAAATTGTGCGCAAGCAAGGAATGCACCGGAAGAATCAAGGTATTGGTTTTGAACGAAAGTTCAATGCCAATGGAGTTGAATGGGAAGAAGATCAATACCCCAAGACAAAGTTTGTCCCTCAACAAGAGAAGTATACTTCTTTCAAGGGGACACAAGCTCAAGATGATCTTCCACCACAAGACTACGAGCAAAAAGGCAAGGACAAGCTTCAAGAGTAAATTGATGCATTTGAAGAAGCTCCTAAGACCTTAGTCAAGTGGATTCCCAAGACTACTTCAAGTTCTACTTCATCAAGTACGACTACAACTCCAAGGATTCCCATCAAGATGATGTGGATCCAAAAGAAGAAGAACTAGAGAGTTCTTGAGGGTGACTCCGCCAACATACTTCACTCTTATCATTTTGGCAAGAACAAGTGCAATCAACCTCCACATCTTGCACTAGTTCAAGGAGTCACAAACCCTCTTGTTGGTAAGACAAGGGACAAGGTTACCGAAAAGTTTTCATGGACATCATCTTTTGTGTGCATCACTCTATGTCTATGGATATCCTTGTTTGTTCCTTATGGGACTAACCCATGTAGGTATTGAAAGTGCAATTCACTCAAATGGATAGCTCCAAGAGATCTACATCAACATTGAGCATCCACATCTTCAATATCTACATGAAGTCATCATCGACAAAACCCAAGGTTAGTTCATCCCTCTTAAGGGGGATATCACATCTAGGGGGAGCTATACTCTAAGACTTGAGCTAAAGCAACTCTAAAGATGTGAACAAAACAATGCTTTATGTAAAAGTGGTAACCCCACTTGAGCTTAAACGATGAGTATGACCTATGATCAAGTGTTCTCACTTGACTCCTAAGTCAATATACTCATATATAGATGACCTAGTCATCGCAAATTGCTTCATAGATGCTAGAATTGGTTGTGCATGCCTTGCCACATATTTCATTTGCCATCTTATTGTGTGAGCATGCTGGTTGCATATTTTACTCATTCGAGGACATCCACTTGTTGTTTTGATTGTTTGGCTTTATCTTCTTTTGCCAAGTGGATGGACAAGAATGCCTAAGAACCTCCTCTAGCTATCTATGCTTTTCTTGTCTCAAACTCTATTCATGCTGCATCACAAAATTTGATCAAGTCAGATTCGAACCACTCTGTGTGAGGAGCGCTCGGAGTCCCCGATTCATCATAGACTTAAGCTTCCAAAACCTCTTTATGATTCTCGGTCTGACCGATACTCCACTTTCGGTCCTACCGAGATCATTAAGTTGATCTAGATTTTCGATCTCGGTGCAACCGATTTGAACCTTTCGGTCTCACCGAGTTTCAGTAACTGCACGCAGTTATGAATCTCGGTGCCACCGAGTTGTTCAACTCGGTCACACCGGCAGGGTCGGGCTATATATAGTCACGGGAAAAATTTGGAAATTTCTCTGAACCCCTTCGCCCGCGCGATAGCCTGCTCTGCCCTTGAGGTCTCCGGATCGTCTTCTCGCCGCCAGCAGCCTCCAGTCGCTGGTCTCCGTCGCCGTCAACGGGAATTCTGCCTCGCCGTTGCCGCCGTAGCAAGTCCCCGCCGAACTAGGGTATGGACTTGATCTTTGTGCTATTCCTCAATCTGATTCCTAGAACATTGTGATCATATTGTTTCTAGCCACGTTTGATAAACTTCTATCCAGTCAAAACGCTCATAGATTAGGTTTGATTCAAAAATTCTAGGTTTAGGTTTCCGCCGAAACCATCTCGGACCCACCGAGTTGAAAAACTCGGTCCCACCGATTTGGCTTATGCCATTGCACAAGTGAGACTCGGTCTGACTGAGAATTACTTATCGGTGTGACCGATTTTTGAACTCAGTGAAACCCTAGCAGTCTCGGTACCACCGAACTGTGACTCGATCCTACCGAGTTCACTAGTTTAGGTTCCAAAACTGCTTCGGTATCACCGAGTTTGAAAATCGGTAGATCCGAGATGATTTCAGTGGGAAACTAAAACTAAGTTTTTGGATCATTCTTTTTGCAAAAATCTCTGCATTTTGTGATGCTCATCCACTCTATCTCCTCTATAATCTATTCATAGGGTCAGCAGTCAGTTTGCAACATGTCAGACCAGAGTGACAGCCAAAACTTGTCAGAGCAGCAAGTGCAGTTGAGTGAGGGCACTAGCCCCTCAAGTTCCTCAGATGATGGCAGCAGGAGCACACGCAGCAACCTGCCTAAAGCTGCCACGAGACAAAGAAAGAAGAAAACCTCAGATTCTAAAGATGAGGACTATGTGGCAGAGGAAGAGGCCACTTCCAAGAGAGTTGAGCCAGCTCAAGGCTCAAAGCCAGGCCTGAAAATCAAAAGGCCAGCAGGCAGGCAACCCATGTCAAAGGCTAGAGCCTCAACTGAGAAGCCTGCTCCCATTGAGCCCGTTGCAGCTGAAGGCAAGAAGAGGAAAGAAAGAGTGAAAAAGACTGTGGCTAGGGTGCTTGGGAAAGCCTCCATCATGGTAGAAGAGGAGGAGGAAGAAGAGGCAGCTGCACCAGCGCCCAAGGCAGCAAAAGTTATGGGAGATTCCATAAGGTTAGGGGGAGCTGCATCCAAGCCCAAGGAAGCACCTAAGGCTGCATCTAAGCCTAAGAGTGCACCAAAGAGAAACACAAGAAGCATCCCAGCCACTGAGAAGAACAAGGCCCCAGTGCCTGAGACTGTTGCAGAGGAAGAGGAAGAGAGTGTCCTTCGGAAGCTCAAGCCCAAGATCCCAGACCACAACGATGCTCATCCTGTGGCTGAGGATATGAAGCTCAGGAGAGAATGAGGGCTCAGGAAGTGGAGAGAAGCAGATCCATATGCTTCTAGGAGAAGGACTGCAGTGGACTACAGGTTTCATACCAAGGAGCAGCAGGATTTCTATGAGACAGTGCTACTTGACAAGAAGCCAATTGTATGTGACATGAGATGGGTCGACTGGACCTATATCAAGGATAATGAAGAGTACTACCCTGGAGTATTTGACAGCTTTAGTGCGTGTGGAGTTGCAGACTTTGTTGGGCAGAAGCTCACAAAGTGGAACGAGGAGCTGATCATGCAATTCTACTCCACAGCACACTTTTATCCGGATGGCAGGATCACATGGATGTCAGAAGGTATGAGGTACCACTCTACTGTTGAGGAATGGGCGAAGCTGATCAATGCCCCAGAGGAGCAAGCAGATGACTTGGACATTTATGCCAAGAAAAAGATGGACCACAACTCCATGTCCAACATGTACAAGGAGATTCCGAATGAAGCACTTGACACGTTCAAGTTTGGCTCAGTGCATTATCTGCTCTCAGAATTGCCTACGATCAACTGGATCCTTAGGCACACCCTTCTGCCCAAGTCTGGAGATCACAAGATGATCAGAGGTCACGCGATCAATTTGCTTCATGTCTTTGACGTGCCTCAAAAATTCAAAGTCATGAGCCTCATAGTGGAAACAATCAAAAGGACTGCGGCAGATCAAAAGAGGAGCTGTGGATATGCCCCTCAGATTCAGGAGCTCATCAACTCCAAGATGGGCACGGGCGTATATTTGCTGGATAAGGAACACCTGCCCATCCGTCCAGATTTTGAGAACAATGAAGTTGTGATGACAGAGAATGAACCATCTTCTGCCCATGCACAAGCTCAGAAGGAGAAGGTGAAGAAGGAGAAAGCTGCCAGGATGCCTACTCAAGCGGAGGCATCTGTTTATTTCTTGAAGACCAAACAAGAGCAGCTCAGTTACTTGATTGCGTCCACCCTGCGGATTGAGCAGAGTATAGCCACCCTGACTCAGAACCAGGCGAGTTTAGAGAGGATCATGGAACAGAGGTTCTATGACTTGGACATCAAAGTAACAGAAGTTCAGTCTGCAGTGGAGCAGCTCCAGGAGGACATGAATGAGAGGAGAGGCAGGACCACGACTCATGCGTTTGCGAGGGTACCACGAGGTCCGAGGTCGTCTGCACTGCCAGTTGCTGACACCAGAGCTACAACGTCTGCACCAGCCACAGCCTCACTTCCACCAGCTCCAGCATCCACTTCAGCCTCGACTCCAACCACGTCTACCGAAGGCTTCGTCCTTGGAGTGATCTGGACTCCACCACCACCTGAAGATCAAGCCTGAGCGTCGATCTAGTGCTATGCATTTTCTAGGAACTTTTTGGTAACTTGTTGCCAAAGGGGGAGAAGATGTATAGATCATAGGCTTCGAGAGAGAGTGTTGCTTTTATTCTCTCTTGTTTTATTTGGTGGTTTTTCGAACTTTGTTTGCTTGTGTGTGAGATACTACGTCCTTATGCCTGTGAGACATCGATGATCATGTGTTTGATCATAAGCTACACTTAATGTTTGCTTGATGCTTGCTTAAATATTATCATTCTATCTATCGTTTGTGATCATTCACTATTCTTGGTGATGAGTGCATGTATTTCAATCTTATCATTTTTGAGCGCTCCACCAAGATGTATGTGACATGGAAGAGTAACCCATGATTCTAACTCTTTGTGCATTTGCAGTCCAAAGCAAATTTTAAATATGCACAAATTTAGGGGGAGCTCTTACTTATCACATACTTCTCAAAGCGACGATATATTTCATGCTTATTATCATTTGTCGAAGCTTTGATCTATATGTTGTCATCAATTACCAAAAAGGGGGAGATTGAAAGTGCAACTATCCCTAGGTGGTTTTGGTAATTCATAACAACATATAGCTCATTGAGCTAATACTATTCCAAGATAATTATTTCAGGAAAGCTCAATGATTGGCATGGCATGGATGTGAAAGTGGAACCCTCAAAATGCTAAGGACAATGGATTGGCTCAAGCTCAAAAGCTCAAGACTCTTCATTTTATATTTTAGTGATCCAAGATCACATTGAGTCCATAGGAAAAGCCAATACTATTAAGGAGGGATGAGGTGTTGCTTAATGAGCCTCTTGCTTCATGTGCTTAGTGATATGCTCCAAAACCCTCAACTACTTTCCCATATCCACATATGACCTAAACTCTAAGCCAAACTCGGTCCTACCGATTCTTCCTATCCGGCGCCACCGAGTTTCACTTGTCATTAGCCACTGCCAAACCCTAGCAATTCGGTTCTACCGATAAGGATCTCGGTCCTCACCGAGATGGGATTGCAAACTCTCTGTTTCCCTTTCGTAACTTTTCGGTCTCACCGAAAGAGCGTCGGTCCCACCGAGATTGCAATGTAAATTCAGTGTTTCCCTTTGTAACTTTTCGGTCTCACCGTCACTCGGTCCACCGAAAGAGCAAATCGGTCCCACCGAGTTTGCCTGACCAACTCTCTGGTTAGCTAATTACCAAACTCGGTCTCACCGAGTTTGTGTAATCGGTCTCACCGAGATTACGTTATGCCCAAACCCTAACCGAATCGGTCCTACCGAGTTGCATGTCAGTCCCACCGAAATTCCTAACGGTCACTAGGTTTACTTCGGTCAGACCGAGTTTATTGATTCGGTCCCACCGAGATTGGAATCTGTGTAACGGTTGGATTTTGTGTGGAGGCTATATATACCCCTCCACCTCCTTCTCATTCAGTGAGAGAGCCATCAGAACACACACATCTTTCCAACTCATATGTTCTGAGAGAGAACCACCTACTCATGTGTTGAGACCAAGACATTCCATTCCTACCATATGAATCTTGATCTCTAGCCTTCCCAAGTTGCTTTCCACTCAAATCTTCTTTCCACCAAATCCAAATCCTATGAGAGAGAGTTGAGTGTTGGGGAGACTATCATTTGAAGCACAAGAGCAAGGAGTTCATTACCTACACACCATTTGTTACTTCTTGGAGAGTGGTGTCTCCTAGATTGGCTAGGTGTCACTTGGGAGCCTCCGACAAGATTGTGGAGTTGAACCAAGGAGTTTGTAAGGGCAAGGAGATCGCCTACTTCGTGAAGATCTACCGCTAGTGAGGCAAGTCCTTCGTGGGCGATGGCCATGGTGGGATAGACAAGGTTGCTTCTTCGTGGACCCTTTGTGGGTGGTTGCTTCTTCGTGGACCCTTCGTGGGTGGAGCCCTTGTGGACTCGCGCAACCGTATGCCCTTGGGTGGAGCCCTGTGTTGGACTCGCGCAACCGTTACCCTTCGTGGGTTGAAGTCTCCATCAACGTGGATGTAGGATAGCACCACCTATCCGAACCACGGGAAAAACATCCGTGTCTCCAATAGCGTTTGAATTCTCCAAACCCTTCCCTTACATTCTTGCAAGTTGCATGCTTTACTTTCCGCTGCCATTATACTCTTTGCATGCTTGCTTGAATTGTGTGATGATTGCTTGACTTGTCCTAAAATAGCTAAAATCTGCCAAAAACTAAAATTGGGAAAAAGGTTAAGTTTTTATTTGGTCAAGTAGTCTAATCACCCCCCCTCTAGACATACTTTCGATCCTACAGCGGCCGAGGCGTGCTTTTCTCGCGTCCCTCCAGGTGCTTTGCCTTCATCCCTCCACGCGCGCTGTCAGTGTTTGCGGCCGGCACACGATCACGCACGTTCATGTGCATGCTGTTGCGCCGGGCGTGGCGTGACAATGCAGTTACCCGCTGCAAAAACTGCCATGCGGACGCGCAGAGAATCCCCAGGCCGCCCGGCCCCCATTTATTCCTGCGGCCATTTACCTTCATCTCTCGCGTCACACGACACAATAAGAACACCCACGACGACACATACAGAGAGGACATCCAACGTTCCAATGGCGATCCCCGTGGCTCCAATGGCGCTCCCAGCGGCCGACGATGACAACAGCGGGCAGTTCACCACGCATCATGTAGTGGACACCCACGTGAGGGGAAGGCCCTCTCGGTGGTGTACACGAACGATCCGGTCTTGGTGGAGAGCTCCATCCAAACTATGGAGAAGTTCCTTGCCGAGGACAAGTACCAAGTGGTCATCTTTGACATCGAGTACACCATCGGTCATGCTGGGCACAATCAGAAGATTGTCATCGCCCAGTTGTGCGTGCGACATGACGTCCTCCTCTACCACTACCACCTGGCCACAAGGCCTTGCGAGCGTTTCTCCAGGTTTATCAACAGCTCTAACTACAGTTTTGCTACGGTGGACACCACCAACGATCTAAAAGCGCTCAAGGTTTCGGGCTTAAAATGCCCGAATCTTGTCAACATCCAGCACCACTACAAGGTATGGGGCAGCGACAAAAACAAACTGAACTCCCTGGTTGACCTCGCCTCGGCCATCATCGACCCCTACTACATGAAGATGAAGAATGAGAGCAAGAAGGACAAGAACGCCTGGCCCAGTGTGTGGCATGTGAGACTGGATGAACAACATGTCAAGTACGCGGCCAAGGACACGTACACAAGCTACGAGATGTACAGGCGGATCGTTGACATGAGGAAGTGTCTTCTTCTTTCCCCAGACGAGGGATCGAGCCACAGAGCAGTGGCGGCAGCGTTATACAAGAAGTAGATGACTAGATGATCATTTCTTCTACTTTAGAATGCATGCAATTGTTTATTGAGGTGTGCGTGAATGATCTGTATAGTCACTTATGTAATTGGATGTTTATTTCATTTATATATACACACACATGTTATTCTTATGTAGACAGAGCAAATCACACGACTTATTAGCAGCAATCGTCTGTGTTATTATTGGTCTTCACACACATTTCTAATTATGGACCTGTTTGCCGCGTATCACACACATCTTGTTCAGTTGAATCATTTCCATTGTGTTGCCTAATCACACATAGTTCATCCTAGTGAACCGTACGTTGTATATCGCACACACCTTCATCTGGCTGCCCGTTTCTTTTGTTCCTCAACGCAAACGGTTAATTGAACTGAACCGTATGCCCTGCATCGCACACACAACTAAAGTCTGAACCGTGTTTGATGCATCCGTCATCACAAACGTTTTGCACCTTTTTTGATAGTTTTTTACACCATCGTTTGCGATTATGGCATCGCACATAGTTTCGTCAAATGGTCTCTGATCGTAGTGTCGCGTTTGGACCATCCTGCAGTAGTGTCAGACTCTTGTTATCCTAGGCCTCCGGTACATTATATAAGCCGAGGCCAGGCTAGTCGATAGATCATTATGTCATACATGATAGAAGAAGAACCATCATCCTACTCACCTAGGGTTCAGTTCATCTGATCTCGTGGTAGATTGACTCTCTAACCATCATATACACTTCAATATAATCAAGCAAGACATAGGGTTTTACCTCTTCGAGAGGGCCCAAACCTGGGTAAACATCATATCCTTCGTCTCCTGTTCCCCATTGATCCAAGATCCACAGCTTGGGACCCCCTACCCGAGATCCATCGGATATAGAACCGACACCATGCTTGTATTTGTGTAATGATGTTGCAGTGATTCTTCGATGCCTATCCTTTTTGCATAGCCTGATTTTGTCACAATTATATTACCTTGCCTACCTTTCCCAACATGACTAGTTACTTGCTTGTATTATTTCCATGTTAACCATTCTTATTGTCGTAGTAGTATGCTATGCTTAAGTTTTTTGCTTTAGTTATGTCATATCTAGTCGGTGTTGCTTATGGGTAGTTAACCTGGCTCTAATACATTCATGTTGTGCTATGGAGATGATTATGTTAATTTGTAAATAAGGCAAAGGTGGGAGGCCATGCTTAATACAATGGTGTTTTTGTTCCACTTGAGTCGACCATGAGTGTATTTTCACAGAATACAATGCTGAATACAATGGTGTTTCTTGCGTTGAAATTGCTATATAATGATCAGTGTAATATCAAGTGGTTAATATGATGCAGTGCATGTTGTTGTTTTTCCGGGAATGGCTGGATCTACAGAGAAAGAAAAGGAAAAACTATAGCCTAAGTGATTACTCATGAAAGATCTCCTAAAAGCTTGTGAGTAAGTCGGTCCAACCAATGATTAAGAAAGGTTACGATTTTGTTGTCAATAAACTAAGATAAGATGAAACAATCTGAAAAATATATGCTCCCAAAGAAAGAATTTCGGATGTCCAAGCTCCAAGAATCAGAAACAAGATTGCATAATGGAGTGAGATATGATTACATGGCTGATGTCGAGACGAGCGGCCAGAGCTTGTAGACTTGATGGTGCTTGTGTGGGGGCAGTACGACACCGAGGAGTTTACCGTCACTTCGGAGCTCCACATCCGCCACAGCCGGGGATTGATAAGGTCGAGCCGTCGGGTTGGGAGTGGGAGTCGCATCCGGCTGCCTCATGCCATCTATCGTTCAATCCCAGCATGTGCAACTCGGATCCATTGTCGCCGCTGCAACAACAGTAGTAGCAAGCATAGGAGAAGCCACATATGTCGTTGGCGGATTCCCTGTAGCCCTGCACATCATGCCTCCCTTTGGGCGCCATGCCAGTAGCGCCTTGTGCTCATCGGCTTCCTCCCTTGGAGCCCCCACCAGGGCAGGATCCCTGAGGGTGAGCGAGATAACGCCCTGCGGAGGCATCCGCGGGGATCCGCGGCGGCTGCGGTAGGCGTCCGTCGGGATCCACGAGGGTGGTGGCGGCGGCCCTGGGGATCCTAGAGAAAAGATCAAGACCAGGGATGGGAGGAGTTTATGGGATGTTTTTTTTTCATTTTTTGTATAAAGAGATAAAACCAGTGGGAGGGGTGGGATGAAGAAAAATCGGAAGAAAAAACGGTGTACCAGGCTACCAACTCCTCCATTAGGAGTAGAGATATTGGGTTAGCCTGCCCAACGAACTTCTTCCCCCCCCCCTCCGGCGAGTTTCTCCCCCCCTCCGACTGTTTCTTCCATCAATTAAAATCGATTGACCCCAAATTCAAAATTCAAGCGATTGACATGTAGCAATTGTGCAAAAACAAATGTTTTTGAAACGAAGCGTGGAGTACGAAGACGAGGATGATCTCGCCAAGGCTCCACTTCGATGGACGGCGCCCACTCCGGCCGACATGCTACTTCGCCGAAGGACCCCCGCCCCCCTCCCCTCCTCCCTGGCTGTGAGCCTGAGCATCAGCTAGGAGCTCCTCCGATTTTGATTTTGCAGAATTTTCATGTAGATTTTCTATGAGCTATTGCTGATGTATGTTGTTTTCATCTTGATTTGCTATGAGGTGTTGCTCATATGTGGCAGAACTAATTTTGATGTGGATGTGCTGATCGTGCCAAGTATAAGTACAAGATTGTTGCCCTCTGGTTGATATCATTGTATTTGCATAGAAAGCAATATCTAATTGTTGTTTGTACTACATATTAATTCTTCCAATTCTTTTTAATTGACATGATGAATAATACAGACGAAAGCACTAGCATATGGTAGTGTTTGTAAGTGGAATTTATGTTCATATGGGTATCAAAATGATAAAAAAATGATATCATTTAATCTGAACGACAATATAGTTCAAGGGCATTACGGACTTTTCTCTGACCATACGCCAGATAAGCTAACAAAATAGATATGAAAAAGAACTAGCTAACTTATTATCTGGAGCTTATTCTCACAAGAGCTTATCTCAAGCTTATCCTCACATGAGCTTATTTCCACGTCATAGCTCAAAAGAACTGGACCTAAAGATAGTCAGGCCCGCCAAAGAAGAGCCGGTCTATGTACTACTGTGGCTGGTCTTTGGTCATCTTGTGCACACTCCCATATGACCGTGCCCGTGCAGCACAACACAGCACCACGCCACCACCTGTCAATGAAGAGCACTTACTACCTGGAGTACCACTTGTGCAGTTCAGACTTCAGGTCCGAACGGTCACGGCGATGCTGGTCATTTTCTCCGGCCGACAGTGCCCGGGCATGGCCTCTTGGTGCAAACTCGGTCTCCTCCTCTTGCTCCAGAGTCTGAGCTCCTCTGCCGCCGCGGCAGGCTCTATCTCGCTCTCCGTGGGAGAATCTATCACCGGGAACCGGACGCTGGTTTCGGAGGGAGGCAAGTTTGAGCTGGGCTTCTTCTCTCCGGCCGGCGACTCCAACTACTACGTTGGCATATGGTACAAGAAGATCCCGGTGCAGACCGTCATTTGGGTGATGAACAGGGACCGCCCTGTCTCCGACCCATCGTCCTCGGAGCTGACGCTAGCTCCGGACGGCAAGCTCGTCCTCCTCCTAAACGAGAACCAGCAGAAGAGGCCAGTCTGGTCGTCGGCCAGTCACGCACGTACGAGCAACGGGCCCGTCGTGGCGGCGCTCCTCGACAGCGGGAACCTCGTTCTGCGGGGCCGCCAGCCGGGCAACTCGTCGGAGGTCATGTGGCAGAGCTTCGAGCACCCGACCGACACGCTCGTGCCGGGCGGCTGGGTCGGGCTGAACAAGAGCAGCGGCGCGTACCAGGCGCTCGTGTCATGGAGAAGCGCCGTCGACCCATCCACGGGATTGTACATGGACTGGGTCGACCCGTCCGGGTCCGGCCAGTACACCTTCTCGTGGAACGGCACGACCGTGTACCACCGCGTCGGCGCGTCGAGCGGCCAGCGCTTCGCCTCCGTGCCGGAGATGGGCATGTCGTCTAGGTACAAGTACACCTCCGTCAACAACGATGAGGAGGTCAGCTTCTCCTTTGAGGTGGTCAACCCCTCTACCCTGTCGAGGATGGTGATGAGCCCGCACGGGCAGCTCACCATGTTCGACTGGTCCAGCGAGTCCGGGCAGTGGCTGCTCCACTGGGCGACTCCCACGTCGCCATGCGACGTGTATTCCGTGTGCGGGCCCTTCGGGCTGTGCGACGTGGCAAGCTCGCAGTACTGCCGGTGCTTGCCGGCGTTCGACGCCGCGTCGCCGGGGGATTGGAGCGGCGGCTGCGCGAGGAAGACGAGCTTGTACTGCAGCAATGGCACGTCGCCCGATGGGTTCCTTCCGGTACAAAACGTGAAGCTGCCGAGCAGTTATTTCTCCGATGCTGATGCTGCCGGTAGCTCCGGAGATTGCGGGTCGGCGTGCTTGAGAAACTGCTCTTGCACGGCGTATGCGTACAGTGGTGGTGGTTGCTTGGTGTGGGGTGGTGATCTCAGGAACATTCAGCAGGTCACCGACGGCGAAGCCGGCTCGTCCACTCTGTTCCTCCGAGTCGCCGCCGCCGATCTTGCTGCCGCCAGTAACCATGGCGGCGCGTCAGCAAATGAACGCGACGTCATCCTGGTCGCGTCTTCGGTATCTTTTCTCACGATACTCTGCTTGTTCGTCTTCGTTTGCTGGAGGCATCGTCGCTTGAAAACTGTGCGGCACGACGGCTCTCTTTTGGTGTTCAGCCACGGCCATCTGGCGCGGTGCACGGACAACTTCTCCCAGAAGCTGGGCATGGGGAGCTTCGGCTCCGTGTACAAGGGGACGCTCCGTGACGGTGACCACACCGCGGTGGCCGTCAAGAGGCTCGAGGGATCGGCGCAGGGGGAGAAGCAGTTCCGCGCCGAGGTGAGGACCCTCGGCACGATCCACCACGTCAATCTCGTGCGCCTTCGCGGGTTCTGCGCGACGAGGCGCGAGCGGCTGCTGGTGTACGACTACATGCCCAACGGCTCCCTGGCGTCCGCCATGGCCGGCCCGAGCTTCGGACTGCTGGACTGGGGCACCAGGTTTGGGATCATGGCCGGCGTCGCCAGGGGCCTCGCCTACCTCCACGAGCAGTGCCAGGAGCGCATCGTGCACTGCGATGTGAAGCCGGAGAACATACTCCTGGACGCGGCCTTCCACCCCAAGGTGGCCGACTTCGGCATGGCGAAGCTCATCGGGCGGGACTTCAGCCACGCGCTGACCACGGCGCGGGGCACGGTGGGGTACCTGGCGCCGGAGTGGGTCCAGGGCCTGCCCATCACGCCCAAGGCGGACGTGTACAGCTACGGCATGACGCTGCTGGAGCTCGTTTCCGGGCGGAGGAACCGGGACGCCGGCGGCCGCGGCGCGGGCCACTTCCCGCTCTGGGCGGCCACCAAGGTCAGCGAGGGGCAGTTTGTCGCGCTCTTGGACGAGAGGCTGGCGGGGGACGCAGACGTGGTCGAGCTGGGCCGGGCGTGCAGCGTCGCGTGCTGGTGCATACAGCAGAGCGAGGCGATGAGGCCGACCATGGGGCAGGTGGTGCAGGTTCTGGAGGGGTCGCTCATGGTGGGGGCTGCGCCCGTGCCCAGACATCTGGAGGTGTTCTGTGCGGAGGATTCACGCACGCTCTGAAGAGGACCCAATCGATGGCGACTTGTCTTTTTTTCTCTTCCGGGGAATTATGATGACCACATGTGATTCACTTCACTTGCCGATCCAAATCGTGCAGGAACATGCTATGCTATTTGTGGGAATTGTAGAAGCGTCTCAACTCCTTTAATATGGGAGCCCGCATGATATATATTGATTCAGGGTGAGGCCGGCTCTCGCAGAGGCATACAAGATGAGGTTGTTCAACAACCAGAGAGATACATGGAGATAGAGGAGAATAAACAGATAAAAGATAACTATGCTAACAATCAGAAAATACATCTCCTAACTACTCTACGGAGCCGAGCCGTGTCATATGTTTAACACTCTCCCATAATCACAACTATGACAAGTTGAGATTACGTTTAAATTCTTCAAAACTTTTGGATGGCAATGCCTTTGTGAACCCATCTGCAAACTGATTTTTGGAAGGTATAAATCTGATCTCAAGCTGTTTATTGGCAACACGTTCTCTTATAAAATGGAAGTCTATTTCAATGTGCTTTGTCCTGGCATGAAAAACTGGATTAGCAGATAAATACGTAGCACCAAGATTATCACACCATAGACAAGGAGGCTGATTCTGAACCACTCCAAGTTCTGTGAGCATAGACTGAACCTAAATGATTTATGCCGTTGCATTTGCTAATGCTTTATACTCTGCTTTTGTACTTGATCTGGAGACAGTGACTTACTTTCTTGCACACCATGATATCAAGTTAGATCCATAAAAGATAGCAAAACCACATGTTGACCTTCTGTCATCTAAACAACCAGCCCAGTCTGCATCTGAGAAGGCACTGACAAGTGTGGAAGATGACTTGCTGAATGTAAGACCCAAGTGTATAGTGTTTCTTATGTACTTGAGAATTCGTTTTGCAGCTGTCCAGTGAGCTGTGGTAGGTGCATGAAGATACTGACACACCTTATTGACTGCAAAAGAAATGTCAGGTCGAGTGAGAATCAAGTACTGAAGTCCACCAACCAGACTTCTGTAACCAGTAATGTCCTCTTGGTGCAGAGACTCTCCTTCTGTCAAGGATAAAGGTTCTGAACTGGACAAGGGTGTTGGTGAAGATTTACAATTCTGCATACCAATTCTACTTAGCAGTTCAGTGGCATACTTTGCTTGAGATAGATGAATACCATTACTATGTTTCTTGACCTCTGTCGGTGTCAAAACCGGCGGATCTCGGGTAGGGGGTTCCGAACTGTGCGTTTAGGCCGGATGGTAACAGGAGGCAAGGGACATGAAGTTTTACCCAGGTTCAGGCCCTCTCGATGGAGGTAAAACCCTACGTCCTGCTTAATTAATATTGATGATATGGGTAGTACAAGAGTAGATCTACCACGAGATCGGAGAGGCTAAACCCTAGAAGCTAGCCTATGGTATGATTGTTGTTCTGTATCTTGTCCTACGGACTAAAACCCTCCGGTTTATATAGACACCGGAGAGGGTTAGGGTTACACAAAGTCGGTTACAATGGTAGGAGATCTGCATATCTGTATCGCCAAGCTTGCCTTCCACGCCAAGGAAAGTCCCTTCCGGACACGGGACGAAGTCTTCAATCTTGTATCTTCATAGTCCAGGAGTCCGGCTGAAGGTATAGTCCGGCTATCCGGACACCCCCTAATCCAGGACTCCCTCAGTAGCCCCTGAACCAGGCTTCAATGACGACGAGTCCGGCGTGCAGATTGTCTTCGGCATTGCAAGGCGGGTTCCTCCTCCAAGTACTTCATAGAAGATTTTGAACACAAAGATAGTGCCCGGCTCTGCAAAATAAGTTTCCACATATTGCCACAGAGAGAATAATATTTACACAAATCTAATCTGCTGACGTATTCCGTAGTGTGACACACCACGGCCGCCAAGCCTTTATCCGAGTCGTTTCATTATCCCACCTCAGCGCGTCATGCGAGGCGGTTTCCTTGGCACGTCTTGTTAAAGCAGAGATCGTGTCCCCTTATTCCGGGATTCTCATCAATACGGGCGTGGGTAACCCAACCGCGCCATTGATTACGGCGCTTGGAGATAAGCGAGTTTTACCAGGCTGGTGGGGACACGTAGTTGCGTCCACCCATATAAGGGGATAAGGATCCACCTTTTCACCTACGCCTTCTCTCCTTTGCTTATCCATTCGCGCACTCGAGCTCCAGCGCCCAAGTCCGCACTCCCCACCTCAACCTTCTCCAGCCATGTCCGGAGCGGGAGGCAAGTGGATGGTCTCCTCCGTCACGGCGGAGGGACACATCAAAAAACTGAGGAAGGCCGGATACTTGTCTAACGACATTGCGTACCGGCTTCCTGAAAAGGGGCAGCTCATCCCCACCCCTAGGCCCCATGAGAGGGTGGTGTTCCTCCTCCATTTCCTTCGCGGACTGGGCTTCCCTCTTCACCCATTTGTCCGGGGGCTCATGTTCTACTATGGCCTGGATTTCCACGATCTGGCCCCGAACTTTGTCCTCAACATCTCGGCGTTTATCGTCGTGTGCGAGGCTTTCCTTCGCATCCGCCCCCATTTCAGCCTATGGCTCAAGACTTTCAATGTCAAGCCAAAGGTGGTGCGCGGCAACCAGGTGGAGTGCGGAGGCGCCATGGTGGGCAATATGGCCAACGTCTTATGGCTCGAGGGCTCCTTTGTGGAGACCCTGAAGGGGTGGCAATCAGGGTGGTTTTACATCATCGAGCCGCGCGACCCCGAATGGGTCGCAGCCCCCGAGTTTCGATCCGGACCCCCTACGCGGCTCACCTCCTGGAAGGATACGGGCCTGTCGTGGGGTAAAAAAGGAGAGCTAACCGGACTCCAAACATGCGTCCAAACCCTGGTGGACAAGAAGCTCAAACTTGTTAACGTAGTCCAGGTTATGCTCATCCGCATGATCCTCCCGTGTCAATAACGGGCTTTCAACCTGTGGGAGTTCGACCCGGCGCGGCACCAAACTCTGAGCAGGCTCTTCGACACGATGTACGAAGATGCCTGGAAGGTCCTTTTCAAGGGCGCGGAGGCCCCCGCATCCGCTACCGAGGATCGCGGATTCAATACGCAGCGTCACGATCATGCGGTAAGCTGTTTTTTCCTTTTACAGGGTATCGGTTTTTCATAGTTTGACTCCATGCGGGATCTAAGCTCCCTTACCTTTGACAGGATTAGCAGGAGACGTCCGGACAGATCAACTGTCCGGCTCCTTTGCCCGAAGGCCCAGCGGACGCTCGCTTGGCGAAGCTGCTGGTTCCGGCACCCTATGTGGTGCAGGAGAAGAAGGCCGCGAAAAAGGCCACGGGGACTCGAAAGAGTGCCCGGCGCCAGGAGGTGTCGGATCCATCATCTGACGGTTCCGAGGCGCATTCCTCCCGTGAAGACGAGGAGGAAGAAGAAGAGACCTCTCCCCCTCCAGCGGGAGGAGAGAAGAAAAGGAAGGCTGCCCTCTCTGGGGAGGCCGGAGGGTCCAAGAAGGGGAAAACCCTTCCTCCGGACTACTCCACCGACGCCGACGACGGCGGAGAGGAGTGGCCGCCCAGGGCCAAGCCCCTGGCAAAACCGTAAGTATCCGGATACCAGAGTAATTCATAGTCTCGTTTATTGCACAGCTTTCCCTTATGTCGAATATGTTTATGCAGCCCACCCAAAGACCGGCTCGACGTGTCGTCGAGCGGCTCACTGGACTCGTCGGATGTGAACTCGCTTCCGACGGCTTCCTCCCCCCGCCCTACGGATGACACCGAAGTGTTATCCCAACAGGTTCCAAGCCGGGAGGAGGTGGTCCTGGAGGCGCCGCGAGGCGACCTCCCGGACTCCAGGAGTAAAGGGGATGAAACCCCCCAGGGCTCCAAGTCCGGCTCTAGGCCGGACACCGCTCCGGAACCTTCAAAGGTTCCAGAGTCTGGCAGGGGACCTCCTTCCAAGAGGAGCAAGCCCACCGTGCCGGTGACCCCCATCCAACCGGAGGCGCCGGACAATCTGTTGGAGGCGCTCCAAGGCGCCTCCATCGACGAGGAGCACTGCACCATTATGAGTGCGGTGGTCCAGAAGGTTCAGTTCGCCAAGAGCGGACTGACTGAAGCTTGTACTAGCCTTTTAACAGGCTTTGAGGTAAGTAAAGAATGTGTAAATAATATTACCGCATAGACAGTAGCCCCTGATGCTCTGTTTGGCGTTTAGGAAGAAAAGCCGAATAGAGGATCAAATAAAATTCGCAGGAGTCTAACAAAAAGGAGTCAATATGCGTATGCAGGCTTCTTTTCTTGCGTCCGCCGCAATGACTGCGGAAGTGGACACGCTAAAGCAGAATCTCGAGCGGTCCGAGCAAGAGCTCGGGCGTGCCAAGAAGCAGCTCGAGGACAATGAAGGTAAGAAATACCTTTTTTAAATATATGTATAAAAAGGTGCAATTGCAAAAAATGACAGGATTATCGTGGCTATTGTAGGAGACGTCTGAGGTGGCGACCCTTAAGCAAGCGCTGGTCGAGGCCGAGAAGAGGGCGGCCACGGAGCGCACCGAGCGGGAGAAGTATGAGGCCGAGGTTGGCAAGGTACGGCAAGAGCTCCAGGTTCTCATGGAAAAACATGAGATTTTGGAGCTTGACTCAAAGACGCGAGCGTCCGAGCTCGTGGTGGCTATTGAAAATGCCAAGTCTGCCAAGGCCGAATCCCAGAAGACCCTCCAGGAGTTGGATGAGGTGAAGAAGATAGCGGCGGGTAAGGCATTATTTATGCAAAGCAAACACATAAACGTGAGTTACTTGTTGCTTACCCGAATCCGGAGCTCTCCAGGAGCGTTCACAGATCTTCCCTGGAGTGTGTCCGATGCCGCTGCGTTCTATCGAGCCGAGGAGGGCAGCTCGACAGAGAAGGTGTTCTGGTCTCAGTATGCTGAGGCCGGACACCCCGTGCCCCTCAGCGACCATCTGAAGCAACTGGTCGAGCTCCACAAGGCGGCCGAACAGGCCATGAAGGGCCTCATAGTTTGGCTGTGGCCTGGAGGGGCTCTGCCTGGGAGCTATTTCGGGCTGGTGCGGTGGCTGGTGGAGGCCTGTCCAAGGCTCGAAGTCATCAAGCGCTCTGTCTGCATTGAAGGTGCCCGTAGGGCCCTTGCCCGTGCTAAGGTGCACTAGGCAAGCTGGATGCTGAGAAGCTCATGAAGGACGGGCCACCGCCGGGGAAAGAGCATCGCAAGCCCGAGAATTATTATAAGGATGTTCTGAAGGGTGCCTGCCTTGTGGCGGATGAATGTTCTAGGGATGTAATTTTTGAGTGAAACTTGCTCGTTTTGTCTTGTGCGCTGAAAACTTGTTCATATGCGCTAAGCAATGCTGTTTGAATTTAAAATATTACCTTCTGTGTGGCTGTTTATCAATTCTGAGAGATGGCAAGTCGTCGGCTTCTGCCCCCGTGCCGCTAGTGCTGGGGTGTTCGGGGATAAACCTGAGCGCTCTTTTCCCCATGTTTGGGTCCTTCGAGGGAGGCGCTCAGCCCAACGAACAAGGCAATCGGACTATAATGCTTGAACACTCTCACTTAGCCATAGAATTCTATAATTTTAAATTTCGGCGAAGCCCCTGGTATTTGGAAGACCGAGTTCGGGGCGCTATCCACGCCTTGGCCGGACAGAGCCGGCTCCTCTCTCTAAGCGGCATAAGTCTTTAGGGACTCGAAAAACCTCTCGAACAGCGACCAGCTCTCGCTTCATCATGACAGTCAGTTTTAGCTTTCTCCACTGAGGTGCTCGACCCAGCTCAACTGGGGCACAATCGCAGTGGTTCTCCTAGTGCTACCTTAGCCGATATAGTGGAACGTAAGGCACCAAAACATAGGAGCCGGGCAAACCCAACTATTGACCCAAGACATGATTCGGAGTTGATGCATATAATGCTATAAGTTCGGGGTGCCGCACTTGTTAAATTGTTCGGACTTCTCACACCATATTGAGGGGTACTAAAGCCCCTGGCGTATTTAGGCCGTACCAAAGTGTACGGCTGCAATATGTCGTTAAGGAACACATATATATATAGGGTGGGTCTATTCTAATAACACCCCTTAAGACCTTATTCTGCACACCGGATCGCTTATTCTGATAACACCCCAACCCACCTCCCGCACGACCACGATCACAATCCCTCCACCTCCTTCTCCACCCACGACCTCTCCCCTCCACCTCCTTCCTTCAGCCAGGGCTGCGCCCACCCCACCCCGCACTACCTCCTTCCACCACCTCCCTCCCCCGCATCGCCGCTCCACCTCCGTCCTCCACGCCGCACCACCACCTCCCTCCCCCGTGACGCCATCCTACCTCCCTCCCACCGCGCCACGCGCCCGCCACCATGGAGAGCGCCGGCGGCTGATCTACCAAGGCCGGCTTCCCCAAACCACTGCCGTCGCCTGATGACCTCCTTCAGCGCTCCGGTGGTTGGATCCATAGCACCCTGCGCCGGTAACCTCGTTCTACACTGTGGTTGCCGGATCCAGAGCCCTCCCCTGCCCCGTTGACCTCCTTCTGCCCCGAGTGGCTGGATCAAGCGGACCTCCAGCTGCCGCCAGATGCAGGCGCCCCGGCCGCCGCACCTTTGCCCCCAGGGGGCTCCTTCCCCCTACCTCGTCTGCCCACTAGGTTCTCTGCCGCGGGCCACCATCCCCATGGCATGCCAGAGAGGAGGATGAGGATTCTCCACCACACACGGGTGGGGGCACGCGCGGGGCACAGAGGACGGCGAGCGGCACCGGCGCACTGGAAGGACGAGGAGGTGCTACACCTCGCATCTCCGGCCAGATCCCATCGCCGCTAAGACAAAATCCCACTCCTACTCCCCTCCCACCCCCTGCCCCCTTTCTCCACCTCATGCTTGCAGTCCATTAGGCGTGCGCTGCAGTTCCTTTTTATTTTGTTTTTTACAAAGAAATTGTTTTTGTGCAGATGGGATCGGGAATCACTGGCGTGCAGCTTCCATTTGATGTGCTCGCGATTTAGAGCACTGGCGCCTCATGCTGCTCGCAGGGTCTCACCGACGAAGGCTCGCGTTATGCAGTTCTCTTGTGCATCCGTTGCGGCTTCAGTGCTCGTGATGCTCACCGGTGCCTTATCCCTATGTAGTTTTTTTCCATGGATCTCTCTGTAGGGTGAGAGTGCTTCATGTAGTTCAATATCCGTAGTCGTGCAGTGCAGCAAAATAGGGCGCGTGCGGGCAAAGTAGTGCGGCATCGGTAGCCGAACAAATCAGCTTAACACAAGGCAGTTCGCTGGACTCATTCATGTTTGTCCCAGCAGTGCAGTTGACATGCAGCAGTGCGGGGTGCCTCTTTGTCACATCCCTAGTTCTGGTATGACCTAGGCTAGCTAGTCATGTGTGCATCACGTTTAAATTTCATTTAAATTTGAAATGGGGATTTGTAAAACCCTCAGAAATCATTTCTGGAAATGACCCAGATAAAAATTGCTCCAAAAGGGTCCAAGAAAATGTTCATGTCTCTCTTTGAAAATATTGGACAGAGGTAAAATTTCAAACCAATATTTTAGGAGCTCATAAATATTTATTTTGGCCATTTGGAATTAATCCAGTAATTATTTGCATTGGATAAATATTTTTATATATATAAAATATTGTCCAATAATTCTGAATTTTGGTGAGGGGCTTTGGAATAATCCCTTAGGCCCTGCAAAAATTGTCAGAATTAAATAAAATGATTTGGTATTTTTATCAAATCAAAACAAATGTCAGAAAAATAGAAAAGAAAACAAAGTAAGGGAAATACTTACCTGCATTCCCTGTGCAGCCTGGCCTTGCCAGCGGCCCACCAGGCCGGCCCAGCCCAACTGCCAGGAGCTTCTTCAAGCTCCTGCCAGTAGGAGCTGCTGCGTGGCCGTGCCAGTCGGCCGTGGCCACGTCTCCCCGCCACCTCCTGCTTCCCCTCCTCGTCGCTCTGGCCTCCCTGGACGACGCCACACGCCGCCTCGTTCCCCTCTCACTCTCCCGTGCCCATTCCTCTCCTCTCCCTCGCTCTCTCTCACCGCGCCCGAGCGCTGCCGTCACCGCCGTTCGCCATAGCCGCAGCCACCTCCTCCCCCTCGCCTCTCCGACAATCCTGAGAGCTTCGCCGCATCTCCCTCTTCCTCTCCGTCAAGCCACAAGACGCCGGACACCCTGTGGAGCCGCCGTCGCCATCGTCTTCATCCTTGGACGCCGCCGACCGCCGACTCCGATTGGCCGTCTTCAGCGCCTCCCCGAGCCCACTGGCCTGCTCAACAACTCCGCCATGACCTCCCACCTCGAATCCCCCTCTCCCCCTTGTCTTTTGCACGCTGCAGCCACGATTCCGGTCGAGGCCGAACTCCGGCCGCCGCAAAAGCTGCCGCCACCGTCGATTTAGTCCACTCTGGCGCGAGCCGTTGCCTCCTTTAGATGCGCGAGACCTTCAGCTAACCGTAGACGCAAACCACGTGCAAAACCGAGCCCCGTAGCTGTTTTCCGGCGAGTTTCCGCCGCGGTTGAGGTCGTCGCCGGCCGAACTCCGGTGGGCTGACGTGGACGTTTAGCTAGGCGCTAATCACCACTAACCCCTCTCTAACAGATACTGACAGGCGGGCCCCGCAACAGGTCAAATCCCAGTCAACACGGGATTAACTCCCAGTTAACAATGAGCCAATGACATGTGGGACCCGGTCGTCAGGTTTGACTCAGACAGCTTCGTTGACCTGCTGACGCAATGCTGCCGTCATGCTGACGCAATATATCATTTTCTGGTATTAAAATAAATCAGGAAATTCGAGAAAATGATATAAACTTCAAAAATTCATAGAAATTCAACCGTAGCTCAGATTGAAATAATTTATATATGAAAAATTATCAGAAAAATTCAATCTATCCATCTGTACCATTTTCATGCATGAAAAACCAATCTATACATGCTGTATAAGGGAAACACTAAAATGGCATATTTAAGAGCTTATGTTAAAGATGCATTTGAATCTTTAGTTCAAATGGACTTTAACTAATTGAATGCTGGTTGCCTTAGCTCAAACAACATCACATACTCATGCCATGTTCATGCATCATAATGTTGCATATGCTTGTGTTTGATTTCCGACACCATTCCTTCTCGATAGGTCCTGCTCTGGAAAGTGTTCGAGAGTACCTATCAGTGGAGCAGTGCCCCCGTGTTGATCTACCAGGCAAACAAACCCCCTTGTTCATTCCGGTACAATCCTACTCTCTCACTCCTGCTCTCATTATTGCATTAGGACAACAATGATTCAACTGCTACTTTATGCTGCGGTAGTTGAATCCATTCCTCTGCATGACCTGTCATTGCCACAGTAAATAGTTAAAACCCACTAGCATGTGTAGGAGTTGATTGAGCCATGTTGTGTTCTTGCCATGCCATGCCTGCTATTGCTTAGAGTTGTGTCAGGTCTGATTCATCGGGAATGAATTGGAGTGGTACGATATGTTCTGGTGCTGAGAGTTAAGCGTGTGAACACGATTTGGTAAAGGTAGCGGTGAGAGGCCATGTAGGAGTACATGGTGGGTTGTCTCACTGGAACCATCCTTAAGCACTGAGTTATGTGTATGTTGTCCAATGACTAGCTACTACCACACATTGGGCTCCGGGCACTCCAAGCTCTCTCGACTTATTGACCAACTTGATCTCTGTCCAGGAGTTGCAATTAGTTTCTGGTGTTTGTAGGTAGTGTTAGTAGTCTACCAAGTGGCACCTGGCCAGGTGGGCTTGGGACAGACTAGGCACAAGTGGCACGGTGTACCAAGCGTAGATCCATCCGGCGAGGTGGGCTTGGGAACCCTGCACACATCGTTTGGGGCCGTGAGCGACACCCCGGCCGGATCTCCTTGCGGATGGAACCCGAATAGGCGATAAACCTGGACTAGAGTCCTATGTGGTTAGTCAGGTCGTGGCCGACACCCTCGCCAGGCTTCCGCTTGAAGGTTGTCGAGGTACATGACGTGTACATGGTGATAAGTGGTGAGAGCGTGTGTGAAGAAGTACACCCCTGCAGGGTTATCATGATCTATTCGAATAGCCGTGTCCTCGGTTACGGACTTCTTGGATGCTTACGTGGTACATAGACAACTTGAAGTGGATACTCTAAAATGCTCAAGACAAGTGTGATTGCTATGGATGGACTTCTCGTAGGAAGACGGGAATGAATCCATAGTAGTGTATTGACGTGGTGATTAGTGGACTCATGTGCGCCACCTCAAAAGAGTTACCAGTAGTCGTAGTACAGGATAGCCACTGAGTCAAAGCTGGCTTACTGCAACTAAACTCCACATTACTTTCTTGATACAAGTGCATGTATGATAGGATCTGATGTAAGTCTTGCTGAGTACCTTTGTACTCATGTTGCTTTATTTATGTTTTTGCAGCGGAGACTTCGGTCTTACTAGTTTACGTGGACTTCGACAAGTAGCTTGTACCTCAGCTACGATCTTGATCGGATGTTGTAGATAGTCGGGCTCCTCAGCCTTTTTTCATTTGTAGTTGTCTGTACTCAGACATGTAATGCTTCCGCTTGTTGCTTGTATGCTCTGAATGATGGGTCATGTGACCCCTGTTTGTATTTAATGCTATGTGGCTCTTCTGAGCCTTTATCTATATGAGTTTGCGTTATGTTGTGATGCCATGTTGTACAACACATACTTGCATGTTATGCGTACGTGTGACGTGTATTGCTATGTGTGGGACCCGACAATCTAGTTGTTTGTCCTTGGCAACCTCTCTTATGGGGAAATGTAGTCTAGTGCTTCCTTGAGCCATAGTAGTCCGCTACAGCCCGGTTCACCGGAGTCCTGCTAGCCCAGCACTACTGCTCAGAACACTTGACTGGCCGGCATGTGTTCCACTTCGTTCCTGTGTCTGTCCCTTCGGGGAAATGTCACGCGGTGACTTCCGGAGTCCTGCCTAGCCTGCTACAGCCCGGGTTCCCCGGAGTCCTGTTAGCCCAGTGCTACAGCCCGGATTCATATGCTGTTGACCGACATGCTCGATGTGATTCATGTATGCCTGTCCCCATAGGTTAGCACCGCTTTGGGTTCACGACTAGCCATGTCGGCCCGGGTTCTTTGTCATATGGATGCTAGCGACACTATCATATACGTGAGCCAAAAGGCGCAAACGGTCTCGGGCCAGGTAAGGTGGCACCCGTGGGAATACCGTGCGTGAGGCCGCAAAGTGATATGATGTGTTACATGCTAGATCGGTGTGACTTAGGATCGGGGTCCCGACACTTTTGCAGCTCGGTTGGGTCCTCGGTGCAGTAGGCGAGCACGTGAGAGGACAATACACATCTAGTTGGATTCCGGCCGTGCGACGCTGCAGTACAGATGTGTGCGGCATGCATTTTTCTGCATTTTGCTTGGTGTGGACGTGCAGCTCGAAGGCGCGCGTGTTGCGGTTCAGTGCTCGTGCAGGTGCAGCTCGTCATCATGGGTGCACTGCAGTACGGGTGAGTCATCAGTGCGGTGTGGCTGGGCGTACTGTTGTAGTTATTTATTGTTGATTTTCCTGATTTACAAAGACGTTGTAAGAAAAAAATTCAAAACTCACTCGACTAAAATCAACACTTGAAGTGTGTTTGGTCCTCGAATGTGGTTCACTTTCGAGAGTGATGCTGTTCACTTACGCCTAACATGAAATTGTGAAAAATTTAGCGAAAGAACAAAAAAGTAAAGCGGTGCACTTCGATATATGATGTGGTTCACTTGCCCTAGTCTCAGCGGTCCACTCTCGTTCATAAAAAAAGTTAAAAAAAACAACAAAAACTCCTATGAGAAAAATAACGCCCGACAAAAAAAATTATGCAGCTCGCTTGCCCGTCCGATGTAGTGCGGTTTTCATTCTGAAGCAGTGCGGTCGGACGTGTGATGTTGTTCATCCCGTAAGTGCAAAAAATTATTACGGACGCGGAAAAAAGTAATGCGGTTCACTTCTTGATAATGTTGTGGTTCATTTACACCCGATGTGAAGTGCACTCTACTTTCTCGTCCTTGAAAAAATTACGTTTGAATAAAAGAAACCATGCACTTCTCTTACCCATCGGATGCAGTGCGGCTTTTCATCCGATGCAGTGCGGTTTTCAGCCAGATGAAGTACCCACGTCGATTTGGGTGTCGCGAAAAACAGAGTGTCCGCATTTCGGTAAATTTAAAACTGCTCTTAAACCGTAAGGAATTAGAGAGAGTGTTCTACATGAAAAAGTTGTGTCTCGTCGATATCTTTCCAACAGCATATCACTTGAATCATTTCGACAACCGGTTTGTAAAAATTTCCTGAAAACGGCCGCTGCCACTCGTCGTCCGCCGCACGATTTTCCAAATTAACTTAAAACCGTAAGGAATCTCAAAACCATTTCAACATAACAAAGTTGCACCTCGTCCATAGATTTTCAACGGCCTATCATATGTCTCGTTTCGACAAACGGTTAGAAAAATGGCGCAAAAACAGTACCGAAAATTTCAAAAAATTTGAAAAACAGAGTTTCGCGATTTAGTAAATTTGAAACTACTCTTAAACCGTAATGAATTAGAGAAAGATTTATATATGAAAAGATGCGCCTAGACGATATCTATCCAACGGTGTATCATTTGCTTCATTCCAACAAGCAGTTTAGAAAAAAAACATGAAAAAATGCTCGCTGCCACTCGTCATCCGCCGCACTATTTTCAAAACTGCTCTTAAACCGTGTGGAATCTCGAAAAGTGTTCAACATGTCAAAGTTGCGCCTAATCCATAGTTTTTCAATGGTATATTACACGCCTCATTCCGATAAACGGTTAAAAAATTAGAGCGAAAACAGTACCGAAAAAATAACGCGTGCAGTTTTTTCCGACGAGAAGTTCACTAGTCTATTGCAGTGCTCGTGGTCAAAATGATGCAGTGCGCTTCTGTTGAGCGTGCAGTGCCGAAGTGTTGTGCAGAATAGTTATTCTGCTAATATTAGCAGAATGGACTGTCTGTATATATATATATATATATATATATATATATAAGAGTAATGCAAAAAATAGACAAAAGCTATGCACTGTTTAATAAAGAGGGCTGCGATCAAAGCAGAACGATACAAATAATGCGATAAGCAAAAGGTTGGACTATGTAACATGTCTGTTCCAGGGGCAAGCTGCGGAATAGTATGCGAAACAGGTATACTGCTTGTGATAGAGACCACCTGGGAGTTCCGTAATGTGGCGTGGCTTGTCTGCTTCCCTGGTTCTTGCATCATTTGTGCAGCAATTGAACTGCCGAACAGGCCTTCCGAAGAGTGGAGTCCTGAAATTAAGAGAAAATTAAAAAATCGGCAGCCCCTGGTGCGGTTTAAGCCGTGTTTCGGGCGTGCCGTGATGGTGCCCCTCCCCCTATACCCATGGTATTTCTAGAGCGTAGTTATGTACACGAAGTACTGGTGTCGCATTTTTACAAGGGCTGGGGTTGGGGCCGCATTGCTACGCCTGCTCGGATCGTGCCAGGCAGTCTTGTTGTAGGTTACTCCGGGCACGCTTGACGGTGGCCGGACTGGAGAACTGCCTGGAGAGGCTGCTTTGTACTTCCACTGCAAGGGCTGCCGTGTGCTCCTCCGTTTGGAGGGAGCGTTCGGTGTTTCCATTGACCATAATTACTCCTCGAGGTCCTGGCATCTTGAGCTTAAGGTATGCGTAGTGCGGTACCGCATTGAACTTGGCGAATGCGGTTCGCCCGAGCAGTGCGTGATAGCCACTACGGAATGGGACTATGTCGAAGATTAACTCCTCGCTTCGGAAATTATCCGGAGATTCGAAGACCACTTCAAGTGTGACTGAGCCTGTACAGTTGGCCTCTACACCTGGTATTACGCCTTTAAAGGTCGTTTTGGTGGGCTTAATCCTCGAGGGATCTATGCCCATTTTCCGCACTGTATCCTGGTAAAGCAGGTTCAGGCTGCTGCCGCCGTCCATAAGGACTCTAGTGAGATGAAATTCGTCAATAATTGGGTCTAGAACCAATGCGGCGAATCCGCCATGACGGATGCTAGTGGGATGGTCCCTTCGATCAAAGGTGATCGGGCAGGAGGACCATGGGTTGAACTTTGGGGCGACTGGCTCTACCGCGTATACATCCCTTAACGCGTGCGTCCGCTCAATTTTGGGGACGTGGGTTGCGTATATGATGTTCACCGTCCGCACTTGTGGGGGAAAACCCTTCTGTCCACTGTTGTTCGGCGGCTGGGGCTCCTCGTCATCATCGCTATGCAGCCCCTTGTCTTCATTTTCGGCGTTTAACTTGCCTACCTGCTTGAACACCCAGCAATCCCTGTTGGTGTGATTGGCCGGCTTTTCAGGGGTGCCATGTATCTGGCACAAGTGGTCGAGTATTCGGTCCAAACTGGACGGGCCCCTAGGATTCCTTTTGAATGGCTTTTTCCGATGACCAGATTTAGAGCCTCTGAATCCGGCATTAACTGCCGTATCCTCAGCATTGTCGCCGTTAATGCGACGCGACCTGCCACTACTGTCCCTGGTATCCGAATTACCAGGGTTCTTGGTCATATTGTTGCTACGAGCAAGCCAGCTGTCTTCTCCCGCGCAAAAGCGGGTCATGAGTATCGTGAGTGCTGCCATAGACTTCGGCTTTTCCTATCCAAGGTGCCGGGCAAGCCACTCGTCACGGATATTGTGCTTGAAGGCTGCTAGGGCCTCAGCGTCCGGACAGTCGACTATTTGATTTTTCTTTGTTAGGAACTATGTGCAGAATTTCCTGGCCGATTCCTTTGGCTGCTGAATTATGTGACTTAGGTCATCGGCGTCTGGGGGTCGCACATAAGTGCCCTGGGAATTGCCCAGGAATGCGCCTTCCAGGTCCTCCCAACAACTGATTGATCCTGTTGGCAAGCTGTTAAGCCAATGCCGAGCTGGTCCTTTAAGCTTGAGTGGGAGGTATTTGATGGCGTGGAAATCATCGCCGCGGGCCATGTGGATATGAAGGAGACAATCCTCGATCCATACCACAGGATCTGTTGTGCCATCACATGATTCGATATTTACGGGTTTGAAACCCTCGGGGATTTGATGATCCATTATTTCGTCTGTGAAGCATAGTGGGTGTGCGGCGCCTCTGTACTGGGGTATATCACGACATAGCTCCAATGAGCTTTGTCTACTGTGTTCGGTCCTGCCGAATTTGTGGCCGGCGTGACGGTTCCCGTCTCGAGCCGTGGGGCACCCACGCGATCCGATGATCGATCTTGTTTGCCTTGCCTTGTCCTCCAACATATCTCGTAAGTCCGGCGCATATTCCCGTGCCTTGGTACGGGGTGCGGCTTGAGTGGAGGGCCGAGAGGCCTCTCTGTCGCGTCCACGAGGTGGACGATCGGCCGCATCAAGTGCTTCCTCCTCTAATCGGGGTAGCAACCTGCGCTTTGGGTAGCTCTTGGAGGGGCGTTCGAGTGTGTGCTCTTCGGCCGCAAGGACTTCAGTCCATCTGTCGACTAGAAAATCTTGATCAGCTCTAAGCTGTTGCTGTTTTTTTCTTGAGGCTTCTTGCCGTGGCCATAAGCCTGCTTTGAAAATGCTCTTGCTCGACGGGATCCTCTGGCACGATGAATTCGTCGTCGTCGAGGCTTGCCTCGTCTTCGGAGGGAGGCATATAATTATCGTCCTCGACCTCTCTGTGTGCCGCTCTCTCATGAGGGCTGGTTTCTCCATCCCCCTGTGCTAAATCTTGCTGGAGGGGGTTTTCTTCGGCACTTTCCGGAGTATTATTATCTCCCGTGCTGGAATCACCGTATTTGTTTTGGCGGGATTTTGAGCGGCGCCGCTGACGCCGGCGTTTAGGCTGTTTCTTGGAGGGGTCATCCTCCGCTGTTCCATCGTCATCTCCTTCTTTTGGGGTGTCCACCATGTATATGTCATATGACGAGGTGGCTTTCCAGGGCCTGATAGGCGCTGGTTCTTCATCGTCTCCTTCATCGGCGTGCATACCGTCGATGTCTTCGGAGTCGAAGTCGAGCATGTCGGTTAAGTCGTCGACAGTGGCTACAAAGTGGGTGGTGGGTGGGCTTTGAATTTCTTCATCGTCCGAATCCCAACCTTGCTGACCGTAGTCCGGCCTGGGCTCTTCAGAATATCGCGAAAGGCGAGTGCTGAAAGATGTCCACGGCAGTAAACTCCATAATCGGCGCCCAATCGGATTCGATCGGCAGGGGCGTGGAGGGTTCGGAGTCCGGAGAGGAGTCCGGCTCCTTGGAGTCGAGAGTCTCACAGAGTGCGGGGCTGGTGTTCGGCTCGATCGCCGTTGGGATCGCAGCCCCCGAGGCGGCGTCCAACCACCCATCCTCGATCGGCGCAGTTGGCTCCAAATTAAGGGTGACGCCGATGCGGGTGGGGCCTCCAGGGCACTGTTCGGCGGCAGAGCTAGATCATGCTCTTCATGACAGTGCGGCGTGCTCGGCAGTGGCTCGAGTCCGTCGAAGATCAAGTCCCCGCGGATGTCAGCCGTGTAGTTTAAACTTCCAAATCTGACCTGACGGCCAGGGGCGTAGCTTTCGATCTGCTCCAGATGGCCAAGTGAATTGGCCCGCAGTGCAAAGCCGCCGAAGACGAAGATCTGTCCGGGGAGGAAGGTCTCACCCTGGACTGCATCGCCATTGATGATCGTAGGAGCCATCAAGCCTGACGGCGACAACACAGAGGAACTCTCAATGAAAGCACCAATGTCGGTGTCAAAACCGGCGGATCTCGGGTAGGAGGTCCCGAACTGTGCGTCTAGGCCGGATGGTAACAGGAGGCAAGGGACACGAAGTTTTACCCAGGTTCGGGCCCTCTCGATGGAGGTAAAACCCTATGTCCTTCTTGATTAATATTGATGATATGGGTAGTACAAGAGTAGATCTACCACGAGATCGGAGAGGCTAAACCCTAGAAGCTAGCCTATGGTATGATTGTTGTTCTGTATCTTGTCCTACGGACTAAAACCCTCCGGTTTATATAGACACCGGAGAGGGTTAGGGTTACACAAATTCGGTTACATTGGTAGGAGATATGCATATCCGTATCGCCAAGCTTGCCTTCCACGCCAAGGAAAGTCCCTTCCGGACACGGGACGAAGTCTTCAATCTTGTATCTTCATAGTCTAGGAGTCCGGCTGAAGGTATAGTCTGGTTATCCGGACACCCCCTAATCCAGGACTCCCTCAACCTCAATACCCAAGAAAAAGTGCAGATCTCCCAAGTCCTTGAGAGCAAACTCAGAGCCTAAATCCTTAAGCAATGTTGTCACGGCTCCATCAGAAGAGCTAGTGACAATTATGTCATCAACATATATTAAAACAAATATGGATGTTTTGTGCTTGTTATAGATGAACAAGGATGTATCAGATTTTGATGGAACAAAGCCAAGTGACTGAAGTTTCATACTTAACCGTGAATACCATGCCCTGGGTGCCTGCTTCAAACCGTACAGGGCCTTAT